>NW_024063470.1:1800000-2346588 GCF_006381635.1 Hibiscus syriacus | reverse complement strand
GCCTTGAAGATGAAAACTGATAATCATTGTTGGCATCCTATCCAGAATGCAAATGCCTCTGAAGGGTGATTTATCGAGCAATGTCCCATTTGTCAAGGCATCTAGCATCATCTCGTGGGTGCATTGACTCCATTGTAGAACATCACACTTAATTCCAGTCGTGGAATCCATGATGGGGTAGCGAAGAAACTTTGTATCGATCCCAACACTCATACATAGACTTTCACCTTGGTGAAAAGATGCTATTACATTTCTAAGATGGTTGTTCATATTGGGTTGATTATGCCGTAGCAAAATTGTTTTGCAAGTCAGCCAAACCTTATCGAGCCAGAAGGTAATCAATTGAACTATGCCCTGGCGTGATCTTTCAAAGAATATGGAAATAACTTCAATTTCAGCATCTTCATGCACACCTTGTTGTCGAAAGGAGTCACAGACCTCCAAAAATACCGAACATGTTGCCTTGCATCTCATTAAGAGCACACCAAATTGTCCAATCAAGTCCAACATGTCGAACATAAATTGTTTGGAGCTCGAATTAGGTTGCATGAATCTTGGGAGCTACAATAGCAGATTTTAGGTCATCTAAGGTGGGAGCTAAGTGATCTAATAGTTTGTGGTCGAGCAGCATTCCCAGTATTTGGAATTGTCGTGACATTTAGAACTGTAGGATCATTCACCTAATATTGAACAACATGAGCCTCAAGTTCAATATACAATAATGGTTCTTTGGGTCTATTAGGGGCGACAACGTAACACCTGAGAAAGGTAAACACAAAAACAAGTAACTATGTACAAAGAAAAGAAATAAACGATGCAACAACTAACTCAACATCATCAATTGACAATCCCCGACAAAGACGCCAAAAACTTGTCTGCTATTGTGAGTACTAAATATGACGAAATATATGCAAGTATACACAATCAAATAAGTAATATAGTGTGAGTGAGTATCGTATCCACAAGGATTGGAGGGATCTTGAGTAAAGTTTATGAACTATTCTAAAGTAACTAAGTATAACTAATGGTATTCACAAATGAGAATGCTATGGCAAAATGAAATGGATGTTAGTGAATGGGATGATGGTAATATGGAGCAAATGGAGATGCGTGGCAAATTATTGTGTTCAGTGCAAACAAATGAAAATGTAAGGTAAAACAAAATGTAAATACTAAATTTGATTATCAGGACTTTAGACTCCTCACCCGACAAGCTACTATGGGAATGAGTGATAGGAGTCACTTAGGAAAATCTAAGTCTACTTCTCAAAATGGTCTTACTTCTAAGCCTTATCTGCCCGACAGAGTCTACTAGGTGCCCTATGCTATCTCTAGTAAGGGACTCGACAGATTGAATATGCCATGGCAAAACCGGTTGGCGTAAACCCTACAGTGATCCTATTGGTCCAGATAACATGATATATCTCGACAATACCTTTTTGCGGCAACATTAACATCTAACCTATCGCTCATGCAAAACTCCTTTTAGTCGAATGAAATCCTAGCCTTATCTCTAAGGTGGATTAGACCTATTTACTATCTAGAACCCCTTGCTTATGTGGTTTCCCTAGTTTCTCTCGAACACGAAGGATGTGCTACCTAGACATTCTCTTGAACACTAAATAATCTCCTAAGGAACGACTACTCTCGTAGCTCCTACAACCTTAAGGCACTAAGCTTCATAAACAAACAGAATATAACATAGAAAAAACAACCATTATTAAAGCAAATCAATATCCATAGGAACTCCCACCAAATAGGATTAGTTCATGGTGGGTTCGAAATAAGCAAGCACAAAGCAAGTTAATTCGTTCCTTACAACCCAAATAATAATAACGAAAACAAAGAATAAATGGAATGAGGAAAAGCCTTTGACGTGCACTGTCAGAGCTTCCCTTGGCCCCCACGAACTGTCCTAGTGATCTAGCTCCTCTCGGACGCCTAGTTCACCACTCCCTCTAGCTTGTCAACGGAGGAATGCCACGACAAATAGGATTGACGAAGAACTCTTTCTCCGAATTTTAGGCTCTTGGCGGCTGTCAAAAGTTAAAAAGTCTCCTAAGTGTGTTTTCTTCATTGTGGCTTCATCTTCTAATTATAGGGAGAGAATGAACCTAGGGTTTGTGTTAAAATTACCCTAGTAACCTAAAGTTCATTCCTTTTTGTGAAAGACGGTGCATAGATGGTAATGGGCCTCTCCTATATGACTGATTATAGAAATCACGCATAGTCAATGACAGCTGCCTCTTACTAAAATATTTCTTTATTTTTTTTCTGCCTAGAAATATTGTCTGAGTTGTTACGGCAATCGTGTTTTGCTCAGTAGTCTCATCATGTCATGGAAATTCCTTTTGCTTATCCTTGCTCCCAAATCCTACACATCATCAAACAAAACACCCTCCCCATAAAGTAGCACCGATTACAAATAAAATTCCCCGGCAAACAGAATTCCACCACAGCAACTATATGCTCCTAAATGCATCTATATGATCCTATATGAGCTCTTAGACAGTCAATACTTAAGTGAAAATGTCTCAAATATGACCTTTTACGGAGTTATCACAGGACGTACCCAGTAACTATTCTTCTGAGTGCTCTTTTATCCATCTTCGATGCATGTCAGGGATAAACTTGATACTTGATATACTCTAGAATATCATAGTACCATGGGTGTTCATCTGCCTCTTCTTCTATACTTTAACATGTGCTTGGATTTCATACATTTGCATTCTGAATGGTATCATATCAACTTTTTATTTGCTTTGAACATTGCAGCGAGTGTGGACAAGGTACCAACCATTTGATTATCCTTATGGGGAGATAAGAAAAAGTAATCTCTTCAAAATTATTTATTAGTTCAATGACCAAATTTTGATATTCAACTAATTTTGGATACTTTGTCTCCCATTCTCCGTAGTTGATAAACCACTAATGAGAATCTTCATACACCTTGAACACTTTAATTTTTCTCCAAAGTTGCTCTCAACCCCATGATACACACCTCATATTCTATCATATTGTTGGTGCAAAAGAATTCCAATCTACTTGTAAAAGTGTAATAGATATCCTCTAGTAAGATTAGCACTGCCCCAATTCCTTGTCCTAAAACATTAGAGGCTCAATCAAAATAAAGTTTCTAGGATTTATCATTCAAAACACTTTCTTCTTCAGCTAAGATGCACTTCAAATCCTCATCTAGAAAATTAAAGTTCAGGGACTCGTAATATTCTGAGGCACGACTTGCAAGAAAGTATGCTATGACACTTCCTTTTATTACTTTTTGGTTAACATACACCATGTCAAATTCATATAATAACATATGTCATCTTGCAATTCTGTCATTTAGAGTCGGTGACTCCATCAAGAACTTCAGGGGATCGAGTCTAGATATTAACCACGAAGTATGGTATAACATGTACTACATGAGCCTCTTGGTAACCCATAACAAAACACAACACAATTTCTAAATTGGCGGGTATCAGATTTCAAAATCAGTGAACTTCTTGCTTAGATAATAAATGGCTCTGTCATTTCTTCTAAAGTCATCATGCTTCCCCAATACACATCCCATTGAGTTCTTAAAGATTGGCATATATATAATTAACGGTCTATCAAAAACTAGTGCCATTAGGATTGAAGCGTTAGATAAATATTTATTAATAACTTCCAAAGTTTTATGGCACTCATCATTCCATACTTCGAGGTTGTTCTTTCAAAGTAGTATGAAAATTGGATCACATTTATCGGTTAACTGAGAAATGTCTCTCTAGGAAACCTCAAACCTCTTTTTATGTACGAGGTGGTAGGAATTCTTGAATTACCTTCACTTTATCCGGACTATCTTGATTCCCTTTTTATAACCACAAAACCTAAGATTTTCCCTAATATTACCCCAAAAGTGCACATAGTTGGGTTAAGCTTCAACTAATACTTCCTTAATCTTTGGAAAAGTTTTCTCATATTTAGAACATGCTCCTCTTCAGTTCAGGATTTGGCAATCATGTCATCCACAGAGACTTTAATTTATTTATGCATCATAAGGTCATCATTGTTCTTTGATAAGTTGCCCCAATATTTTTAATCTAAATTGCATTATTTTATAGCAGAAGGTGCCCCACATGGTCACAAATGTCGTCTTATCTATGTCTTTGGGACTCATTCTTATTTGGTTATACCCCAAGAAACCATCCATGAATGACCTGTAGTGTTATCTACTAACGAGTCTATGTGAGGCAGGGGAAAATTGTCCTTCGAGCTGGCTCTATTGAGATCTCTATAATCCACACACATACAAACTTTCATATATTTCTTTGGCATAGGGACTATATTAGCCACCCATTCTGAGTATTTGGCTACTTGGAGAAACTCTGTGTCGATTTGTTTCATTACTTCCTCTTTGATATTTAGTAATATTTGTAGCCTCATTTTCATGAGTTTTTGTTGGATAGGATTACACTCATGCCTAATCGATAGCTCATACACCAATATATATGTGCTTAACCCAGACATATCTTGGTAAGACCATGCAACTATGTCCCTAAACTCTTGGAGTAAACCTATCAAATCATGTCTTATTCATGTAGACAGTGCCAATCCTTATCTCTCTTCTTTCTTCTTAAGTCCCCAAATTCACAATCTCGATTTATTCCTTGTGAGGTAGAATATGTTTATCTTACTTTTTCCACAATCCTAAGTAATTCGTTAGGAACATCATATTCCACCTCGTCCACGCATTCATTAACTTTTTCCAAACATATAGGCTGCTCGAAATTTATCTCATTATTGGATTCAGAAATATTCTTGCTATTGATATTGTGACATTTGCACAAGAAAATTTGATTAGAATATATATTTGTTAGAGGCCAAAGTTTATGAAATGAATGTAAATAAAGGAGATTAAGGAATATGTTGAAAAAATGCTAAAAATGTAAAGAATGATTGCCATTTGAGAAATAAAAAGCATCTTTCATTAAGAATTAAGTAGTCTTAACATAATTACCCTTTATAAAAGATACCTTAATGCTTTCAGGAATGAGCATAAGGTTGGTTTTGAGTATTACTCTGAATTAGGTTTAAAAACTACAGGAAGATCCTATGCAGTTCATTTTTTGATTTTTTCACCAGGGACACAATGATGAATTCCAGCCAAAAACTTTCCAGGTTTGTTACCCTCATCGATCATGTTGATGAACAGTCCCTCCATTGCTTCATCAAACATGTCATGATCTTTCATCTGCTCTCTGGCTCGGATGGTATTGATCAATTGCTGCTCCACATCATACACCCCTCCAAAATTGAAAGATTGTTTTAGATGGGGGAAAGACATACGTTCCCAAGTAATATCTTCCCCTTTTAGCTTGGCCTTTTTTGCTTCGACTTTCTTTTTCATACCTCAGCTTCACTGTTGAAAAGTAGGCTTAAAACCGAACCCAAGACAGTCTCTTTTCATCTTAACCCTCCACGGGGCATATGATTCTCTGTAGGTTTTTACCTAAGCTTTTCCCGGTCCTGGCTCCTCTTTCCAAGTTTGCCTCTCCAACATCTTGGTAGAGTTGGATAACCTAGGGAGAGAAATTCCACTTCCCTTGGAAATGTAGGTTGTATTCATGAATTTTAGGGCCCTAAAAGGACACTCCAAGGAATCCTTATTGGTATCAATATACAGGGCATCAGTTGTTAAGAAAGCAATAATCTATTCTTTGACCCAAAGGCTGACTAGTTTTCCATCAATGAAAAATTTCACCTTCTAGTGCAGGGACGAGGGGTAAATGGTCCCATCATACTTCTCAGAGTCAAGAGATTGGAACTTCAGTGAAAGGACCAAGTCAGGGACCAGACTCAACTCTTTGGCTTCAAACCCATAAAATGACTTAATCACTTCCCTAGATTTTATCATCTCCTCTAAATTCTTCAACCATTGAGTGAATGTTTCCTTCTTAGCTAATTCATTTAAATTAGGGACCTCATTGTCAACAAGAAACTTTCTTAACTTCATCCCAAATGCAATACGATAGTTAGTGTGGAGCTAAGTTTCATCCTGATATTGTGGAAGGTTCTCAGCGACAAAGAAAGTTTAAGGTCGAGATTCTTGGTGTATAGGGGCATCCACAGTAATTTGAATGGGTGTACAACCCAAAGGATGCATGGGGTTTTAGTGAGATGATATAGGGATTTTAGTAAGAACTTTCTCAATAGCCGTGTGTTTCTTGAATATACCCTCTATCTTCTTCAGCATATTGAGATGTGAGTTTGCAATGTCGGCCTCGATCTTATCCAGCCTACCTCTCATATACTCTTGTATGTCTTTTTACTCTTGCTCAACTTTCCCTATAGTATGTCTTCCATTTCCTTATTCATCTTTCTTGTATTGTGAGGGCTTGAAGTATTCTTACTACTAGTAGAGGCCATGATCACTACGATCAAAAATCTTATCTTATTATTTAGGTGTTTTATTGAATGCATGAATGTTATAATGCTTCAATAAATGTAATTGCATATAAATGCAAATACATAGATGTAATGATATGAATTCAAATGCAAATACAAACACAAAATGGTATTGATCCCAACGATGAATATCATAGAAAAGGTTTCATTGGAGATCAAAGACTTCACTTTACAAAGTAGTCCATTTTAAAGACATGTTTTTGCTTAGTTGTTAGATCTAAAATAAGTTGATGTTTCAGCTTCTTCCCTAAAAATCATGTCCATCAAGTGCTTTATGATGTCTTGGACTTGTGTAGGGGCTCCATTCAACATATGGTCTATATCAGATAATGCTCGTGTGATGCTCTCGAATTTAGAATATCATTCTATCGATCCACTATGATGCATGATTCTTCAAGCGAGCTTCCTCCTTGTTCTCTTTGAGCTTCTCATAACCATCGATGTATATATGTGCATGTGACTACTTGATTAAAAACTTTTTACTCTCTTTGAAACATTTTCACTTAGATATTCAATTGTGAATCAACATCTTTGCATTATGTAATGTTGATATGATGTAAAAAGATAAAAAAAAAAGAAGAGGAAATGAGTTAGTATATGTAAGATACTTGATAAAAATAAAAAAAATGATATTCAGAGATGATTTAGCACCTACCCATCATAGTATCTACCCAACATGATTTATTAATATGAGTCATACCCATACATGATTTATTTCAAGAAATTGATCATAACCGCATGATATCTAGTTCACAAGCTTTCATTTGGAGAGAAATTTATTCTATGAATTTAAAGTAAAGTGTGAAGGTTTAAAGTCATTCGTCTTTTGTAAAGACGTATTTTGATACCTACTAACAGACAGAGGTTTGGCATGGCTCTACCTAAGGTGGCCAGTCTATGATTAACTACATGCATGGTTTTGGCTATATGGGAAAAGGTACTTGAATTGTCCTTGATGTCAGTGCCCCTTGGGCTGTCAAATCATCGATCTTCACCCATTATAGGCTTTAAACGGAACAAGTTCAATTTGAGGAGATCCACTTCCCTATACCTATACGAGGAAATAAATTGCTACATAGGTATAGGGCGTGTATCTCAGAGGTTAGTAACTATAACTCACACGGGGAATAAATTCACCATGAAAACATAGCGTTCACCCTTACTTAATTCGAAATGAGCTCAAGTATAGAGTTTATGTCATGTAATGGAAGTAATGTGTGTGAGGAGGAATTCACAAACCTTTGACAAAGACAAATTTTAGATAAAAACATTTTTGACAAAGTGAAATTCTGTAACGCCCCGAATCCGGGGTTAAAAGTATTGGGCCAACCCAAAATGGGCCTTGGTTTAATTTCTTAGCTTGTAGGAAGCCTTGACCAAAATTAAAGAGGATTTGGGCTTGAGGTCAGCCCAATAGTAAATAAAAAAAAGGTGCTTTTAATATGCAGTCAGAATTAGATAGACCAAAGAAGTAAGTATACCCTTATTTAAAAATAAAGCTAATTTCCATTAAAATTTAGAGATATCACCGTTTGAATTCCAACTTCTCTTTTTCTTTACATTTGCCTTATTCGTCCAAGTTTTCTTACTCTTCTTCATCATTCTATTAAGCAAATGTGGAGGCTTTAGTTTAGTTTCAGTCTATTTCATCAAACCAAGTGCAAGAGGTTAGAGCAGGCTCCAAAGCTAATGGGAAGGAAAATCTACTTTGCCTAGACGCTTCCAGTAGTATAGCATTAAAGGTAACTCACTCTTGACTCAATTATACCATATGTAAGTCATTTAGATGAAATGTGGTAGATTGCTGATAACTCCGTAAAAGGTCACATTTTGGGACCTTTTCACTTAAGTTATTGAATGTCTAAGAGCTCATTTAGGACCATGTAGAAGCATTTAGAATCATTTAGTTTCATGTGGTAGAACTCGGTTTGCCACGACATTTTATTTTTAAAGCGGCGATGCCTTATAGGAAAGGTGCTTGTCTAATGATGTGTAGGAATTGAGAGTAAGGAAAAGAGGAAAGGAAATGCCGTGACATAAGGAGATTGCTGAGCAGAATGAAAATGTCGAGTTAGACTGTCATTTCGAGAGCAAACAAAGTGAAAGAAGATATTTTTGAAGCCAGCTGTCCCCTACTTTCACGCGACCTCTGCCAAAGAAATCTGCCTCGAAGATCTGCCTGGAGGGATCAGCGTTGCTACAACCAATCTTGCTGACCACACCGCCTACTCTGCAGATCTTGTTTGTCCTTAGGCTCCTGCAGTGGGATCATACCGGGTACTTAGCCAGCAACCCAAGCTGGATCATAGCTAGCTCTGCCCGATCCCCAAGTGATTTAACCATAGTTTGGGGTGTTCTAGGAATTTCAACACCAAGCTGGGTTAATTTTCCCCTATAAATAGAGGATGAAGCCACAATGAAGAGAACTTTTGGTTCCACATCGTTTTGAGCTAAAACGTTAGAGAGAGAAGGTCTCACCTTTCTCCGTCAATCCTACTTTCCGTGCATTTCTCCGTGACAAGCTTGAGGGAGTGGCGTTCTAGGCATCCGAGAGGAGCTAGTTCGCTGGGGGCAGTTCGTGGTGGCCGAGGGAAGCTCCGACAGTTCACGTCGAAGGCCTTTCATCATTCCCTTTGTTCTTTGCTTTAATATTTTATTACTTGGGTTGTAAGGAACAGATAAAACTTGCTTTGTGCTTGTTTATTTCGAACCCCACCATGAACTAATCCTATTTGGTGGGAGTTCATTTAGGATGTTTAAGTGTTATTTCAATGAATGGTTGTTTTTATATACTATAATCTATTTTGTTTATGAAACTTAACAACTTAAGGTTGTAGGAGCTACGAGAGTAGCCTTTCCTTAGGAGGTTCTTAGGGGTAACACATCCTTAGTGTTCAAGAGAAACTTGGGAGAAACCACATAAGATAGGGGTTCTAGATAGTAACTAGGCCTAATCCACCTTAGAGATAAGGCTAGAATTTCATTCGACTAAAAATAGTTGTGCATGAAAGATTGGTTAGGTGTTAATGCTGCCACAAAAAGGTATTATCGAGACATATCCTATTATCTGGACCAATAAGATCACTGCAGGGGTTTACAACAATCGGTTTTGCCAGGGCATCTTCAATCTGTCGAGTCCCTTACTAGAGATAGAATAGGGAACCTCAGTAGACTCTATCAAGAAGACTAGGCATAAAAGTAAGACCATTCTGAGAATTAGGCTTAGATTTTCCGTAGTGTCTCCCTACCACTCATTCCCGTAGTAGCTTGTCGTGTGAGAAAGACAGTCCTATTAATCAAATCGTATATTTACATTTCATTTTACCTCAACATTTCCATTTGTTTGCACTCAACACAATTCAATTTACCACGACATATCCATTTACTACCATACTACCATCATTCTATTTCCACAACACCATCTCAGTTTGCCACATCATTCTCATTTGTACATACTATCACTAATTTTACTTAGGTGACAGAGTAAAGTGCTTTGTCAAAATTGTTTAATTTCCTCCAATCCCTATGGAGACGATACTCACTTATCACTGTATTACTTGTTCGATTGTGTATACTTGCACATATATCCACACCCATATTTAGTACTCACACAAAGCAAACAAGTTTTTGGAGCCGTTGCCGGGGATTGGTAACTGGAAGTTAATTTGTTTTATCATAGCATTTTTATTTTACTTGTTTATATTTCTTATATATATAGTTTTACTCTTTAGTTTTCTTTATCTTTTTCAGATTTTTCTTGGTGTATGACCAAAGGGCATCCTGACAAGCCATTAGAACCGGTTGAACTTGAGATCGAGAGGCTCTTTAGGAGAAGAAGATGTACTCAATGTGCAAATATGTATCAAATCGGATATCAAGGCATTGGTCATGAGGATGATCAGGATACCGAGGTAAATCCAAATACTGGGAATACAGCCAGACCTCGTGCCATTCGTGATCACTTAAACCCGATCTTAGATGACTTAAATCCTGGAATTATGGCACCAGAAATTCAGGCAGCCCACTTTGAGCTCAAACCTGTCTTGCTCAATATGCTTAATTCTATAGGGCAGTTTGGGGGCATGCCAAATGAAAATGCCATGCAGCATATTCGTAACTTCTTGGAGGTGTGTGATTCTTTTCGCCAACAAGGAGTGCACAAAGATGTTTTGAAATTAAAGTTATTTCCATATTGTTTGTGTGACCGAGCAAGGGCTTGGTTGAGTGGCGTTCCAGCGGGTTCAATAGAGTCGTGGGCTGATCTGTGAAAAAAACTTTTCATCAGGCTGATGACGAATCGATGTATGAGTGATGGGATCGTTACAAAGGATTACTTCGCAAATGTTAGAATAATGGTTTTCAAGATTGGACACAAGTGGTGATGTTCTATAATGGAGTAAATGCACCTACGAGGATGATGCTAGATGCCTCGGCAACTGGGACATTACTTGACAAATCACCAGCAGAGGTATTTGACATTCTGGATAAGATTACCACCAACGATTATCAATTTCCATCTATAAGGCTTGGCCTTGGGCAAAATTCACATGGAGCTTTCGAGCTAGATTCTAAGGATTCGGTGTCCGCCCAACTTACTGGTATCACCAATATGTTGAAGAATTTACAAAGGCCAAGTGAGGTGAGAGAAGTGAACTCAACATGTTTATTATGCCACGCCAATCATAATGAGAGTGACTGCTCAACCAATCAAGAATACATCAATTATGTAGACAACTTCAACCGAGGTAATAACAACCCCTATTCTAATACATTTAATCTTAGATGGCGTCAACATCCAAACTTTTCGTGGGAAAATCAAGGAACTGGCAATTCTCATCAACCAGCTCGTTAGCAGAATTTTAATGACTCCCATGGTTTTTAATCGAATATTCCATGGTATAATTCTATTAAGGGAGGGACATCTTCATCTAACACCAGTTCTTTAGAGGCCACAATGCAAGAATTCATAGCAACAATAAAGACAATGCTGCAAGACCATGCGACCTCCATCAAAAACCAAGGGGCCCTGATTAAGAGCTACAGTTCGTCATTAAGGGCGTTGGAGAGTCAGGTTGGTCAAATTGCCGCAGCATTACAAGAATACAGACCAAGACATTTACCGAGTGACACTAAAGTCACCAAACATCATGTCAAAGAGCAATGCAGTGTGCTAACTCTCCGAAGTGGTACACAAATTAATGTTGAAGACAAGTTTGGGAAAAGACTGAATGATAGTTCACCCCTTTGACTGTGCAAGCTGATCAAGAAATGCTAGAAGAAGCACTAGTGAAAGAGGATAAAGATGAGGGTTCATCAAGTAAAGTGATTGATGGGGCAAACAAAAATGCCAAGGCAACTTTTGTTCACACTCCGTTAGTACAGGAAGTCAGATCCCCACCTCCTTTTTCCGCAAAGACTAAAGTAACACAACGAAGATATTCAGTTTAAAAAGTTTGTTGACATTCTGAGTCAACTTCAAATCAATGTTTCTTTTCTGGAGGCTATGGAACAAATGGCTACATATGTTAAATTCCTCAAGGAAATTGTTACCAAGAAGAGAAATGTTGAGCCGTACAAGACAATTACCACGACAAAAGAATTTTGATCTTCTTTAAGCAAGCTGCCACTAAAGAGACATGATCTGGGCATTTTTTATCATCCCATGTTCGATATGAGACAAATTTGTTGGGAAGGCACTATGTGACCTTGGCTCAAGTGTGAACTTAATGCCTAAGTCAATTTTCATGAAGGTTGGGACAGGAAATGCGAGACCCACCTCTGTCATCTTGCAATTAGTCGATCGTTCACATGTTCATCCCAAAGGGCGAATCAAAGATGTCATTGTGCGGGTTGGAAAATTCGTTTTTCCAGTCGATTTTCTAATTCTGGACTGTGAGGTCGATGCCACAACACCCATAATCTTGGGGAGACCCTTCCTAGCTACCGGTCGTATCCTTATCGACTGCGAGAGGGGTGAGCTGACCATGAGAGTGGCCGACCAACATGTCACTGTGAATGTTTTCCGATCTCTCAAATATATGGATGATTCTGAATAATACCAGAGCATTTTCGAAGTGGAAACAGTGATTGCAAGAGAAGCATATCAATTTTACCAAGACAACTTCATTCAGCTAGAAACTGATGAGGTGTTATTCGATGACTTAAAGGCTGAAGGGCCTAATGATTTTTCCTCTGAGGAACAGTATGCTAGCTTCCTCAAAGCTAGCCTAGGTACGTGTTTTGAACCTTTGAATTTTGATGAGTTTGTTCCTCCTAAGCACTCATTACAACATGCTCCTACCCTAGAACTTAAAAATTTGCCACAACATCTTAAATATGCTTATCTGGGTAGTAATGAAACTTTGCATGTGATTATTTCCTCTGCCCTTACCCCTAACCAAGAATCTAGTTTGTTAAGTATTTTGTCACAGTATAAAAAAACGTTAGGATGGACGACGGTAGATCTGAAGGGAATTAGTCCAACAATCTGCATGCACAAAATCCAGCTGGAATAATGCCATGGCAAATCCATAGAACCACAGCGAAGATTAAACTCAATCATGAAGCAAGTTGTGATGAAAGAGATTCTCAAATGGCTTGATGCTGGAGTGATTTACCCCATTTCTGATAGTTCTTGGGTGAGTCTCATTCAATGTGTGCCAAAGAAGGGAGGTACAATCATGGTGACAAGTGAAGACAACGAGTTGTTACCTATACGTACTATCACTGGTGGCAAATCTGTATGGACTACCGCAAGCTCAATAAGGCCACCAAGAAGGATCATTTCCCTTTGTCGTTCATCGATCAAATGCTGGATCAACTTGCTGGCAAGGCATTTTATTGTTTCTTGGACGGATACTTGGGGTATAATCAAATTGCCATCACACCAGAGGACCAAGAGAATACAACATTTACGTGTCCCTATGGCACTTATGCTTTTCGAAGAATGCCTTTTGGACTCTGTAATGCCCCGACAACTTTCAGCGCCGTATGCAAGCCATATTTTAAGACATGGTTGAGGATTTTTTTGGAAATTTTTATAGATGATTTCTCTATTTCCGGCGATGACTTTCAAAAATGCCTCGGCAATTTGGCAAAGGTACTGAAGCGATGTGAGGAGGCCAATCTCGTGCTGAATTGGGAAAAATGCCACTTCATGGTAATCGAAGGCATTATTATAGGCCATAAAATTTCTGCAAAGGGCATTGAGGTAGACAAAGCCAAGATCGAGGTGATCGAGAAACTACCCCCACCAACTTCTGTCAAGGGCATTCAGAGTTTCCTTGGTTATGCTGGGTTTTATAGATGATTCATCAAGGACTTCTCCACGATATCCAAGCCCTTGTGCACCCTGCTTCAATAGAACCAACCATTCGTGTTCGATCAGAAATGTCATGGCCCATTCAAAGAGCTTAAGCAAATACTTATCTCTGTACCGATCGTAGTTCCCACAGATTGGAATGTACCGTTCGAGTTAATGTGCGATGCAAGTGATTTTGCCGTGGGAGCTATGGTTGGGCAACGGAGAGGTAAAATTTTTCATGTTATATATTATGCTAGTCGTACCTTGAAAGAGGCACAACTGAACTATACTACCACTAAGAAAGAAATAATTGTCGTGGTATTTGCATTTGACAAGTTTAGGCCATACTTGATAGGCACCAAAGTCATAGTTCACACCGATCACTCGGCCATAAAATACTTAGTGAACAAGAAAGATGTCAAGCCTAGACTGATTAGGTGGATATTACTACTACGGGAGTTCGACTTAGAGGTAATCGATAGGAAATATATTGAAAACCAGGTTGCAGATCATTTATCTAGGCTATAATACATTTCAGAATGCCATAATTTTTTTATATTAAAGAAGAATTCACTGATGAGAAAATTTTATATGCCACGACAATCCCGTGGTACGCTGACCTTGTTAATTTTCTTGTTAGTGGTGGTGTTTTTCCTTATGAATTGAACAGTCAGGGTAAGAAGAAGTTATATCATGATGCCAAGTTCTATTTTTGGGACGAGTCGTACCTGTTTAAATAATGTGCCGATCAAATGATTCGACGATGTGTCCTTGAAGAGGAGCAACGAGACATCCTACACCATTGCCACATCGCACCCTGTGGAGGGCATTTTGGAGGTACGAGGAATGCTGCAAAGGTCCTTCAATCAGGCTTTTACTGGCCATCACTATTTAAGGATGCCCACAAGTTTTGCAAAGCATGCGACAGATGCCAGCGCACTGGGAACATTTCCAGATGACACGAAATGCCGTTGCAAAATATTTTTGGAGATAGAGCTCTTTGACGTTTGGGGCATTGATTTCATGGGACCGTTCCCATATTCTTTTGGAGACTTGTATATTTTGCTTGCGGTGGACTACGTATCTAAGTGGGTTAAAGTGATTTCCATACCGAGGAATGACTCTAAGACGGTGCTCTAGTTCCTTCACAAGAACATCTTTACTTGATTTGGAGTACCAAGAGCCATCATCAGTGACGAGGGCACCCACTTTGATAACAAGCTAAATGTCATGGCATTACAAAAGTATGGAGTGCGACATAAAATTTCCACGACATATCACCCACAAACTAATGGGCAAGTTGAAGTGTCCAATCGAGAAATCAAGCAAATCCTTGAGAAGGTGGTAAACCCTATAAGGAAAGATTGGTCCCCAAATCTAGATGAAGCACTCTGGGCCTACCAGACGACATTCAAAACACCTCTGGGAATGTCGCCCTTCAAGATAGTATATGGAAAAGCCTGCCACCTGCTAGTTGAACTAGAACATAAGGCATATTGGGCGATCAAGAAGCTGAACTTTGACGCACAACTAGCTAGGGAAAAACGGTTGCTCGATCTAAATAAAATGGAAGAGTTTTGAGTGCAAGCATATGAAAATGCCAAGATTTACAAAGAAAAAACCAAGAAGTGTCATGACAGAATGTTTTTGCCACGACATTTTCATGTTGGTTAGAAAGTGCTATTGTTTAACTCTCGGCTCAAACTCTTCCCGGGCAAATTGAAGTCACGATGGTCAAGACCATTTGAATTCCACCATGTTTACCCTTATGGAACTGTGGATATCAAGAACATGTACGATGGGTCCATCTTTAAAGTCAATGGCCAGCGCCTGAAGGCTTACCAAGGAGTCCCACCATTACGTGACAAGTTTGTGCTTCTCTTGCACGATGTTGACACTGGCAAAGCATCTTAAGGATGTCGTGACATTTTATATTTCCTCCTGTGCATAAATAACTTTACTTTGCTATTATTTTATTATATTTTCTTTTTAAGTAATTGTTTTTATTTTGTTTTATTGCAAGAACTATCCACGCAGCCAGTACTGAGGCGTACGGTAGAATCTAATAAAATTTGGGCGGCAACAAGAACAATAAAAGGAGGGAAATTTTTTTACTTTTTCAATATTTACTTTTACATTAGGATTAAAATTTTTCACTTTTTGTTTTTTTTTCTTCCTTCCCATACCCCACCATCTTATTTAATACTTCCCCCCAAAATATTTCTTTTGTTCTTATCTCCTTTTCTTTTTTCGTTTTACTTCTAACTTTACTTTCTTTCATGTTCTTCTTCCCTCCTTTTTGCGCCTTCACTTATTCTTTGTTTTGTGCTATCATAATGGTGCAATCCCGTCCCTCCACTTCCGTTGTTACCTCTTCATCACGCTTCGTGGATGAGGTCGCCCGAGACCGGTTCCAAAACATCAAGAACCGACGGATATTTTTTGAGTTGGGATTTGTCTTCTCTATTGAGGAGGATGCCGATTTAGGCAGTGATGTGCTCGCAATCGTCAACACGCACAAGTGGCAAAAATTTGCCAAGCACCCTGCAAATGTCAACGAGTCTTTGGTGAAGGAATTTTACACCAACATCACTGAGCCAAACTAACATGTTGTTGTGGTTCGTGGCATTTTCATACGATTTACTGCCTCTGCTATTAATCGCTAGTTTAAATTATAGGCTGTTGAAGACCGTCATACGACTTTCGAGCAAGAAGCAGACGACGAAACATACCAAGGCATTCTGGAATACCTCTATCTTCCTAACACCCAATGGAATGGCCAGCAACTTAGCCGCAGGACGGTGGACCGAGAGAGGCTGCTTGCACAAGTCAAGTTATGGAATCACTTTATAAAGCATAAGCTTCTCCCCACTTCCCACAATACCACTGTCTCCTGTCAGCGGATGCTTCTCTAGCACTCAATTATATTTGGGCATCCCATTGACGTAGGGAAAATCATTGTGGAGCAAGCTCACTTATACCTGAAGCGACCTGCGAGTGCCCTGGTATTTCCAAATCTCATCACGGCTTTATGCCGTAAAAAGAAGGTGCCTGAAGAATAGTTTGACGAGATTTTACCTGGCATCGCTGGTGTTACCAAGGTTTAAATCCCTATGTTGTTGGGCTTGAAAGAAGCCAAAGGTAAAGAGAATGAGGCAACCACGTCTCGCGCTGCTACACCTTCACTTGCCAGGGCAAAACCAGTTGCCCTCGAGAAGGCTATTCGTTGTACTCAAGAGCAAGTCGGGTAGTTGGCTGACAAACTGATGACCTACTTTGCCTACGCTAAGCGTCGAGACGAGTTCCTCACCAATTCTTTCTTGGAGATTCTCCTGCATACCAATGTCAGCATCCTAGTCTTCCCTGAATCGCTCGTACCACTAACTCAGAATGCCAAAGCATCTGCAGATGCTCCCCATCCAGCCATTGAAGATGCTCACCAATCTGCCAATGAAGAAGTTACCCAGCCCGTCGAAAAAGAAGAGCCCACTAACCCTGATCTATTCCATATTGTGTCACCAGCTGAAGATCGAGAAGCCAATCTCCAACTCGTAAATGTTCCAGAATCCCCGCAATTTGTTGAACTCTTAGTGGCGGAACATCCTGAGATACCATAACCTATCGTGCCAATAAAAGAGGAGCACCCTGACATGCCGCAGCCCACTAAGTCCATGGAGGAGGCACAATCTAAGATACAACGGCAAGTTCCTTTGCGAAGGAGCAGACGTCGCCTGAAGAAGGAATCTAAGCACAAGGAGCCCCAGCTCTCAACCTTCCCAGAAAGTCTCAGTACTCCTCCAAATGCATCAGCTTCTGACTCTGAACACTCTAACCCTGCAAAATTGAGAAAATGCACCCGTCGTGCGACTAGTGCACCCGTCGTGCGACTGCTGCACCACCACCCTCATGAAGTCAAGGTACCTTGCATTGCATTGCATTCATAACATATAGTTTCATTTTCCTTAGTTTTAGTAATCACTGAGGAAAATGCTTCTCACAAGTTTGGGGGAGGTATTGTTATCAAATCATTCCATGATAGTATTAGTAAAATAAATATGCCATGACATTAGTAAGTGTTTGAATAGTTTTCTGGAATTAGTTAATGATGCCCAATGATGATGAATTCTTTTTGTCTAGGTTAGAATGTACATGACTGGTTGAGGAAGATAGAACTAACTTTAGGACTTACTTCTTTGAAACCCTTGAATACACGATTGTATGTTTTCCATGTTTGAGAAACTTAATTTTTTTTATAGAGAATTCTTAAATATCATGGCATAAAACTTTGAATGATGAAAACCCCACATAAAAAAATTGAATGAAGTTATGAATAAATGCCTTGGCATATCTGTAGAGGGACACTCTGCTATGCCATTGCATATGAGTAAATGAAAGTAGTCACGGGATGACTCTACCTGACTAGCTCGGGGGTATGCTCCCTTTTACCTAGAGTGTGGGATGGTAAAGTGATGGGTTGACTCCCCTCGTAGTAGAAGTAATGAAAGAAAAGAAAACAAGGTGGAAGTAAAATTTATAAATGTCATGGGAAATTAAGAAAGCTTTCTTAGAAATGTTTTAGGTTTGTCAAGCATGGACTGTATATAAATACGTACACAGCCACACAAAGAATCTTGCTCTAGGGGGAAGTACTTGAATTCTCAAACTAGCCTAGCATGTTGAAGCCAATTGCTGAGGGCTGAAATTTTATCCCTTAAAACTATTCTGCTTCTGAACTTGTCATGGTATTTTTTTTTACTTCATACTATCCATTGCTTGAGGACAAGCAATAGCTTAAGTTTGGGGGTGTGATAACTCCGTAAAAGGTCATATTTTGGGACCCTTTTCACTTAAGTTATTGAATGTCTAAGAGCTCATTTAAGACCATATACATGCATTTATAAGCATTTAGTTACATGTGGTGGAATTCAGTTTGTTGCGACATTTTATTTTTAAAGTGGTGCTGCCTTATGGAAAGGTGTTTGTCTAATGATGTGCAAGAATTGAGAGCAAGGAAAAGAGGAAAGGAAATGACGTGACATAAGGAGATTGCTGAGTATAATGAAAATGTCGAGTTGGACTGGCATTTCGAGAGAGAAAAAAGTGAAAGAAGATATTTTTGAAGCCAGTTGTCCTCTACTTTCAAGTGACCTCTGCCCAAGAAATCTGCCTCGAAGATTCGCCTGGAGGGATCAGCGCTGCTACAGCCGATCTTGCTGACCACGCCGCCTGCTCTACAGATCTTGTCTATCCTTGGGCTTCTGCAGCGAGATCATGTTGAGTACTCAGCCAGCAACCCAAGCTGGATCACAGTCAGCTATGCCCGATCCTTAAGTGATTTAACCATAGTTTGGGGTTTTTTAGGAATTTTAACACCAAGCCCTTGGGTTAATTTTCCCATATAAATAAAAAATGACGCCACAATGAAGAGGAGCTAAAAAGTTAGAGAGAGAAGGTCTCACCTTTCTACGTTAATCCTACTTGTCGTGGCATTTCTCCGTAACAAGCTTGAGGGAGTGGCGTTCTAGGCATCCGAGAGGAGCTAGTTTACTGCGGGCAATTCGTGGTGGCCGAGGGAAGCTCCGGCAGTGCACGTCGAAGGCTTTTCCTCTTTCCTTTTGTTTTTTTCTTTAATATTTTATCACTTGGGTTGTAAGGAACGGGTAAAACTTGCTTTGTGCTTGTTTATTTCGTACCCCACCTTAAACTAATCCTATTTGGTAGGAGTTCATTTTGGATGCTTAAGTGTTATTTCAATGAATGGTTGTTTTTATATGGTATAATTTGTTTTGTTTATGAAACTTAACGCCTTAAGGTTGTAGGAGCTACAAGTGTAGCCTTTCCTTAGGATGTTCTTAGGGTTCGACAGAATACCTAGGTAACACATCCTTAGTGTTCAAGAGAAACTTGGGAAGAACCACATAAGTAAGGGGTTCTAGATAGTAACTAGGCCTAATCCACCTTAGAGATAAGGCTAGGATTTTATTCGACTAAAAGGAGTTGTGCATGAACGATAGGTTAGGCATTAATGTTACCGTAAAAAGGTATTACCGAGACATATCCTGTTATCTGGACCAATAGGATCACTGTAGTGGTTTACGCCAATCGGGTTTGCCAGGGCATCTTCAATCTGTCGAGTCCCTTACTAGAGATAGCATAGGGCACCTCAGTAGACTCTGTCGGGCAGACTAGGCATAGAAGTAAGACCATTATGAGAAGTAGGCTTAGATTTTCCTTAGTGACTCCCTACCACTCATTCCCATAGTAGCTTGTCGTGTGAGAAAGATAAAGTCCTATTAATCAAATTGTATATTTACATTTCATTTTGCCTTGACATTTCTATTTGTTTGCACTCAACACAATTCAATTTGCCACGACATATCCATTTGCTACCATACTACCGTCATTACATTTCCACAACACCCATCTCAGTTTGCCACAACATTCTCATTTGTACATACCATCACTAACTTTACATTTCATTTTGCCTTGACATTTCCATTTGTTTGCACTCAACACAATTCAATTTGCCACGACATATCCATTTGCTACCATACTACCGTCATTCCATTTCCACAACACCCATCTCAGTTTGCCACAACATTCTCATTTGTACATACCATCACTAACTTTACTTAGGTGACAGAGTAAACTGCTTTGACAAACTTGTTTAATTTCCTCCAATCCCTATGGAGACGATACTGACTTATAACTGTATTACTTGTTCGATTGTGTATTACTTGTTCGATTGTGTATACTTGTACATATATCCGCACCCATATTTAGTACTCACACAGAGCGTACAATTGCATAAGCTTAAAGCATCCCCATGGTATATTTCATGTTTTAGAGTTATAAATATGTTTAAAGCCCTATTTATGTTCCTTTGTATCTTCATGAAACATTAATAATGTTTGGGGACCTCACTAAGGTCTTTGGGATAATATAATATAAGTTTGTGCACCTATTTTATGCTCTCTACAAGTTGAGTTTTGATACTATAGGGATAGTATCGAAACTTGTTCTTCTTCTCGGGCAAACTTGTGAGTTTCTGGGCAAGAGTATCGATACTCTTTTAAGAGTATCAGTACTTTGGGTCATAGTTTCGAAACTCTGAGAAAGTTTCAGAACTGGGTAGAACATAATTTTTAAAAGTATCAGTACTTATATAAAGTATCCAAAGTTTTGCAAGAGTATCGATACTCTTGGGCTAGTATCGATACTTTCAGTCTATTTTGAACAAAAAGACCAGTTTTTAAGGGAATTAGACTTGATGTACCCCAATATTTCAGTATATCCTCAAATAAGACTTCAAACGAGAATAATAGTTAATATCATAACAGTAGAAACAAAAATAGCTAGGTTTACATAAAACTAGCATTATTTGACGCTCGAGAAACGATCAAAACACCCGAGTTCCTTTTAGCAAAAATATGGCAGTAAGTGGATCCAAGTCAGTGCCACAACACTACAATAACTGACTGGGCACCAGATGCCCCAAGACTTGACGGAGTAAGTCGGTTGGTGTAAGTTCCGATGTAAAATTCAGGATCTCACCCCAGAATACCCGATAGTGCTTCAGTAGTGTTAGAGGGGTGCGTGAGCTCTGAGATACAGAATCCCTTAGTCACACCATGATGCTAGCTATAGATTAGTAGTCTAGTAGTTGTATACTCAGACCTGTGCCACTTGCCATTTCAATTAGTGAATGCATATAGTATAGTACAGTTTTTAGTGAGGCACTGAGCTTGTAAGCTCAACAATCAGAATGTGTTTCCGTACGCAGTTCATAGGGGCAGATTGTGGGGAGCCATAGTCATCAGATATTCAAGTGCAACAGAGCAAATTTCCAGAGACCTTTTAGAGTACGTGTCGAGTAATCTTTAAAGGGTGTGAATTATTATGGACCTTGTTATGTATTCGGTCATAACTCTTTTGAAACTCAATATTTTGTATTATTTTGTGGATGTATTTTGGGAGCTCCCCATTAATTTTAAAACCAATTTATTTCTATGTTTTTATATTACATTATTAATGCTTAAAATTCATAGATTTACAAGCAGTTTTAAAGAAATTGTTTAGGTCACTATTTTGGTAGTCCCATGTAACATTGTAATCTGTAGATCTTCGGGTCTAATTGGACTAGGGTGTTACAAATTCAATAAAGCTATAAACATGAATTCAAACATTAGTACAACTATTTACATAAATAAATGTTCAACAAAAAGGATCGTAATATTTTTTTTACTTGATTCCATAATTTCCACCACTAAGACAACATATAAGCGACTGATGGTCTGACTCTCTAATCATGTCCCCAGCAGAGTCGTCAAGCTATCGTAACATTTTTAAAATAAAAATAGTACGTACGACTTTCGGGAAATGATGAGGTTTCGAAATCGATTTGAATTTGGAGTCGCCATCGACTTTTGGATTAGGTAGGTCAAATACCTAAAAGCGTTTTTTTAAAACAAGTTTAAGAAAAATCATTTTAAAGCAAAAAATAGTATACGTTAACCAAAGATTCATTTTTAAGGGTTCGATAGTCGGTTAGAGTAGGGAATGACTAACACCCCCACAATGCCCAAAATTGATACGTGATTGCTTATATATTATCGTAGTAGTGGAACTTGTAGATTCGAGTTGAAATTTAAAATATAATCTTTTTGTTGAAAATTTGTCAATTTATTTTGAATTCTTTATTTAAAACCCCACATTCAACAAAACTAAATTCAACAACATACCAACAAGCACATTGTTATTATTAAAACAAAATGATGATTTCATTTTTATTATTTCATTTTTTTATCAAAGCATACTCGATTATTTTCAAGTTCACTTTTCATCCGTATGTCATATTGAATTGTGCTACTTTTAACAAGTTGCACTTTTCATACCCATTCCACAAAAGGCATTCTTGAAAATTCATACGAGTACGGAATAAGCTTAACAATGATTATTATCAAATCTTAATGGTATTCTACCATTTTAAACAACAATAGGTGGTGTTATACTATACATATAAGGATGGCCATGGGTCAGGTTGGGTTTTTGGTCCACCCAACCGAGAATAAAGGAACTTCCACCGGAGACCTGACCCGACCAAAACAAGGTTTCACTAGACCCGACCCGAATATATGAATTAAAAACCTGACCTGACCCGAAATAATAAAAAATATTTGTATTCAATAAAAACAATGACTTAATTGAAAAAATTATATATAGAGGGGTATTATTGTAATTATTCCTAAATATATAAGGTAAAATTATATTTTTTTCGGGTCGGGTATTTTTCACCCTAAACCCAAACCCGACCTGACCCGAATATCACACTTAAAAAACCCGACCCGGCCCCGATTTTGTTTTTTTAAATCCAACCCGATCAGGTTGGGTCGAAACCCATCGAGTTCAGGTTGAGTGGCCATCCCTATATACATATAATAGTACGAGGGCCAAAATAAAATAAAATAAAATAAGAAAACATGGGCCGATTCATAAAAGTCAAAAAATCTAAATTAAAGGTCGGATCTTCATTGTTGAGAAATTACAGGGGTTGTCATGGATTAAAATAATTAATTTGATCAAACAATCCATCCAACTATCTAAATGTTTTAATCAAGCCACCCATCGTTAAAAATTAATGGAACATGTGACGTGCAGTTAAAAATATTTAGGTATAATTAAACAATTGGTATAGGTTACTTATATATTCCTTCGATTTGGTCCTCATTTTAATAAATTAAAATAATCTGGTTGAAAAAAATAAACCAACACTATCCACCTGTCGTTAACAATTAACGGAACATGTGACGTGACAGTTAAAAACATTTAGGTATAATTACACAATTGGTATATGTTACTTGTATATTCTTTCAATTTGGTCCTCATTTTAATAAATTAAAATAATCAGGTTGAAAGAAAATAAACCAACACTAAAAGGGGGCCGGAAGGATTTGAACCGAAGAACCCTTAGCTAGGGTAGAAAGCACCAAACCATCAGGAAAATGCATCCACTTACCTTTGTACAACAAATAATATATATTTTGTATTTTAGTAATTTTTTCTTTATACAATAAATAATATAATTAATAAATAAAAATTAAGAATATTTTTCCATAAATGAAAAAATACAGATGTAAAAATAATATTTTATTTTAACAAAAATTTACTATTCATATTATATTAATAAATATATGAATATCATATTTTATATTATATATTCATATTATATTAATAAATATATAATATTAAATATTAACAAAAAATATTAATATGTTTTATATATTTGTATTTTTTTATTAATGAAAAAAATATTCTTAATATTTATTCATTAATTATATTATTTGTTGTATAAAGAACAATTTACTAAGATACAAAATATATATTATTTGTTATACAAAGGTAATCAAGTGGATGTTTTGGCTTAATGATTTGGTGCTTACTACCCCAACCAAGGGGTCTTTGGTTTGAATCCCTTAAGCCCCTTTTAGTGTTGGTTTATTTTCTTTCAACCAGAGGATAACACATGTCATCCTTTGATTGGAGGAAAGTAAATTTATTAAATTTATTCCTCCAATTGAATGAAGACACATACCATTATTTTAATTTATTAAAATGAGGATCAAATTGAAAGAATATATAAGTAACATGTACCAATTGTATAATTATGTCAAAATGTTTTTAACTGTCACGTCACCTATTCCTTTAATTGTTAACGGTGGGCGGGTGACTTAATTGAAATATTTAAATAGTTAGATGATCGGTTTGATCAAATTAAAATATCAATGGTCAAAATAATTTTTGATCATAGTTAAGTAGCCACTCATATAATTTACCCATCAATTTATATGTGCGAGGGTAATACGCGGAAACATGCATTTCCACCATATATGGCCATAACGCTCGCTCAAATCCACAACGAAAGGCGCAAAATAGAAATGACTTCTCTTGGGAAGTTCTGCGGTGCGCGATTAAAAAATGGTTAAAAAATAGTGTGATCGGTTAAATAAGTGATCGGTTAAAATTTAGACCAATTATGTTATATCATTTAATCGAAAATATTATCAAATACAATAACATATTAGGTACCGCTTATATAATGTAATAGGTAACGCTTATATAATAAAATAGATTAATTACTAGAAATATTATCAAGCATAATAATATAATAGGTAGCGCTTATATAATGTAATAGGTAACGCTTATATAATAAAATATGTTAATTACTGGAAACATTATCAAGCACAATAACATATTAGGTAGCGCTTATAAAACGTAATAGGTAGCGTTTATATATTAAAATAGGTTAATTACTTAATTTGTTATTACAACATATTATGTAAACGCCTAAAATGTTACCAAGAATAACATAATCGGTTAATTATTGGAAACATTATCAAGTATAATAACATATTAAGTAACGCTTATGTGACAAAATATGTAATTACTTACTTAATTTGTTATCAGTTATAATAAAGTTACCTTATGAATAAATGTTAATAAAATTTAAAATATCTATTACATTAAAATACCTACCATTTGTTTAAGGTAGTTAATAATGTAAACGGTAAAAAAATAGGTGCTACCTATTATATTAAACTACCTACAAGGTATGTTGAAAGTATCGATTTCATTTAAATAAGTATCGACACTTTTGGAATTTAAAAGAAAGCAGTAATAGCGCCTATAAAGTATCGATACTTTATAAAAATCTATCGATATTTTACAATATAACAGGTAAAAATATGATAAAAACAATTTCATTATGAAAAAACCGGTAAAATTTACTTGATATGTTGAAAGTATCGATCCTTTTATAAAAAGGATAAATACTTTACAATGTAACAGGTAAAAATATGACAAAACCAGTTTCATTATGACAAAAACGGTAAAATTTACCTGATATGTTGAAAGTATCGATCATTTTATAAAAAAGATAGATACTTTATAATATAAAAGGTAAAAATATGACAAAAACAGTTTCATTATGACAAAAACAGTAAAATTTACCTGATATGTAGAGAGTATCGATCCTTTTATAAAAAAGATAGATACTTTACAATATAACAGGTAAAATATGACAAAACCAGTTTCATTATGACAAAACCGATAACATTTACCTAATATGTTGAAAGTATAGATACTTTTATAAAAATTATCGATACTTTTTTGAAAGTTATGTAATTTATGTTTCAAAATTTTTTAATAGTGTTTCATGTTTTCTACCTACAATATTAATTTAATAATTTCATTTACATAAAAAATTATTTGATTGTTTTGATATTTTATAAAATATTATTTAGAATTTAAATTTAACAATTTTAACCAAAGATAATAATAAATATGTAATATCTATGTTTATTATTTTTAATTTAATAATAATATATATCGTAACATAAAATAAATCATTAGACGTGTATAATTACTAAATTAATATCTTAAATCTCACTCAAAAGATAACCTTAAATTAATGTTTTTCACAGTGAATACCTACTTATTACATTAAACTACCTACCGAATATGTTGAAAGTATCGATTCCATTTAAATAAGTATCGAAACTTTTGGAATTTAAAAGAAAAACAGTAATAGCGCCTATAAAGTATCGATACTTTATAAAACTATATCGATGTTTTACAATATAACAGGTAAAAATATGAAAACACCAATTTTATTATGATAAAATCGGTAAAATTTACTTGATATGTTGAAAGTATCGATCATTTTATAAAAAGGATAGATACTTTACAATATAACAGGTAAAAATATGACAAAACCAGTTTCATTATGACAAAAACGGTAAAATTTACTTGATATATTGAAAGTATCGATCCTTTTATAAAAATGATAGATACTTTACAATATAACAGGTAAAAATATGACAAAACCAGTTTCATTATGACAAAAACGGTAAAATTTACCTGATATGTTGAAAGTATCGATCTTTTTATAAAAAGAATAGATATTTTACAATATAACAGGTAAAAATATGACAAAACCAGTTTGATTATGACAAAATCGGTAAAATTTACCTGATATGTTGAAAATATATATATATTTTTATAAAAAGGATTTATACTTTTTTGAAAGTTATATAATTTATGTTTCAAAAGTTTTTAATAGTATTTCATGTTTTCCACCTACAATATTAATTTAATAATTTCATTTACACAAACATTTATTTGATTGTTTTGATATTTTATAAAATATTATTTAGAATTTAAATTTAATAATTTTAACCAATGATAATAATAAATATGTAATATCTATGTTTATTGTTTTTAATTTAATAATAATATATACCGTAACATAAAAAATAAATCACTAGACGCATATAATTACTAAATTAATATCTTAAAACTCACTCAAAAGATAATCTTAAATTAATATTTTTTACAGTCAAATACCTACCTATTACATTAAACTACCTACCGAATATGTTGAAAGTATCGATTCCATTTAAATAAGTATTGCAACTTTTGGAATTTAAAAGAAAAGAAGTAATAGTGCCTATAAAGTATCGATACTTTATAAAAATGTATCGATATTTTTACAATATAACAGGTAAAAATATGACAAAACTAGTTTCATTATAACAAAAACGGTAAAATTTACCTGATATATTGAAAGTATTGATCCTTTTATAAAAAGGATAGATACTTTACAATATAACAAGTAAAAATATGACAAAACCAGTTTCATTATGACAAAAACAGTAAAATTTACCTGATATGTTGAAAGTATCGATCCTTTTATAAAAATGATAGATACTTTATAATATAACAGGTAAAAATATGACAAAACCAGTTTCATTATGACAAAACCAGTAACATTTACCTAATATGTTGAAAGTATAGATATTTTTTATAAAAATGATCGATAATTTTTTGAAAGTTATGTAATTTATGTTTCAAAAAATTTTAATAGTGTTTCATGTTTTCCACCTACAATGTTTATTTAATAATTTCATTTACACAAAAAATTATTTAATTGTTTTGATATTTTATAAAATATTATTTAGGATTTAAATTTAACAATTTTAACCAAAGATAATAATAAATATGTAATATCTATGTTTATTATTTTTAATTTAATAATAATATATACCGTAACTTAAAAAATAAATCATTACACACATATAATTACTAAATTAATATCTTAAAACTCACTTTAAAGATAACCTTAAATTAATGTTTTCCACAGTGAAATAAGTATGAACACTTATATATATGTATCGATACTTACCGATAAACAAAGTTTACCGGTTACTAAATTTTTTAATAGTTTTTCATGTTTTCTACCTAAAACATTATTAGTCTGTCAACATAATAAGTAGCGTTAAATCGAATTTATTAAATATCTTTTAATATATCCGGTAACGCAGTATATTAATAGTATATTAGTATGCCTTTACGCAACCATTTGTTATGTTTTGGCAACCATATGCTGTTTTCCCATACCCATATTTGTATCGTATTTTTATGTTATCGTGATATCTATATTACTTTATATTTATATAATTTTATAAGTAGACTAATTAGATAATTAATGAAATATATCTGTAATTTTATTTTGAGCATCGAACTAAACAATTAAACTATTCGGTTGTTAAATTAATATCAATTAAGTCACCAACCTTTAATAAATTAACGACATAATTAATGTGACTTTTCCTATTATTTTTTGTCACGTTGGAGATGGATATTTCAATCAGGGATTCAAATAACAATCAAGTAATATTATAACGGTCGTTATATCACGGTCGCGACGATGTCCAAAATCGTTATATCATAAAAGAGCATTGTGAAGCGAAATCACACCAATAGCGGTGGGTTGCGGACGTAATTTAGCGGATAACGGTCAATCATACTACGATACCCGTGATGATCGCAATACAATCTGTCATATTCGTAACCGCGTTAAATGCAACGTGGCCAAAAATACAATCACAACCGCAATTTAAATCCTTTATTCTAATATCATTATGCCACACAAGCACACAAAAAATGGTAAAGTTATTTTATTATTATTAATATGGAGTAAGTACAAAGTAATATTTGTTCAAAAATCCTGCATCCATTCCTGCATCTAACTATCCTTTATTGAGACAACTCATACAATCTGTTAAAGTTTAACTCAAATTTATTGTGACACATGAATCGTATAGTCAACAACCTGTTTTCAATCTCATTTTCATTGGCTTTTATTATTGCCTTTAATGCTAATTTACCTCATCTTTCCTTCATACCCGATTGCTTATTTTAGTTTAATAAAAAGAACTTCATAGATTTTATATATTTATCATACTCGTTTTCTCTGAATTTTTGCAATGTGAGTTAGACAACTATCAAAGGGTGGCAATGTATGAATGTAAATAAATGCCACAAAGTAAATGGTCCCAATTTTATAGGTTATAAGCCACACAATTTGGAGATTTTCGAAAGGCACATCGGTTTTCGTGTCCACATAATCAGCCGAGCAAAGTGAACTTTCAGTTGGCCTACAGAGGAAACCGGTGGAAAAGGTAACACCTCCATTGGATTAAAATATATACCTTTCACTCGAATACGGCCTAATTCGAGAATCATATACACTCCACTGGATTCGAGAATTATATGCTCACCACTTGACATGAAGAGCATATTCTTTCTACCTAAATCCGATCCGATCCAACTAGATCTAACGTAAAATTAGGACCTAATAGGAAAAAAAACTATAGAAAAAGGAGGTATTATAACAATTATCCCTAAATTTATAGAAAAAATATAATATTACCTCTTGGTTGGGTTGGGTCAAAAAAATTTCACCCTCTACTTAAACCGACCTAATCCTACATAAAATCCTACTTGAACCTGAATTAAAAAATGATCTAATAGGTCGGATAGAATCAAAGTCTGTCAATTTCAAGTTAAATTGTCATCCTAAGTGCATACCTTAGATCAAGATGGTCTAAGAGAAACTAGTGGTCACCATTTTAAAAAATTCAAATGTTCATATAATTTATATTTTCTTTGTATTTTCTATTGATAATTTATTTTTGTCCCTTAAAAATTTATATATTCATTATTTTAACATAAAATCCTACATCATTCCTTGTATCGAATGCCTTCTCATTGTAGTAACATATGAGGATTGAAGCTGAAAACACAAATGGGTAACATGAAGAGAAAAAAAAAAGACAATTTCACATGTAAAAGATGGTGATTACAACATGACACGAGATTGGGCTTTTGTCAGATTAGAAACTGAAGCAGCCTAACCCAACTGAAAGTCAAAATATGGGATCCAATATGATAATACAGAGATAATGAAGGTAAAAAAAGGGCACTCATTTCTCTCAAGATTAGCTTTAAAGACACGGTGACATTGCCACTAGGAAGGGTGAGTGTCTGTGGGACATGTACCAACAAAAGCAAGGACCTTAGTTGCACCTTAATCAACATCATATCATTACAACTTCATTTAATCTAATCCACTTGTTTGTTTTATTGTTATTCATATCTCAATCTCAGATACCCCATTCTTGATAAAAAGAAAGAAAGAAAGTAAATACCATTGGTGATCTATATATTGCACAGTTTTGGACTTTGGACAGGCAATCATCTCACACCACATTCATTTCCAATTCCAACCTAATATCAACCAGAAAATCATCTCCTTACACATGTATAGACGAGTTCGAATCGAACCGGACAATTAGTCATATTGGTATATAATGGCATCTAGCAAGTCCCATAATAATAATAATCATAAATAAGAAGTTTTTTTATTAGAAAAATAATAAGTTCAAATGATATTGTTGGTGTTGTTTTTAGATAAATAAGAAATTAAAAATAATTTAAAATATTTATGGTATGGAAATAAAAAAAACATAATGTCAAAATTAACCTCTAACTTTAACTGAATATTTTATTTTGGATTTTACTCTTTTTTTAAAAATATTTTAACATTCAACATTTCATTTTGGTTCACAGCCTCTTGTTGCTTTGACTCTACCACCAATGCAAAGAACCTCATGCTTAATTTGTTATGGATTGTTTAAAGTTTTACTAGTTCTGAGAGGTAATTGAAGTTTCAAGTTATCCATCAAGTCACATAGAGCTATATTGTTTGTAGAATTGCGTGTTGAGATATACTGACGAGCTGTATATTTTTGGGTGTATGAGAATGCTAAGACTACAAAAATGTATTGCTTTTATTTGATTGTTCTTTATTCAGTTATATGGTATTCTTTTCCAATCTACAATGATCTTGTTCTCAACCTCTTTTTTTTTTCCTTACGAATTCATTATTTAAGGCTTACAACTAATAAATGGTTAAGTGATATTTGTTATCTTTAAAGGTCTCGGGTTTGAGCATGACGTTTGAAGGATTGTTTGAACATTTATTGTCAAATTATTGAGAGTTTCTCGAATTTATTGCTTGTCATTTGATTGTTCTTTATTCAGTATTCTTTTCCAATCTACAATGATCTTGTTCTCAACCTCTTTTTGCCTTTTTTTTCTTTACGAATTCATTATTTAAGGCTTAAAACTAATAAATGGTTAAGTGATGTTTGTTATCTTTAAAGGTCTCAAGTTTGAGCATGACGTCTGTATGAGTGTTTGAACATTCATTGTCAAATTATTTAGAGTTTCTTGAATTTATTGCTTGTCATTTTATTGTTCTTTATTCAATATTCTTTTCCAATCTACAATGATCTTGTTCTCAACCTCTTTTTGCCTTTTTTTCTTTGAACTAATAAATGGTTAAGTGATGTTTGTTATCTTTAAAGGTCTCGAGTTTGAGCATGACGCCTGTAGGAGTGGTTGAACATTTATTGTCAAATTATTGAGAGTTTTCGAATATATACTATTTTGTAGTCACTTATACTGATAATATAAAGCTTACCCAAAAAATTTGAGCTTAATTCTCATTACCTCTTAATTATATGTTGTCGCATGTCACCATATGATTGATCGTACTTAATTTAAAAAAAAACATAGCATCATGTTTCAATCATCATAACAAGTGTGCAAACAAGTATTGATTCCTAATCTATCATGCTTTCCATTTTTATCCTTAAATCTTCCATTACGATTCTCTATAACCAAGTGATCTTAGATAAGAACACACCTCCAATAGTGTCTCTCTCTCTCTTTCGCTTCTTCAATCTATTTGCCTTATTATACAAATTGTCAACACAGAAAATGTAGGAAGGAATGAGTAGTCTTTATCATCGAGTCTAGACCTTTCTCTCAAACTTGGACCCCATATTTTCTTTGTCTATATAAATGACTCAACCCTCTACTGCCTTTTATTCAATAAATTATTCTCAACTAGAGAGATCCCCCACTTTAGTTTAAACACGCTAAATATATACTAATAAAAGTTTCCATGGTGTGTCATCTTACGTTTTTTAACTTTATCTCGGGGATTTACCACTTGTTTCTAATCCGATTCTTGGTCCGTCGTTGCAGGAAGAAGGACGACAGGTGAACACATGGGAAGGGTATGTAATAGACCTGCCATGAGAAACCAGCACGGTGGCATGCTTGCAGCCTCCTTTGTCTTAGGTCAGTACTCGGTAATATAGCTTAATCACTCGTGTCTTGTGCATGTCTTACTTTTACGTTGATAGTAGACAACTTGGTTTTTGATAAACCAACAGTATAGATATTTTAAATTCAATAAAAAAAAACTTGTGTGATGCTTGTATAGTGGTGGAGATACTGGAGAATCTAGCTTTCCTGGCGAATGCGAGCAACCTGGTGCTGTACCTTTCTGTTATGTATGGCTCATAAAAAGTCTCGTTGTGGGGTTACGAATTATGTGGGTTAGGGGTGTGGGGGCGCAGCCCCCGCGGTACGGTATAGGGTTGATTTTGTAATTATGTACCAGGGTTTTCTATTATAAATAGAGATGTAACCTAGACCTAAAAAATCATTGAATAAAACTTCTAGCGCCGCCTAGGCACCGAGGACGTAAGCACATTGCCGAACCTCGTAAAATTCTCGTGTTCTTTCGTTTTCTTTACCCGTTTTCGTCAACAATTGGTATCAGAGCTCAGGAGCAAAATTCGAAGTCGCGAAATTCGATGGTCAGGGTAACTTCGGATTATGGCAAACGAGGGTGAAGGATCTATTGGCGCAGCAAGGGATCTTGAAGGCTTTGCGACCTACAAAGCCGGCGTCGATGGATGAGGAAGATTGGGAAGAATTGCAGCAGCGAGCGGCAGGAACCATACGATTATGCTTGGCGGACGAGGTCATGTATCACGTCATGCATCTATCGTCTCCAGACGAAATTTGGAGGAAGTTGGAAAGTCAGTTTATGTCCAAATCCTTAACGACAAAACTGTATCTGAAGCAGCGGCTGTATGGCTGAAGATGCAGGACGATCACGATTTGGCGCAACACGTGAATGTCTTCAATCAAATCGTTTCTGATCTGGCTCGGCTTGATGTGAAAATTGAGGATGAAGACAGAGCGATGATTCTGTTGTGTTCGTTGCCTTCCTCTTACGAACACATGGTGACTACTCTTACATATGGGAAAGAGACTATCAACGTTGAGGAGATTACTGCAGCCTTGTTGGCTCACAACCAGCGGAAGCAGAATGCAGGGGAAAGCTCTCAAGCCGATAGCTTATATGTCAAGGGTAATCGAGATCGTGGACGGAAGCCAGAGAAGGCAGGGTCCGGGAAGCGGAATTCCAGATCCAAATCCAGGGATAAGAAGACGATTCACTGTTACAAGTGCAAGGAGGCGGGACATATGAAGCGAGACTGTCCGAAGTTGAAAAAGCAGACTGATGAGAAGCGTGATGGCTCATCCAAGTCTGTGAACGTGGTCGAGGATGATACTTCTGATTGCAGTGAGGGTGATATGCTTTCTATTTCAACGACACAATTGACGGATGCTTGGATTCTTGATTCTGGATGTTCTTATCACATCACGCCAAATAGGGAATGGTTTTCGACATACAGGCCGGTTAATTCTGGTTCGGTTTATTTGGGTGATGATCGATGTTGCAATATTGTTGGTATTGGTGATGTCAGAATTAAGATGCACGATGACTCTGTTCGGACGTTGAGTGGTGTTCGACATATCCCAGACTTGAAGAAGAATTTGATTTCCTTGGGCACTTTGCACAAGAATGGTTTTATCCCTAAGGCTGACGAGGATAGGGAAACCATTCGGATTGTTAAAGGAGCATTGACTGTGATGAAAGGCAAGATGACTGCAGGGAATATCTACAGATTGTTAGGGAGTACCGTTGCAGGTGGAGTTCACTCTGTTGAGTCCTGTGATGATACGACAAAATTGTGGCATATGCGCCTTGCTCATCTTAGTGAACGTGGTATGGCAGAATTACACAAGAGAAACTTGTTGCATGGTGTCAAAAGCTGTAAGCTCGATTTTTGCAAGTATTGTGTTCTTGGTAAACAGACTAAAGTCCGTTTCAAGACTGCGAAGCACACAACTCAAGGGATTCTTGATTATGTGCATTCTGATGTATGGGGGCCTTCCACGACATCGTCTTTGGGTGGATCTAGGTACTATGTTACTTTTATTGATGATTTTTCACGGAAAGTTTGGGTGTATTTTTTGAAACAGAAATCTGAAGTTTTTGAGAAGTTCAAGCTGTGGAAAGCTGAGGTAGAAAACCAAACAGGACGAAAAATCAAGTGTTTGCGGTCTGATAATGGTACGGAGTACACAGATTCACAGTTCCTACAATTCTGTAAGGAGCATGGGATTCAGAGGCATTTTACAGTGCGCAAGACACCACAACAGAATGGTGTTGCGGAACGAATGAACAGGTCGTTGAATGAAAGAGCCAGATGTTTGCGGTTGAATGCGGGGCTACCCAAACACTTCTGGGCTGAGGCTGTTAACATGTCGTGTTACCTTATCAACAGATCGCCAAGGGCATCGCTGGCTGGGAAAGTTGCAGAAGAGGTATGGACTGGTCATGATGTTAGTTTTGATAACTTACGGATTTTTGGTTGTCCTGCTTATGTGCATGTACCTGCTGATGAGAGATCCAAACTTGATGCAAAATCGAAGGAGTGCATTTTTCTGGGTTACAAGAAAGGTGTCAAAGGATTCAAGTTCTGGGATCCAGTTGCGAAGAAAGTTGTGATTAGTAGAGATGTCATTTTTGATGAACAGTCTATGTTGCAGCAGAAGCAAGACACGACAGTGGTAGATTTCGAGCAGTTTCCAGTTGAGAAACCAGAAACTTCTCAACCGACTTCTGGTGGTTCCACTACGGATGATTTGCAGGATTATAGTCTCGCCAGAGACAGGGTGAGACGGACGAATATAAAGCCTCCGAACAGATTGGGTTTTGAAGACTTGGTATCTTTTGCACTTACTGTTAGCAGTGATGATCCAGTTACTTTTCATGATGCCGTTACTAGTCAGGAAAACGACAAGTGGATGGCAGCCATGGTTGAGGAGATGGAGTCTTTGAATCACAATCGAACATGGGAGTTAGTTCCCCTTCCTGAGGGTAAGAAGCCGATTGGTTGCAAATGGGTGTATAAGAAGAAACCAGCAATAACAGAAAAAGAGGGGGAGAAGTTCAAGGCTCGTTTGGTAGCGAAGGGTTTTTCACAGCAGAAAGGAGTTGATTATGATGAAATCTTTTCTCCTGTGGTCAGGCACACTTCAATCCGAGCAGTACTTGCATTGGTGGCTAATTGGGATTTGCATTTAGAGCAGATGGATGTTAAAACTGCTTTTTTGCATGGTGATTTAGAGGAGCAGATCTACATGCGGCAACCTGAAGGTTTCACTCAACCTGGAAACGAGCATTTAGTTTGCAGATTGAAGAAATCTTTGTACGGGTTAAAACAGTCTCCGAGACAGTGGTATAAACGGTTTGACTCCTATATGATCAAGATTGGCTACAACCGATGTGAGTATGATTGTTGTGTCTATGTTAAGAGCCTTGATGATGGTTCTTTTATTTTTCTATTACTGTATGTTGATGATATGTTGATTGCTGCGAAGAACATGGATGATGTTATCGGTTTGAAAACTTTATTGAGTCAGGAATTTGATATGAAAGATTTAGGTGCTGCAAAGAAAATTCTTGGAATGGAAATTTGCAGGGACAGAGACTCAAGGAAACTGCGGCTATCTCAACGGGGTTATGTTGAGAAAATGCTAGAAAGGTTTGCGATGAGCAGCGCGAAACCAGTTAGCACTCCATTGGCGAATCACTTTAAGCTCTCATCAGAACAGTGCCCTAAGACAGATAAGGAAGCTGAAAATATGGAAAAGGTTCCGTATTCTAATGCTGTTGGCTGCTTGATGTATGCGATGGTATGTACTCGTCCTGATTTAGCTCATGCTGTTAGTCAAGTTTCTAAGTACATGTCTAAACCTGGTAAGCAACATTGGGATGCAGTCAAGTGGATCTTTCGGTACTTAAAGGGTACTGTGGGACATGGAATTGTTTTTGGGAGTCAGCGGGATAATCCTTTGGTTGTAGGATATGTGGATTCAGATTATGCAGGTGACTTGGATAATAGAAGATCTACGACAGGGTATGTGTTTACTCTTGGTGGAGGGCCTATTTGCTGGAAGTCTACTGTTCAATCTGTCGTGGCACTATCTACAACTGAAGCTGAATACATGGCAGCGGCTGAAGCTGCAAAAGAAGCTTTATGGCTTACTGGTTTAGTGAAGGAGTTGGGTGTTCAACAAGGTGGAGTTCAGTTGCTTTGTGATAATCAAAGTGCTATTCACTTGGCTAAGAATCAGGTGTATCGTGCTAGAACTAAACATATTGATGTAAGGTTCCACAAGATCAGAGAGTTGGTTGCATCTGGAGAGGTTTTGTTTCAGAAGGTACATACTGATGAGAATGCCGCTGATATGTTCACCAAGCCAGTTACGACAGACAAGTTCAAGCATTGCTTGGACTTGTTGAATGTTTCGAGTTGTTAAAGAAGCAAGGTAACCCAACCCACATTGAAGTTTCCAAGGGGCAGGATATTCGCCAAGGTGGAGATTTGTTATGTATGGCTCATAAAAAGTCTCGTTGTGGGGTTACGAATTATGTGGGTTGGGGGTGTGGGGGCGCAGCCCCCGCGGTACGGTATAGGGTTGATTTTGTAATTATGTACCAGGGTTTTCTATTATAAATAGAGATGTAACCTAGACCTAAAAAATCATTGAATAAAACTTCTAGCGCCGCCTAGGCACCGAGGACGTAAGCACATTGCCGAACCTCGTAAAATTCTCGTGTTCTTTCGTTTTCTTTACCCGTTTTCGTCAACACTTTCCAAATTCATGCACTATTGTCCATTGAGCTCTGCAAACATTGTTAACAATTTCATGGAAACAACATTCCTCCTTGCTCTCCTTGGTGGCTTTTTGTCAGATGCTTTCTTCACCACCTATCGACTCTATTTGATCAGTGCTGCAATTGAATTCGTGGTAAGAATCTAACGGTAAAGATTGAAACATGAGAATAAAAAAAGCTGTTACCAACCGTGTTGCTTCGACTCATATTTAACCTCCAAATACACGTAAAAGCGTAAAAAACTCGCAATAGAGTCGAAGTAACATAGTCTACAGGTGCTTTTTTTCGTATGGTGTAGAACACAGTTGAGGAAATCGGCATGTGGTTATTATTTCAAGTAGGATGAAGCATCTATCTACAAGCATGTGTGAACAATACTGCAGTGTCTCTAGGCCCACCTGATGATGTCCCTACCTGCAATTAACCCATTATCTATTGGCTCACCAAGACATAGCAAGCCTTACCAATAATGTGGCGGGGAAGGGGGGAAAATATTGAAAGTGTTAATTTGGCCTGTACTAGCATTGTGCAGGCTTGATCCCACAAATGAATCTTCCTTTCCCTTTGAGAAATCTGATTGGTGGAAGAGAAAAATTCCCAATCTAACGAGTCCACTTCAATTGAATGCTGGTGGTAGGGACTTTTTGTGTTTTCCTTTTTCTCTGATATTGTTTACTTGACTTCAACAGGGCCTGTTGATACTACAATGCAAGCTCGCATACCGTCATTGAAACCACCGGTTTGTGCTTTAGCAAGCACTCAAATTCCATGCGAGAAAGACGATGGACATAAAGAAACCATATTGTTCATCGGCCTTTATCTGGCGGCACTAGGCGTTGGTGGAATAAAAGGTTCACTCCCCCCTCATGGAGCTGAGCAATTCGATGATACCACCCCGCAAGGGAGGAAGCAGAGGTCGTCGTTCTTCAATTACTTCGTTTTCTGCCTTTCTTATGGAGGATTGATTGCGGTTACATTCGTGGTATGGATTGACGACAACAAAGGATGGAAATGTGGCTTTGGTGTTGCTACTGTGGCGATACTGACTTGGATCCCGGTTTTCCTTCTTGGCTCTCCTATATACAGAACAAAGATTCCTGCAGGAAGCCCCATTACCACAATGTTTAAGGTAGAACTTGAACGAATTATTAAGTCTACGAAAGCACTGCAAGTTGCAAAGCTTGAACTTGACGGATTGATATGTCCTACAGGTTTTATTTGCCTCTGTTTACAACAATTGCAACTCTAAGAATCCAAGTAATGCAGTCATTGGCATGGAGACAACTACAAGTCCATTGCCTGATAGTACCGAAACCAGTAAAGAAGAGAACGATAACCAGGTGAAGGTCCCGAGTCAGACTCTTACAGAAGACCTCAAGTTCCTAAATAAAGCAATCGCAACAAGACCGGTTAGCCTGATGTTACAGTGTACAGTAAAGGAAGTAGAAGATGTGAAGGTAGTGCTAAGGATAATCCCAGTTTTTATGTGCACTATAATGCTCAACTCAGCTCTCTACGTTTTCTTCCCAACAAGCAGCCACCATGAACACCAAGATCGGTTCCTTAAAAGTTCCACCAGCTTCTCTGCCCGTCTTCCCCGTCATTTTCGTGATGATCATTGCACCAACGTATAACCATGTCATCGTTCCATTTGCCAGGAAAGTGACCAAGACTGAAATGGGAATCACTCATCTCCAGAGAATAGGAACAGGACTGATTCTATCTATTGTTGCAATGGCAATAGCAGCTCTAGTGGAAATAAAGAGAAAAAAAGTAGCAGTCGAGTCGGGACTACTCGAATCTGCAGAGCCTCTACCGATCACGTTCCTCTGGATAGCCATCCAATACCTGTTCCTCGGATCAGCTGATCTCTTCACCTTAGCTGGAATGATGGAATTCTTCTTCACCGAGGCCCCGACAAGCTTGAGATCACTGGCCACTTCCCTTTCTTGGGCTTCACTTTCCATGGGATACTATTTCAGTTCAGTCATTATATCAATAGTCAACAATGTTACCGGCATCTTTCGAGACACACCGTGGCTTGCAGGTAGCAACTTGAATCACTACCACCTAGAGAGGTTCTACTGGTTGATGTGCGTACTCAGTGGCCTAAATTTCTTCCATTACCTCTTCTGGGCAAACTGTTACAAGTACAGAACATGAAGCTCGGTTGATGGATCGAAGATTCAAACTTTGAAAATGTCTAGAGGCCTACTAGTTGTAGTCAACAGAATTCATCAGATGTACAATCCATATCATGTGAGTGATTAATGCCATTAGACGGACATGGAAGTCACGCCAAATCAATGAGATAATAAACTAGTAAATAATTTGCCATCACATATATCTTGCTTTGTAGTGAAATCTACCAATAACCACAGAACAACACACACAACCAGATTCTAAACACTGATCAATTCTAAACACTGATCAAGATCAAGAATCAAAGCAATAATCAAGAACACCAAATATTTACATGGTTCGATCAATGTGACCTACATCCATTGGAGAGAATCAAAATTCACTAAGGCAATCAAAACAAAGGTTTACACGATTACAAACCAGAGATAAGAATTCTGAATCTCTCAATACAATTTGTTTTTCTTCTCTTGAACCCTCTCAACTCACTTACATCTTTATTTATAACTAAAGACCCTTCCAAGTTGATCGGTTCAACAACCAACTGTCAAAGTCAATGACAGTTATAACCGAGTTAGTTTTTGGCTCCTAACTATCGCAACCACCTTCTGATTTATGGCATTGCCTTAGTCCAATAAATTGTGAGTCATTACAACAATTCTCCACCTTGACTCTCAATTACAAACCTCAAAAAATGATTCCCTCCTCTCAGCCCCAAAGGGCTTTCACTTCTCAGTTGAGTTCACTAAGTCTAGACAGTGTCTGAACTTAGCTAATGGGAGTGCCTTTGCGAGCATGTCAGCTGGATGTTCTTCAGTGGGTATCTTCTTCACTATTATTGAACCCTTAGCAACAACATCCCTCACAAAATGGAGTTTCACGTCTATATGCTTAGACCTCTCATGAAAGACCTGATTCCTGGTCAAGTGAATTGTACTTTGGTTATCACAAAACACTGTTACAACCTTCTGTTGTATGCCAAGCTCTTCAATCATTCCCTTTAGCCACATAGCCTCCTTAATTGCTTCTGTCATATCAATGTATTTTGCCTCTGTTGTTGAAAGAGCCACAAAATATTGGAGATTGGACTTCCAGCTGACTGCAGTACCAAAGACTGTGAAAATGAATCCGGTCAGTGATTTCCTAGTGTCAATGCTCCCTGCATAATCGGAGTCCACATAGCCAACCACCTTCTCCCTTTCATTTTCTTACTTCTGAAACAAAAACCCCAACTCAGTAGTACCCCTTAAATATCTCAGGGTCCACTTCAAAGCTTCCCAGTGAGCTTTTCCAAGATTTGTCATGAACATGCATATGATACTGACAGCATAAGCTAAGTCTGGTCTGCTGCAAACCATTCCATACATAATGCTGCCAACCCCACTAGTATAAGGAACACTATTCATGTATCTTTTCTCATCTTCACTCTCAGGTGTTTGAGAGTTTGACAATCTAAAGTGTTGACCAATTGGTGTTATAACCTACTTGGCCTCATGCATATTGAACCTTATTAATACTTTCTGTATATATGACTTCTGAGACAATAAAAAGCTGTTCTTTTTTTTATCTCTTGTGATCTTCATCCCTAATATCTTCGTGACATGCCCCAAATCATTCATATCAAATTCTGAGTTGAGCATTCCTTTAATCTTCTGAACTTCCTCCTTGCTCATGCTTGCTACTAGCATATCATCCACATATAGGAGAAGATAAGTGTTTATTTCATCATCTTGTTTCTTCATATATACACATCTATCGTAATTGCTTTTAGCAAAACCAATCCTTAACATACACTCATCAAATCTTTTATACCATTGTCTTGGGCTTTGTTTAAGTCCATACAATGATTTCCTTAGAAAACAGACTTTGTCTTTGGTTTCAAGAGTGCAATACCCATCTGGCTGGTCCATATAGATGGTTTCTTCCAACTCTCCATGTAAGAAGGCAGTTTTGACATCTAACTGTTCCAGTTCCAAGTCATATTGAGCCACTAGTGCTAAAATCAGCATCTAATTGAAATCGATCCCTTCAACCTGTGTAAATCCCTTTGCAACAAGTCTAGCTTTATACATAGCCTTTTCAACACTTGTTATGCCCTCTTTCTTCTTGAATATCCACTTACAACCTACTACTCGTTGGTTCTTTGGTTTATCCACAAGCTCCCAAGTTTTGTTTTTCATCAGAGATGTTATTTCCTCATCCATTGCATCAGCCCACTTGTGCCTCTCCTTACTCTTCAGAGCTTCCTTGTAGTTGTTTGGTTCAGCCTCTTCCATTTCTTCAGCAACACTCAATGCATAGGAGATCAAGTCTACATGGCCATATCTCTCTGGTGGTCTGATGGTTCTTCTTTGTCTATCTCTCACCAAATTGTAGTAATCCAATCTGGTTTATGGTTCAGTTTCTTGATGGTTTTCTACCTCTCCATCTTGATCATTCACTCCAATCCCTTGATCAGCTAATGTTTGTTATTGTTGCAGTTCCACCTCAATTGGAGTACCCTCCTTTGTAACACTGTTCTTAGTAACATAATTTTGTAGATTTGCCATTTTAGACTCATCAAACACCACGTCTCTACTAATGATACATTTCTGTTGGCCAGACTCCATACACCACAGTTTACAACCCTTGGTTCTGAGTGGATAGCCAATAAAAATACACCTCAAAGCTCTTGCCTCCAGTTTATCTTGTCTGATGTGAGCATATGCCAAACATCCAAAAACTTTGAGATTGTTGTAGTTGGTTGGTTTCCCATACCACATTTCCAAAGGAGTCTTCATTCCAATAGCTGTTGAAGGGCACCTGTTAATAAAATAACAGGCTGTTGACACAACTTCACCCCAAAAACTTTTGGGTAGACCAGCATTCAACAGCATGCACCTCATTCTCTCTAGGAGAGTTCTATTCATCCTCTCAGCTAATCCATTCTGCTAAGGGGTATTTCGAACTGTCTTGTGCCTTGTAATACCATTTTTCCTGCACAACTCATTAAACTGCTCTGAAAAATATTCCAGGCCATTGTCAGTTCTCAAATGCTTCAATTTTGTTTCCATTTTATTTTCAGTGAGAGTTAACTAGTCCTTGAACCGTTCAAAGGCTTCATCTTTTGTTTTTAGAATGAAAACCCACACTCTTCTACTGTAATCATCTATGATAGACAAAAAATACCTCCCACCTCCATGTGTTTGTGTTCTAGCAGGACCCCATAGATCACTGTATACATAATCTAATGTTTTCTTTGTTGTGTGAATTCCAGTAGAGAATTTTACTCTAGTTGCCTTCCCCAACACACATTGTTCACAAAACCCCAATTTACTAATTTGGTCATCACCCAACAGGTTGTGTTTAGACAATTCTTGTAGGCCCCTTTCACTTACATACCCCAACCTCATGTGCCAGAATCTAGTTTTGTCAATTTCAGATTGAACTACATTAGAGGAGTTACCATTCACAGTTCTCACGATTAGTGAATATACACCATTTTTCTAACTCCTTTCATTGCAATTAAATAGCCTTTAGTAACTCTAATACAACCATTTTCATCATTAAAAGAATATCCACTTGATTCCAGCATTCCTAAAGAAATCAAATTCCTTTTGAGTTCTGGTATGTACCTAACATGTTGCAGTATTCGTTCAGCTCCATCAAACATCCTTATCCTGATTGTCCCACTACCAACCACCCTGCATGGTTTATTATCTCCAAGCAACCACTGACCAGTTGGAGTGTCTCAAACCAATCTTTATGAGGACACATATGGTAGGAGCAACCTGAGTCAAGAATCCATTCTTTGCTTGATTCTGACTCAATAATTACCAAAGCTTCAGCCAAATCATAGCCATCAGAGACTACACTTACTTCTCCAGAATCTTTTGGCTTTTCTTGATACTTTCTTTCTGTCATGACAATTCTTCTTGAAGTGGCCTTCCTTGTGTCAATGATAACACTTGAACGGTCCCTTTGATGATTGATTTCCACTTTTCTTTTATTGTCTTGATTTTGATTTGTTCTTATTATTCCTCGAATCTCTTCTGTCTGATATTCCTCTAACAGTAAGACTATCTCCATTGTTCTCCTCCTTCATATCATTTTTCTTTTGAAGTTCTTTAGCTTTAATAAGCGATTGAACCTCTTCCATCGAAATTGTTTTCACCCTTCCATAGAGCATTGCATATTTGAAACGCTCATAACTCTTGGGAATAGAGTTTAGCAACAACAAAGTCTTATCCTCGTCCTTCATCTTGACATCAATGTTTTCAAGATCGTCTATGATCTTATTAAACTCATCAGTCTGCTCTGAGATTGATTTCTCTTCATGCATCTTGAATGAGTACAGGCCTTGCTTCAAGAAGAGTCTGTTGGCCAGGGATTTCGTCATATAGAGTAATTCAAGTTTAGCCCAGAGTGCATGAGCAGTTGTCTCCCTTGACACTTCCCTCAATTACCTAGGCTCAGAATTATCGCGCTGAGAGCTTTATCCAAGATATTGTTCCTTTCTTTCTCGGGCATCTCAGCAGGCAAAGCCGTTGGTCCTTGCAGTGCTTCCACAATGCCCTGTTGTACTAATAAGGCTCTCATCTTTACTCGCCATAGGCCAAAGTCATTCTTTCCGATTAATTTTTCGATGTCGAACTTGGCATATCCCATAATCGTGGTCTGAGTTCCCACAGATGATGCCAATTGTAGTGAAATCTACCAATAACCATAGAACAACACACACAACCAGATTTTAAACATCGATCAAGATCAAGAATCAAAGCAGTAATCAAGAACACCAAATATTTACGTGGTTCAGTCAATGTGACCTACATCCACTGGAGAGAATCAAAATTCACTAAGGCAATCAAAACAAAGGTTTACATGATTACAAACCAGAGATAAGAATTCTCTCTGAATCTCTCAATACAATATGTTTTTCTTCTCTTGAACCTGTCAACTCACTTACATCTTTATTTATAACTAAAGACCCTTTCAAGTTGATCGGTTTAGCAACTAACTGTCAAAGTCAATGACAATTATAACCGAGTTAGTTTTTGGCTCCAAACTGTCGCAACCGCCTTCTGATTTATGGCATTGCCTTAGTCCAATAAATTGTGAGTCATTACAACATGCTTAATGCACAAGAGCAACATCATCCAATAAAAAAGCATTCGCCTACTATACTTGTTTCTAATAAGATACAATCATAGATACGTGATACAATCTTTTAAAAATGTCTAAAATATTAGTATCTGAAAATGAGAAAATATTAGTAATAAATTTGGTTGTGGTCCTGGAATTTCAATGTACTCCCCTGGTAAATGACTTCGTTTTCCCTTGCTTTCTAGGGAACTAAATAGTTCATCATTAATTGAAACATTAACACTTGCATGTGTCTGACACACAAAAACAACACATTGGCAACTTGCAAGTGAATAAAGAAGAGAAAAAGAACTACCCAAACCCAAAGAGTTGAAAAATGAAGTACCCATTTTACTTGGCGACGTAGACATACCGAGTGTAAGCCAGGAACGTGGAAAATTGAACACAATAAGTAACAGCACGAGTCCCGATCAACACACCGTTTTGGCTTTCAGAAAGTTCGCGTCGTATCATTAACATAAGACTCAATGTATAATTATTGTAACATGATTGAACACGTCGGGGATGTAGCTCAGATGGTAGAGCACTCGCTTAGCATGCGAGAGATACGGGGATTAATACCTCGCATCTCCACAAGAGAACCTTTTTCATTCCATCATTTTTTATGTTTTCGCCTGTTTACTTCTTGGAGCCTTTTTCTCTTGCAGTTATGGTTGCCATCAATGAGCATAAAAGAAGATATATGCTAAGGAATATCTCAAATATGATTAAAAAAAATTGATATAACACGAATACAATATAAACACAATGCACCAACCAATTGCCTGGTTTCAGTCATTCAGTTGATGACTTCCTCTCACTGCAAATCTTGTCTCTTCTCCATATGAACACTTCTTTTTAACTGCAAAACATTAGCAGCTGCATGCTCAATATGGCTTTACTTCTGATGAAATCCCTCATCGAAAAAACATCCACCAACTTTGATTTTTCTTTCACATTATTTATCAATAATACAAAGGAATCTGTATGCATATTCCCACCATTTCTTAGTAAATACTATGTTTTTTGGCAACAGAATCAACTTAGATTGTATATTCTAGTGCTTGACAGCCATTGAAACTCCAATTCTTGGAATACTATTATGGTCCCTTAAATCCAGCTCCCCGGAAACCGAGACATACAGCTTTTGCCAAATTTCCTGCCGAAGAACGCCACTGACTTTGCCATCAGTATTCATACGGGCCTTCACCAATGTAAATGGTAACAGTGCGTGCTGCGCTCCGAGTGTAAGCGTGGTCGCCTCCTCCGACATCCTATGCTTCAACTCGGCTGCGACTCCGGTCCTCGTCGGGGGGTTCAGGGGATGGTAAATCGATGCTTTTAAGCTGTCAAAATCATCACTCCTGCATTGTCCACAGATGCTACGGTTTTAAATACACATATATTGTAACAGAAACAATTCTGTTCTTTTCTCTAGATTTATACTAAATACTCACAGGGTCAAGGAAGCAACAAGTAAGGCACAATCCAAGCTAAAACCAGCACTGAATTGGTCGAGTTTCCTTTTCGTTAGATCAATGCCCACGTCGGCTCCGAGTGAGAAAAAAGAACTTCCTATTACACCGGAGATGTTTGCAATCGGATCGAATCCGTTTCGTTTGTTTGCCTTCATCCCTAATCCAGCACTAAATCCCACACACTCACGCAAGTATTGCAGTTCTGCCTGTTAGGTGCAATCACCATTGCTGTGAGAATTAAGCACCCTGCATACTTATTATAGGACTTTATCTGATATTTATTGTGCATTAAATTGTTAAAGATTAAGGAGACAAGTAAAGTCTGAACATATTAAGTACCTACCTTGCTCGAATCCGGAATGATAACGCTAAAAACCGTGTTCAATCCCGGTAAAACCTCTTCAACTGTGAATGGCCAAACGGAGATCAGATTACCAGAACGCATACTTGACAGATCGAAGAGATTAAGAGTGAGAAAAATTACGTTGACATGAGAAATTAAAACTCCAATCATAACTTTGGTATCGACCATGTAGTGGCTGATGTTGTTGAGCTCGACCATAATCCTTGTAAAGAACATCTAGCAGAAGATTCAAAATGGTAAACATGAATGAAGAAGATGAAAATTTCTAAATCTGCATTAAACAAATGTTATAATCATACCTCTAGCTTTTCTGCCTATGGCAAAGTATAAACCAGGATTCATGATAAAATCTGGTGTTTCAAGCTTTTAAACACCGGATTTGAACTTGTATATTAAGATGGTTTAATATTAAAATACACATATTTTAATGTTCCAAGGAAATTATATTGAGAATAATGAGAAGAATGTGCCAAAAGGGAAGCTTCTAAAGTAATGACAAACAAAAAGATAACCCTGTATATGACGAAATTTCCAGGTACCGATAATACGAGTCCATGGAAAATGGCAGGTTAAATCATCTCTCTCTCTATCTGGGATTTGCCTTTACTTTTGTTCTAAATTCACTGGCAGCTTATTTTGGACATACTATTTGATTTACTTTTCAATGCCAAAACCCAGGTAGGAAAACAGGTTCTTCTACTTTTCAAGTTGATTACACTCGTTAGACATTTAGCAATTTCTCATGTTTTCAAGATACAGTAACATATTTTTTTAATTATATTACTTGGATTTGAGGTGGATACTGTTACTAAATACTGTTGTAAAAAATATTGTTATAATGATGAAAAATAAAATAATTTTTTAGGAGGCGGTAGAAATCATTGTCCTATAAGTAATTTCGTTCAGATTGGTATAATCGGTTATATAGACATTCTCTACAAGATTCAGATAATCTTTTAAATCTCTTACTTCCAGAAAAGAAGGGAACCATAAATTATATTTTCTAATTAAAGAGAGAGACTATCAGAATAGTATACTGGTAAAATTATCAAATGACAATTACTCATTTTAATCATTTGGTAATCCTCTCCTTACGGATAGTCAACTATTTGCATTTCTAATACATAAGTGTATAATTTATTGAGTATCTTCAATGGTAGAAATAAATGTTGATATTTCTAGAGGATCTATGTTTGAGCAGTTGCATGTGCAGTATATACGCGCACGTTATCAAAAGTTTAAAGAATCTTTCAACATATATTTTTTAATAATCACCTTATACTATTAAAAAAATGAGGTGAATAATCTCAAAATGTAAGTTATTTTCAAATTATCGATTTTAATATATACATGAGGAGTTTATATATAAATATATATGAAGTTATTGCAAGTTGCATTAACAACAACATTCTAGGATGATAAATCTATGAACAGATATGCAAACCAGATTGCATGTTTGATCCAAACCACCGAGACACAAGAACCCCCAAAGAAAATGCCAAAACAAACGTTACGGCCATATTGTTGTTAAGCAATTTGATAGCCCTCTCCAATGTTCCCTCCTCGTTTCTCATCCCATCATGTGCATCGATAACATGATTATCACTTATCTTGCTTTGTTCTTCATTCACAGGAGGATGGCAATCTCCTTCATATTCTCTTTGATTTTCTCCTATATTGATTACTTCTTCTGCTGAATGCTTTTCTGCAGTGGTACTGGAGTCGTGGTCTTTTTCATCTCTTACTATTCTCTTGGGAAAAGTGAGGCACAGCGTTTCGTCCTCGAAAGATTGATCCATCTTATTCATGTCTAGATTGTCTGGTAATTTCAAAGCTTGCCCGAAATATATGGATTTCTCATCATTTGCTGTTCTTTCTCCACTGATTGTCACATAGCCTGGGTAAGCAACCCCAACCATCACGTCCTCCTTTTCGAAACCTATATCAAGAAACATACGACGTCGGAAGGAAGAAGGAAGAAGAAGAAGAAAAGGAAACATAGAGATAAAAGATGTTGGATTGTACCAGGAAGATGAACTAATAGATAATGTCCCACGGAGTCTTCAATCCAATTGAAATGGGGAACCAACTCTTGAGTTGTTCTTGTTCCATGAACATCACCCATTATTGAAATTATGAACAAAAGTTCCAAATGAAGCATGATTAATATATATAACAAACATTACAAGGTATAAGAAATTATTGGCCTGGGACTGAAAATATGCTACTGTACGTGTGTACATGTCATCCAACTTTTCTTGTGAACGTCAAAGTATTAAATCTTTATTCCAAACTTGGTCCATTGTTGTCTTGGTTTCCTATAGAGTTTATTCTTTTACTGTGCTTCAAGATTTTTTAATGGGGTACTTGGTTATTTGCCGAGGGGACAAGAAAAAGTTTCTAAGGAAAGAACTCAAATGGTCCCTTGGTTAGTGGATAATATTTTATTAAGTCTCTCTACTATTAAAAGTTACAAAATAATCCTTCTACTATAGAGTGTTGTTTGTTGAGTCTATCAACTATTAAAAGTTACAAAATGATCGATCAACTATTTATCATGTTTCAAACTCATTCTTTTCCGTTAAAAAAATTGATGGTATTTTGAGTTGAAGATTAATTTGTTGACTATGATATGATAAAATAGCGTACCCAATTCATCTTCTTCAAAAGCTCGTAACAGACTCAAAGACTTGACTACTCTACTCATTCCCTCCCTCGTAAATTCTCTAAGTAAAGACAAATTCATCTCCTATGTAATCTTTGGTACAACCTCATCTAGAATTCGTTGATTTACCGATGACGAACCTAAAGTAAATAACTCCTTAAAATAACCGCGCGTTACTTCCTCCATGCCCAAGTCCTCTTCGATAATAATTCCTTCTTTCGTCTATAATCGCTGAATTTGATTCCTTCTCCTTCTCTGGGAGGCATAACGGTTAAAAAAATAGTATTTCGGTTACCATTCTTTAAACAATTTACTTTTGCTCTTTTGCTTCCAATATGGTTCCTCCTTGTCTGCTTCAAGATTAAGTTGAAGTTTGGTATCCTAAATCTCCCCCAAAATATCATCAGTAGGATCCATATCAACAAGAGTATCCAGCTTCTGCAGATCTCTCTCCATCAGTTTCTTCAGTGTACAAATCCTCTTAAACCACATGTGCAAGCCATGGCAGACTTGATCCAGTCTCTCTGGCACTGTTCCAGTCGCTTCGTCCCAAAGTCTTCGAACCTCTCATTCACAAGAATTTTCTAAAAGCCACGCAACCTCAAATTTGAAGTGCCACCTTCTGTTAACTCCCTGTCCATTATCCATCTCAAGCAGCAATGGAAAATGATCTGAGAAGGAATGTTACAAATGAGAGACACAATAATGAGGGAACTCACTATTCCAAACAGAATTTACAACACCTCTGTCTAACCTTTCTCGGATAATGGTGTCAGCCTTTCACCCTCGCTCCCAGGTATACCAAGGGCCTTTGAACCCTGCATCTGTCAAACCATAGTCAGCCAAAGCAGAATAAAAATCATCCATTTGTCGTTCATTACGCAAAAGACCGCCCTCATGAGAATAAAGAATTTCGTTAAAATCTCTTCAACCAGCCACAGGAGATTCGGGGTATCATTTAATTGACAAAGCAAACTCCACGATTCTCTTCTTCTGGATTCTTCCAGCACTCCATAAAAGCCTGTACAACGTCAAGGACTGTCTTTCGAAAGATCATTCACTATTACATCAATATGGAAACACGAAAAAGAACATAATGTCACCATACAAGAATCACGCCAAGCCAAACACAATCCTCCACTAGAACCAGATTATCTACCACTATACTATACGGGTAACCATACATCGATTGAACTTTCTCCATTCTAGTTCTTTGTAGTTTTGTTTTGATTAAAAAAAACGACAGCGGTGTTAATCTCTCTCAGCAAATGCCCGAGACGGCGAACTGCCCGAGGTTGCCACAAACTCCGAACATTACAACTTAAAAGTTTCATTGTGACCGTCAAGCCTGATGCTTCAGTCCTGCCAATAAAACTAGAGTCGAGTTACTCGAAGCATTGTCCTTAAGTTGACTTGGAACTACCGAACCTCCCCCTGCCTTTTGGCTTCATCCTGTTTAACAATACAGACATCTTCTTCAGTTATTGTCATAGTCACATCGAACGAATTCATTAAACTCTCGGTGCGCTCACTGGCCCTCCCCATCAAAGCACCCTTAAAACGATTCCCCCAGCCCAACTGTCACCCCCCCTTTTTCTCGAATACCTTCCACCCCACCATCTTCTCTCAACCAGGGACTAGGACCGTAGGTTCTACCTCTCGGTGAGGCCCTCAAAATAGCATCCCACTGTATTGTAAAATCCATTTTTGGTTTTAGCGTGCGCATAAGATAGAATCCTTCTCCATGACCAAGGTTTTCACTAAGGAAGCAAAACATCTTTAACTTCTCATATTGAAAAGTAGCATATGAAAAACCTCCCCCAGCAATGCCAACTTTTTCTTCCGCTTGAGTGGTTTTCGTACATCTAACGTAACCCGTATGCGTACATCTAACGTAACCCATATGCGTAGACTGTCCTTGTATCCCAAAGAAATCGTAACAGCATCGAACTCTACATAGCTTCCAAGGAAATTCCCCAATTGCTTTGCTACCTGGTCTAAAACAAAACCAATCGGAAAATCATTCCCTAAAATCCACGAAATTAAGGGCAACAGACTGCAGATCCTCCTGTTAGGCAATTCGGTGAAGGATCAAAAGATGGGAGTTAAAATAGCAAGGTCCTCCAATTTGTATTCGTTCTACATCCACCTCATGATAATATATAAAAAGATAATGATCCCTTCTAATTCAATTATCGAAATACCTTCAATTGGGTGCGACAAATTTGTCAAGATAGTTTTCATCGCTTCAAAATTATTACTCCCAGAAGTAAGAAACGTCCCCACAAAGCAGTTTTCATAAGAGACCAAAGCGGGTTTTGCTCGCCCGGGGGCCCCACCCCAAAATGAATCCCCGTCCCGACGGATTTTTTATCGGGGTGCCTCGTCGAAGATTTTTTTTGTCCCGTCCTTGAACCGAATCAGAACCCGAACCCGAAAATATTTTATATATAATTAATATAAAATATATAAAATATTATATATATATATATATATATATATATATATATATAATCGGGGCGGGGATACCTTGCCACGAACCTGTACCCGACCCGAAAAAATCCCCGAAAAAAATCTCCGATACCTGACCCGACCCAATACATTCAACCCGACCCGAACTTGATCAGATTTTGGGTTTCCCCATCGGATTCGGGTCATACTGCCATCCCTACCCATTACACTCGAACGCAACAAATTGAAAAGAAAGGAAGAAAAAAACACTAAGCATAAGACGGCTAAAACCCTAATACCGGGAAGATGTAGATGTCATATAAGTGACGTAGAAACTATTATTGGTATAATTGAAATTCATGAATATGAATGCTTTAAACAGCCATACAAATTTATTTTTTCCTGAAAAATTCATATACATTTATGATAAATATAAATGAGACTTCCCTTTTAAAACATTTTTCAACGAGCGCCGGAAGCGGCCAATTCATTCATCGGATTCGGACCTCTAATGAAGTAAGAATAATTTTATTCCAGCTTTTCACATTTTTTAAATAATTATTTTCTATTATATTAGTATTTGATATGTACATAATGTTATGATATATTTGAAAAGGAAGTGTGCGAGTGTAATTATAAGTGTAATGAATTCTTATAAATAATCGTGTTTATAAATTGTGTATTAGTAAATGGTTAAAAAGATTATAAATTATAGGGTAAAGTATAGTAATGGTCATTGAACTTTTCTAAATCTTTCATTTAGGTCCCCAAACTTTTAAAACTTACAATATAGTCCCTCAACATTTAGTCCGTTTGTAATATGGTCCTCCAACAGTTACGTCGGGGACCATATTGCAAATGGACTAAATGTTGAGGGATCATATTGCAAACAGACTAAATGTTGGGGGAATGTATTGCAAGTTTTAAAAGTTTGAGGACCTAAATGAAAGCTTTAGAAAAATTCAGTGATCATTACTATACTTTACCCTTATTTTAAAATGAATTTCTCTCGAGCGAGAGGAGGAAGGATTTTTCAAAGATCGAGGGTAAATCAACATTTTTGTATATGAAATTTGATTTAAAGTTTAATTCGGTATCTATATTTTTTTTGTACAATTAGATATTTAAATTTGGTTTAAATATTTAATTTAATTTTTTTATCCAATTAAATAATTGAACTTGGTTTTTTATTCAACTTGGTATAATCATGACTCATCGGTTCAGATTTATAAAAAATCATAAGTACCCAAATTAATTTAAAAGTCATATTCATATATAACTAAAAATTCTATATTAAATTAAATCTTAAAATCACATTTAAATACATACTTGAACCAAAAATTTAGATATCAAATTAAACTTTAATACTAAATTAACATATTAAAATATATCCTAAAATTAATCTTAGAATAATTTTAATAGAAATTTTAAAATCAAATCGTTTATTGGTTTAATTCAATATAGATGAGTTTAAACGTGTTTAATCCACGTATAAATCAAGCAACTTCAATAGTTAAATATGTTATTGTTATTTTTAGAAATGTTTGAGCGTTCATTATATAATGATTAAAAACTTTTTAAACATATATTACCTTATAAGCATCTAAGATTAATAAAAAAAAATGTGTTCAAACACACAAAAGATAAATAACTATGAGGCTTGACTTCCCAAGAAAGAAACATCTTTAATCTTTTAACAAATTTTGCCAGAAATAAAAGAAAACGACATCTCATGCAGACATACCAAACCCAGCCGATTGGTCCACGAGTCGAACTTAAAAGGACTTAGCAACTTCAGCTACTTTTCCTATTTAATAATCCAATAAATAAAATAAAATCAATTTAGTCACTAAAAATTTGGATTGTGAATTGATTTTAGCAGTAAATTTTAGGGTAAAGTATAGTAATGGTCACTGAATTTTTCTAAAGCTTTTATTTAGGTCCCTAACTTTTAAAACTTGTAATATAATCCCCCAACATTTAGTCTGTTTGCAATATGGTCCCTCAACATTTAGTCCGTTTGCAATATGGTCCCTGATGTAACTGTTGGGGGACCATATTAAAAATGGACTAAATGTTGAGGGGCTGTATTGTAAGTTTTAAAAGATGGGGGACCTAAATGAAAGAATTAGAAAAGTTCAATGACCATTACTATACTTTACCCAAAGTTTATAATATTCAAATACATTTTTAATATATTTTATATATAAATATAACTTTAATGTTTTTAACTATCATTTAACATTGTCATTGACTATCATTGATTGTCCTAAGTGGTAAACAAATTGTTTTTAGAGAATTCAAGTTTGAACGATTACATATGCAATATTTGTGTATTTTCAAGATTAAGAAATATTTTTAAATAAATACAACTTTATAATCATCCCATATTATTTAAAAAAACACTAATATAAATTTAATTTTAATTTATACTAAATTCTAGATCAAATATGAGAATGAATAAATATTATTTTATTATATATTCGACATTTTTTAATTAAATGTTTGAGTAAATTATAAGCTTAGTAGTACAATTATTATTTTTCTTTTGTTTTGGTCACCTAATTAATATTTTTTTAAATTATATCTAACATTGCCTTTTGATTTTATTTTGATCACTCACCATTAAAAAGTAACAAAACTACTGACATGATATTCTTTTAACTTTTTTCCAATGATGACGTGATATTACCTTATAGTGGCACGTCAACTTCATCGTTAATATTTTAACAATGGGTGACCAAAATGAAATTAAAATATCATGTGAGATATGATTTTGAAATAAAAAATAGTTTGATGATAAAAAAAACAAAAGTTTAGGATTCTAATCTAAAGGAAAGATGGTTGGCAGCAAATAAACAAGCTGAGAAAACTTTGGCTTTGGGAAAAAGTTTAGCAATCCAAATAATAGGAGATGGGCTAGAGGTGGTGAAGGAATTTGCATTGCTAGAAATGAATTGAAGTTGGTCTGACCGGTGATAGTTTCGTAGAGGGTGGATAGTAGTTCGACAAATTTGATCGTTTGTCTCATGCATTTTGTCTCGTGATGGTATCAGCACTGTGAAAAGTAGTTCGTTTTTCATATGTTGGAGCTGTTATTTTTTCAAGAAACGTAAATCGAATCGATGAGTGAAGAAGTAATGAGGAGAAGTTGGTATGATGTTGTATTTGTATTCGTTTCACCAAGTACAGTTAGAAGATCCGATGGCTTAGGTTCTAATTTCGGTTACAGCTTCATGGTGTTGCTACTTTTTGAGGATTTTTAGGCATTTTAGAAGTATCCAGGTATTTTTTTATACTGTATGGGTGGGATGCTTTGAAGTATTTCATCTCTGGTGATTCATTTCATGTCTATCATGCCATGTTTTGATTCTTTTGTTATGGTTGCATAAGGTTGTTAATATTGCATTTAGAAGATCCATAAGGAATACATAATGCTGATGATTTTGAGCTTGTTGGGTTTTATTTATTGTAGGATTTGCGTTTAGGAATTAAAAAATTATCGATCCTTATATGACGATTAATGAACTTTGTGGTGTTTATGTGATTTTCATAAAGTTGCATTTAAGCGGTAGTTATAAGGACATTTTTAGTGTTGAAGTCTGATGGTTAAAGGTCTTAATGTTTGGTACTACAAGGTGATATATATTGCATCAGAGGAGCTGAATGAATTCTTTTTGGTATTTCTATGAATCGAGGGTGGACGTGAAAGGTGATGATAGGATTCTCCTATGGTTGTTGTTGTTAGTCTTGTGATGTTGGCTTGAAGTGTATTTTTTACTATTAACACGGGGCTAGACTGTTGACTAGCCGGTCCGTACGACCCTTAGTCATTTTGCTCGGTTGCTGGGCGCTAAGGCGGCCTTGAATACCTAAGTTTGGTTGCTTAACTTGTTGTGAAAGTAAGAACAAAAGAGTATTTGGCTTGAAAGTCAAGTTAGTCTTATTTCTAAGAGAAAATAATGAATGAATACAATAGGGGAGGCCCCTTTTATAATGAGAATTCCCTAGGAGTTAATGACTAAGTCTACTTCTACACTAACTAAAAGTACATTCCTACTTTAGTTAAAAGTCTAAAGGTTGAATCCTACTTAAAAAAGGATGATTAGCTTTGTCCCTTTTCTTAGAGAGGGTTGGTCTTGGCTTGGAGAGGGCACGAGTCATGGTGTGCTCGGCATTATCCGAATCTGATGCGGGCTTGGCACATCGGGCAGACTTGGCGCGCCGCCTGATGCGTCTGGGTCTGGGAGTGCTTTGGTGCACGCGGGTGTGCGCTAATGGATGTTGGACTCGCCCTCATGGTCACGGTCCATGATATTCTCTCCCACTAGTTCTATCGATGCCCTTGTTGCTTGGCTTGAATAAAATTGCTCAATTTTGTCCTTGAATTGCCATAGGGCTTTGACAGGTTCCTAGCTCCCCTCACTTTTGGGAAACCCCTTCCATTGGATAAGGTATTCGTGCCTTGGTTTTTGTCCCACTTGGTGATTGAGTCTTTCAGCGTGGATGGCTTCAACTTCCCTTTTGTAAGAGGTTTTTATTCCAATTGGAGCCCGTTGGGAAATACTTCGATCGGGATCATCTTTGTCTGGATGAAAAGGCTTGAGTAGGCTCACATTTAATACATGGTGAACCTTGATGGTTTGTGGCAAGTCTAACTTGTAGGCCATGGTTCCTATTCATTTCTTAATTTTGCATGGTTCTTCGTATTTCACACTAACCCTTTATGTCTGTCTTGGTTGCGTAAGATGTTATGAGTTTGGAAAGGATAGGTCTCATTCTTGGAAATTTATATCCATTCGATTCTTTTTGTCCACTTCTCAGTACGTTTTCATGCTTTATATAGGCAGGCTCTGGCTAACTTATAGTTGTCTTGCCATTCATTGGTAAATTGATACGCTGACGGATTGGGTCCTTGGTACCCAGCTATAACTATGTTGGGTGTAAGCGGTTGGTTCCCATTTACAATATCGAATGGGCTTTGGTTGGTGGCTTTGCTCTTTTACAAGTTTTATGAAAATTGTGTTACGTCCATAAGCTTTGGCTAGTCGAGTTGTGTAGCATTTACGTAGTGCCTAAGATAAATTTCTAGGAGGGTATTGATTCTTTCGGTCTCCATCGGTTTGTGGGTGGACTGTAGTTGAAAAGTTCAAGCTTGTCCCATTAATTTGAATAGCTCGGTCCAAAATATGCCGTGAATCGGGTGTCTCGATCACTGATGATTGTTATTGGAATACCCATATTTTACTACATGTTTAAGGAACAGGTGGGTTACTTCCTTGTCTGGGCATACTTAGATGCGGGGATGAATGTTCCATAGTGGAGAACCTATCAACTACCACCATGATGCTTGATAGTCCATCCGAGTGTGGGAGTCCAATGATAAAGTCCATTAAGACGTTTTTCCCATGGTCGTTCGGGAATAGGCAAAGGTTATAGCAACCCTGCTGGTTTTTCATGTATATATTATCTTGTTAACACACAAGGAATGTTTTCACGTAGGCCTCTATGTCTTCGTTCATGTGTGGCTAGTAGTAATGTTTGTTTAGCAATGCTATTGTTCGATGGATCCCGGGATGTCCCGCCCATTTGGAATCATGGCATTCCTTAAGTAGTTATTTGCGTAGCTTTGTGTACTTGAGCACATAGATACGGTGCCCATGGGCATATAGTTGATATCTCTCGAGCCAAAATTTTCTGGATTTTCCTTCTTTGACGTATTCGATCAGCGATTTGGCTTCTGGATCATTCAATAACCCTTCATTTATGCGTTCTAACATTTGTCCCTTCGATGAGCTAATGACTTCGATGTTGTATCTTCAACTTAAGGTATCGGTGACACAATTTACTTTTCCTGACTTGTGTTCCATGGAGAAACCAAATTCGGCAAAAAATTCTTACCAACGAGCTTGTTTGGGGATAACTTTTTTTAGGTCAGGAAGTAGCTATTCGCGATGTTGTCGGTGAACACTATGAATTTTGATCCAAGTATATAGTGTCTCCATAGGCATAAACAGTGTATTACAGCAGTAATCTCTTTTTCATGGATTGGGTATATTTTTTCAATCTCATTGAGTTTTCGACTTTCGTAGGCAATTGGATATCCATCTTGCATAAGAACTCCCCCGATGGCCACATCGGATGTGTCGGTGTGAATCTTAAAAGGTTTATTGTAGTTTGGCAGGCACATTACTGGCTCGCTCATTAAAATGAGTTTGATCTTGTCAAAAGCCTCTTGGCATTTTTGTTCCTAAACTCATGGCTTATTTTTCTTAAGTAGTTCGGTTAAGGGTGTGGCGATCATGGAGTAGTCTTTTAAATCTTCGATAATAATTGGCTAATCCTAAAAGGGATCTTAGTTCGGTTACCTTGGTGGTGCTTCCAATCTTCAATGACTCAGATCTTGTCCTTATGATGTCCCATCTCCTATGATATGGCCTAGGAAGGGGACTTCTCTTCTTTGACGTATAGTTCGTTCTTTCGTAACATGGAATATTTGCCTTAGGTTGGACATGTTATTCTAATATCTTGCAATATATATGATGTCATCCAAGTAGACAACAACAAATTGATCAGAAAATGTTGTTATACCTTATTCATGAGGGTGCAAAAGTTGCGGGGCATTTGTAAGGTCAAAGAACATCAAGAGGAATTTATAGGAACTGTAACGTGTGACACATGTTGTCTTTGGTTCGTTTCCTTCGGCAATTCTAACTTGGTAGTATCCTGAACTCATATCTAGCTTAGTGAACCACCTTGCATCACCAAGTTGATCAAACAAGTCTGCAATGAAGGGGATTGGATATTGTTCTTCACAGTGAGCTGTTTAGGGCTTGGTAATCTATGTACATTCGAAGTGTTCTATCATGTTTCTCTTGGAACTACTGGTGCTCCATAGGGTGCCTGGGAGGGCTTGATGTAACCTTCATCAAGGAGTTCCTTCAATTGTCTGCGTAACTCTTTAATTATAGTGGAGTTATTCGATAGGGTGCTTTGGAAGGTGGTTCTGCGTTTGGAATAATTTTTATTTATGGTTCACTTTCATTTTCGGTGGTAATGCCTTGGGCAGTTTGGGAGGCATTATGTCTTTGAATTCGGTTATAGTTGTCATACTTTCTGTATGACATCTTGGTTGCAATTTGTGTCTCTCTTACTATTGTTGTCAGGAAGGTCAACTCCTTCTTATGCATGGCTTTGGAGAATTGTATTGCGGATAGGACCTTGGCCCCTACTCAGGTCCTCGATTAACTGTGACAATGCATTGATGTTTTGGGTCCAAGATACATTGACAATTAGCAAAGGGGATTATTTGATAACTTAATTACCGACTTTCGATGTTGTATTTAACTCCTTTAGAGATTCCTATGATTGAAACTTCTTTGGCATTCACGGTTTTGATGAAGTCACTCGGCCTATCTAAGTGAAAGGCGAGTCTACTTGCAATTTGGTCGAACATGAATAGTTCTGAGGTGCCGGTGTCCACAAGTGCACTTAGTTTCTGTCCTTTATGGAGATGTCCACGAACATTAGACCTTTTTTCTTTCGACCCTTCTTGACTTCCATGGTACTAATGATGGATCTAAGTTTAAGAGTCTCAACTTCTTCTTCTCCTCTTATTTCTTCGATGACAGAAAGTTGATTTTTTAAGGGCACTCCCTAATCATACTTTCGACCCCAAGTTCTATAGTGACTAGCGTTGGTCAAGGATTTGGCGTCATCTGTGACTCCTTGACGTTCTAGCTCGTTCTTTGCCCATGGCTTCAGCCTATCCATAAAGGTGAAGAACACGTCCTCTTCACTTAGACTCGAGACTTGAAGGCTTAACTCGATAAGTTATCGAACTGCTCTTTCAGTGGGCCTTCATGCCAAGACACTTAGTTTTGATCGTGCCTCGATCTCGGCATGATGAGGGTAAAGTATTCTTTAAATTCAGTCTGAACTCCACCTAGGTTCCTTAGAGATAGGATTTGGGCTTTGACAATATATTCTTGTTGAGAACTCTTCGTATAGAATCCATTGAGTGCTGCTTGCACATCCTCCAGGATGTTCTCCAAGGCTTAAAGCTTCTCGAGATCTAGTGATCCCTGCTTCTCAAGATTGAGTTCTGCTTGCACATCCTCATTGGTCTCTCTCGTAGAGTCCTCAAGTCTGGTGATCTTACCTTGGAGCGATGCGAGCATGTCCTTCGACGTTCCTCGCTTCTTCTCTGCGTTGCGAGTCTCGACGCCCTCAGATGCGGCTATCACACCACGTTGTGAAGCCATCTCGTCTAGTCACGAACCTGGCTCATGGCTCTGATACCACTTAACACGGGGCTAGACTATTGGCTAATTGGTCTCTGCGGCCTTTAGTCGTTTTGCTCCGTTGTTGAATTCTAAGGATGCCTTGAACACCTAAATTTGGTTGCTTAACTTGTTGCGAAAGTAAGAATAAAAGAGTATGAACAGAAATAAGAGATACACAAGAGTATTTGGCTTGAAAGTCAGGGTAGTCTTATTTCCAAGAGAAAAGAATGAATTAATACAATAGGGGGAGACCCCCTTTTATAATGAGAATCCCCTAAGAGTTAATGTCTAAGTCTACTTCTACTCTAACTAAAACTACATTCATACTTTAGTTAAAAGTCTAAAGGTTGAATCCTACTTAAACAATGATGGTGGCTTTGTCCCTTTTCTTAGAGAGGGTCGGTCTTGGCTTGGAGAGGGCCCAAGTCATGGTGTGCTCGACCTTATCCGATTCGGGTGCGAGCTTGGTGCATCAGGCATACTTGGCACACCGCATGATGCGTCTGGGTCTGATAGTGCTTTGGTGCGCGAGGGTGTGCGTTGGTGGATGTTGGACTCGCCCTCATGGTCGCGGTTCATGACATTATTGTGATGTAGAGGAGTTCAATGAACTACTTGTTTTACATGTTGGTCGAACATTGTCTTGGGGTTATTCATACTGAGTTTGTTGGTAGAAAAAAATGTGGTGTGAAGCGGATAACTTTTTGATATCTTGGTGGATTTCTTTGGCCACTCTTGCTAGGTAAAGATGTATTTAGTCTTGGTTTGGTGCCTTTGGGGTATTATTGGTTTTTGGATGTTGGTTCTCGGTTAGTATCTTTTTGAATTGGTTGTAATTGTGTGTCTCTTTCATTCATATATGTTTAAGGAGGTTTTAACAAGGCATACAACTTAGGTTTTAGGATGTTTTGTTTAAATCCTTAATAAATAATTATAGAGCAAAAAAAAAAAGAACAAAAATGATAGGAAGTAAATGTGTAGTTTATCCTAAATAGTGTAGGACAGTTCTAACTTTTATCTCACATAGTTGATGTCACCATGATTAGGGTTGTTAATATCCTCATGATTGAGCCATAAACTGCATTTGGATCGGGAGTAGAAGTGAGCATTTGATCGAGTCAAGTTGAGTAAAAAACTTTCGAGTTGAAAATCGTATTTTACAACTCAAACTTGAAGTTTTTTTTCGATTCGAGTCGAGTTATTTGAGTTTCTGTACTAATTTTATTATAATTATTTATAGTGTTATGACAATGATTTGTTCCAATTTTTTTGACTTTATCTAACCATAATATATATATATATATATATATATATATATATATATTCTTTCATATTATAATGTCATTTAATATATCAAATATGATCTAAAATTATGAAATATATTCATAATATTGTATTTTAAAGAAAGTATTTTGAGGGTAAAATATTATTAGAGTATAAATGAGTCAAGGAATTGATGAGAATAAAGAATTTGCAAACAATTGTGGTCAAAAGATCAAATGAGTAAAATGCAAAGTTTAGGGACTAAATAAAAAAATAGTATATCTTAGTTAAAAAAATAACAATTAAAGTTATATAGGTATTCTATTGTGGTATATGAGCATGTGGTTCAAATTTGGTAAAAAATTGACTTAAATAAATTACAAATTGAAGGAATAAGGAGGTATGAAAAATTGAAGGACTAAATTGAAAAAAAAAAATTGTTATAAAAAAGAGGAATTGAAAGTAGACATGTATTCTACTATGGTTTAGGAGCATGTGGCTCAAATTTGATAAAAATGACTTAAAATAAATGACGAATTGGAGAAATAATGATATTATGAAAAATTGAAGGACTAAATTTAAAAATAAAAAAATTATCAAAAAGTGGAATTGAAAGTACACATGTATTCTACTATGGTTTAAGTGCATGTGATTCAAATGATAAAAATGGACTTAAAATGAAGGAGGAATTGAAAAAATAATGAAATTAGGGACTAAATCGTAAAAATATCAAAGTATTTGGTCAAATTTTTTATTTTCAAGTATCTCAAAAATTCAAAATTTCAACCCGACTCGAATTTAAATAACTCACTCAAAATAACTCGAAATGAAAAAAAAAATCAATTTTTCGAGTTAAATTAAATTTTGATCAACCCTAATCGGGAGAACGTAAAAGACAAGGAATGGAAGTTTTCTTCGGTTGAAGTTCAGTTTTGTTTTATTGTGTGCATACATACAGATTCAATCAATCAAAAGTTCGACAAATGAAAACCCCAACCGAAATGCAATGATAACCGAAACAACGGCCCCTCTATTTTCCTTAATAAACTTGATAGCCATCTCCAATGGACCTTCATCTTCCCATTTCTTCATCTCTTCCTCCGGAAAGCTCGCAACTTGGCTACCTTCCTTGCCGGCTTCATTGACGCCCCACCACCACTCCGTCGCTCGTGATCCTCATGTTTGCTTTGGTTTTCACCATGGTTAACGTAGGTCTCCGATGGAACACTCGTTTCACGTATGCCATCGGCTGCATGATTTTCTTCTTCTGCAACAGATAGCTTGGGAACTGTAACGTGAAGAAGATCATCTTCGAATTTCCATTGACCTTATCCGTATCCGAATTAGGCAATGGAAGCTTTGCTCGAAATATATGGATTTGTTGTCATCAACTACTCTTTCTCACTGATGATTATGTGACCGTTGAAAGCAAGCTCAAGCCTCAGATGCTCCTTTGTAAAACCTTATTCAACATACCACACACATAAAGAATAGATATGAATATCGACCAACACAAAAATTTTACGTAGAAACGAATTATAGAGTTTTAGTGATGACGAAAATAGATTATCAATAAAATTATCTAAAATATATAAAAAATTCCTAATATATAAATGAAAAAGAAAGATTTTGAATTGTCCCAGAAAGATCAAGGAAAAGATAACTGGCTTTATTGTCATGAGTCCAATCAGAGGAAGGCTCAAACTAGTGAGATACACGATTACCAGAGCGCCTTTGATCTCCTACATTAGCCATTGATAAACTATTTATGGGAATGTCGATAAGCAAATTGCTGCTTGTTTTTCTGGGTCTAATAAAACAATCGAGATCTATTAATTCTCTATAATTTTTTGAGAATGTACGAGGATTTATAAATGGGGATTGTTTGCTTTATAATATTAGATGTAACTCTAATTTCTGTGAATCTATAGGTGTCTTATTCCAAGCTTCACCTATAAATCTGGACTTTGCTGTTCTTCATTGCATTAGCTACCTTAGCTTCCTCCTACACATGGTATTCTTGCACTATCCAACAAGGTACGTGTACTACAAATTGTTGCTCAACTTATATTTTTTAATTTGTTTTTACATGGTATCTAAATTATTTGGATATTTCTTGTTATTTATAGATCAAGGGATAGAATATGTTTAAATAAGTTCAAACTCGTGTATTCTTAAATGTTGTAATATGAGATCGACTCAATTAAGACTCAAACATATTCTTTTATATGTGATAATGATTCAATTTATATTACTATCCCTTAGGTGTATAATTGCTATTTTAAGTAATTGATTAAAAAAAAAATATCTATCTTCTATGATAAAACAAGAAACGCTACAAATGAATTTAAATATGTAAATAATACGGTAATTATATATATGACTAAATTGATTTATAAAACATAAATTTGGTTGAATTAACCAACAAATGGATTCTTTTTAATTCAATAAATAAGATATAAAATTTGTACATATACGATCGTATTAATTTGTTTGTATTATGGAGTTAAAGTTTTATATTGTGATTTGTGAATAAAGAAAGATCGTTAGAGTTATAATATTTATATAATTCGAATTACTAGACGCATAATCACATATTCATCCAAAAAAAGATAGCCGAACACAAAATATAACATATACACAAAAATAATATGTCAAAAGTGTTTAGAATTATCTTTCAACAAATATTATCTTGTACTTCGTATTAATAAAAAAAATTGATCAATCGTAATATGAGAATTAAAAGTACAGAAATTATCCATAAAATCGCAAAATATTGAAACGATAATGACCAACAAATTGGCCACATAACAAGAACGACTTTGTGAGAACGTCATGGAATGCATGACAAAAACTGACGACGTTGGAACCCATACAAAATAATATATCTACCATAGGAGATATCGACTATGAGTTCTCATTCTGAATTACAAAAAAACTGAATCACCTCTACAAATATGGCCATGTCTACTCAAATGCAGTCGCCTAACGACTCTACAAGGCAATAACTCACCTGGCTTTTTCGACTTACTGATCCTCGTCAAGATCAAGCCCGCCAATCCTCTTCTTCCTGTCAAAAACAGCTTTAAAGGATTCCTGCTCTGCACGGAGCCTCTCTTGGAATGAACTTTGCTTCTTTGAATTGCCAATGCTGTTGGATGTATGACTCTCCTCTCTAGGTAATGGGTTGGATTTCTGCAAGTGAAGAGGTGAAAGCACAAGTTACAAGAAAGTTAAAATTTAGCTTCTGTAACAACTATTGAACTGAAAGGCCAAGGGTATTCAATTAATCAAATTGAATATAAAACCAGAAATTAATAGTCATTCACTGGCTTCCTAGTGGGAAGCAATTTGCTTTCATGAAACTGGTACACAGAGCTAACAGTCGACTAACAGGAATGTAGTTCTTTTTCCATTTAAATCAAACCGGGTAAAACTGAAAGAATAGATGTGAAAGTTGTGTAACTGACCAAGTTTCAATTAATCAAATTGAATATAAAACCAGAAATTAATAGTCATTCACTGGCTTCCTAGTGGGAAGCAATTTGCTTTCATGAAACTGGTACACAGAGCTAACAGTCGACTAACAGGAATGTAGTTCTTTTTCCATTTAAATCAAACCGGGTAAAACTGAAAGAATAGATGTGAAAGTTGTGTAACTGACCAAGTTATAACCAGCTCCTGGCCCAATCACTAGAGACAATATCTTGGCCTTCTTGGCTGCACCTATTAAGAACCCAGTGTCGCCACCCTGACAAATAACCAAATAAATCACAGGTTAAAATCCACCAGGAAATACGTTAAACCAGAAAGCCTCAGAATCAATGACACAGACACCTGATATGACTAATTGACTATAAAAGTCACTGGAACAACGCTAAATGCCACCGAGATCACATGAAAATAGAAAACCTGTTAGAAGGGTCTTTGGTTTCTATCAAGTATTAATGCATATTCTTTTCACTGGTTTATGGATCACCCAAGACGCAGGAAAAAGGCAGCCAGAGTTATAGAAGTCCTGAAATCATGTTTTCCTATCATTTCTAATATAGAATTAAGATGGTAAGATTTAAGGCAAAATTCTAAATTATTAAATTAAATTCAACATTAACACTTAAGATCTTTTTAATTTATAAATAAAAATTAAACCATTATTTAAAATTGTACAAAAATAATAAGGGGTCAAATGCAGCTCAAAGCAAAAACTCGAGCCAAATTGCACCAAAAAAGAAGTCAAGCGTCAAACAGCAGATCATAGCCAAAGTCAAAGGCCAAAAGTACATTACCCTTCCCTTTTCTATATTACCATACAAATAGCTATACTACTTGAAATATAGTTTTACTGCCATACATATCATAATTTATTTAAAAAGTTTCCCTGTTGTATCATGTTGTGCCCATAGTGTCTGTACTCATGCTACATAGTGAAGGAGGGACTGTGGCTCCCTAAGATACATTGTACGTACAGGTTGAAATGTTCATAACAGCCACATTCATCAATATGGACATATATAGAAATGCATGCCGAGCAATTGTTTACCCAGTAAATAAAACATGAGCTTACATACTAAAAATATTGTTTTGTTATACAAGGAATACCTTTATCACTCCAGTGCACAGATTTCCTGTTCCCATACACTTGGATCAACCCAGAGAGCATTCAAGTTCCTCTTCACAGCTTTGATCCTTCAGTTTCATCTTCGTCCAATTACTTGACCATTTACTCCTACTTAATTCCTTCACCTCTGCAGGATGATCTTCCTCTGCATCCCATCTGTTTTCATCCTTTGAAATCTCTAAAGCTCCAAATCATAGGAAAATTGGATGATTTAATAGCGTGTCAAACAGAAAATATTGAACATCACTACATAAAAAACGTGCTGTAGGAGCTTACTAGATGACAAATACCCTCATTACTTCTAATAAAATTCTGTTGTAAGAATTAATGTCAGTTTGAATTTTCTTCAAGTAAGGTAAGAATTTAATTGCATCAGTAAACTTTTTTGTTTACGCACAATACTAATTTATTGAATGGAAATTAAGATGCTTGAAACTATTAAACTTATAATATAGAAAATGATCTAAATGATAAACCTATATTCTTAAGTGAAAATTATTATGCACAAGGCGCAAAGGGTCCCAAGAGCATAGGCGAGGCACACTTTTATACTAAAAACCTATAAATCAATATAGAACATATTTTATACTCAAACAACATTATAATAATATTATAAATACTTAAAAATCAAATATTCAACATCATTCAAATATTTAATAGGCCAACATCATTCCTAGGAGATTTGACAATTATGATCTAAACCTAAAACATGATCTGATTGATAAATCATAATTCGATCTAATTGAACTTAACTATAAAAAAAATATGATTTAAATTTTCATTCGTAATAAAAAACCAAAATTTGAAGGATCAAAACTGAATTATTCTCACAATAATTTGAATAAATAACTTGAGATGATCTAATTTAAAAGGTTTAATACTCGATTTAAATAATTAAAAAATTAAATGATTAAAAAAAATAACCAATGCCACCAACCGACACAGAGATCTGTAGCCCTTCTTTTCTTCTGATTTCTTCTATTTTTGGGTCCAAGTATTTAAATACACTCATATTATAACCACCAAAGGAGATTAGTGAAAAAGCTCTTTTTCTCTTCTGAATGCTTTAGTTTTAACAGACCAATTAATGGAGAAGAGAAGGCATATCTGACGGGTGGCGGTTAACAGAGTGCAAAGGTGGTCTTGGAAAGCTCCGGTGGTGTTGTGGTGTAGCGAAGGAGGTGGGATTGTGCTGGGGTGAGCTGGTGGCCTTCGTTTGAATTTTCTTTCTTCAAAATAAAATGGAGAGGCTTGGGGTGTCGGTTTAGCTTTATTAAAACAATTAAGAATAATTTTATTTAAATCTCAAAAAAGCGCCCAAACAAGCGCTTTGGTACTGCACTGCGCCCACCACATCAGAGGTGATCTTCTTCGCGCTCACTGCACCCCGTGCCTTAGGCGTGCTTTTAAAAACAAATAATGCACAAAAATTGCCAGTACTGTACACTAAGTACTTAATTTTCATTTAATTATCCTCTGCCCTTGGGTTTCTCTCAAGTATTTACCTCCTAGTTTATCTTCAAATTGTTTGGGAATGTTGCTATAGTAGCTTCAATCAAACAGCAAAGAATTTCATAGGCAATCATGAATTACTGGCATTATAGAATCCTCAAACTTTCATGGCCTAACCAATCAATAGATGACAACTCCCCAGACCAGCCTATAATAAGGAGTCTTGGATTTATGGCAAGATTTAATATGATACGATCCTAATTCAGTAACGAAAATCTCTGATCCTTATTGTTCAGAAACTCCACAGCAACATTTCAAAGTGGTAAACGATGAAGAGTTATTCATATATACAGTAACCAATTAACCATTATCCAAGAATGCATAATGATGTGGTTTAAGGGGGAAGCAACAGTAAATAAATAGAATTAAGGCTGAACAAATGAGTATGAAAGATGGAACCTTTGAAAACTTAGGGACTAGGGTTACAAAAATCCCTAGTATAAGAATATGTGGCTGTAAAGATTGTACAGCTTATTTTATCCCCTTACCCTAGATTTAAACCCGAAAGAAAACTTTCTCCAAAAAAAAAAACCTGAAAGAAAACTAATAATCCTAGCCCTAGATTTAAGCCCAAAAGATAACTAATAATCCTAAACCTAGATTGAAACCCTAAAAATACCTTATAATCTTAGCCGTCCATAAGGTCTTACAATTAATAAATATTACTGAAACAAAAAATAATATAAAATAGCTAAAGCTCCTGTTTCAAGTAACCTAGCAAATATATACACAATCTACCAACAAATATGTGAAAATTGTAACTAAAAATCTCTTGCGTTTGAGAAACAAAGTACATATCAGTGTCAGATTCACAACAGATTCCGACACCTACACCCAAAGTATCAAAACTCATTTGAGATACAAATTAAAATCATAAAAATAGATTGCCAAAAACCCAATATAACAGATAATATTCTTAACATAAACAAGTATTTCCATGTATCTTGTGTGCGTGGATGTGCTTGTAATTCATGATGGAGGTTGAAGTGATGGCTAACCATGATTTGAGTGGAAAATGATGCAGAAGGCACATAAATGAATTGAAAAATATACCTTCACGAGCATGGTCTCTTACGGCTGGTAAGTTCAATTTCTCAGTTTTTGTTCTTGCTGTCCTGATAATCCTTCTTCACTATTTTCATCTTCCATGTCCATGTCGACCTGGCAGATATAAAATGAGAAACAAGGTTAAACTATTTAGAATTCCAGCTACAAATCAAAATATTAATGTGTTACCACAACCCTTGCAGAGTGAAGAAAATAGCAAACTGCAGTGTGGAAACAAGTTATAAAAGGCTACTACAAAGAGATTTTCCTAGTGACTTTCTAACTACAACCCATCTTCCTCTTGTCAGATAAAAGAAGTTAAAGATACATTTCAATTTAGGTGCAGTAACAAATTCTACTTGCAAAGAAACATTTGGACTAGAAGTGATTAAGGTAAGTACTAATAAATGAGCAAAAATAATTAGTCATACATGCCATTAACAAACTAAAAAACTTATTCTCAAGTTGCAAGTAGAAGGCACAATCAGAATTAAGATTACAATTGGACTAGCATGATATGAAAGTCAATTACCTCCTGAATATCACTTTCCTTCAGGTCATCTCCATGGATTAATGTCTGTCATATTAGCAAAATACACCATTCATAAGAAATGATGTTTTTTGTTATATAATGTCAAAGTAACTGCGATTCAATGATTCCAAGTTCTATAAAATTTCCAACTATGACGAACTTTCCTAGAATTTCCAAAATTTCAACCATATTTAGAATTGAAAGCTGAGTAACAGCAAACCTTTATATCAAGTTGTATGTATAATGACGGAGTTTCTTCCCATTGTTCTGCCATCTGTTGGACATCCTCTAGAGTAAAACCATGCACGTTCCTAGCTGCACATCCCTGGAATTCAACCTAATTATTAGCTTTTTGAAAAATTCAGGAAGAACTCTTGTTCAATTTATACAAAAGCAACAACTTGTCAAGTCAACATTAGAAATGAAACAATGAACATATATCAGCCAATGTGACAGAAGTCTTATAAAGGAAAGACATTATGCACACACTCACCACAGGATCCTTATATGTAGCTTCTAACACGTAAACTTCATAACCCGATCTCTGAAAAGAAAGGAACAATGAGAAGAAACAGTCAAAAAGGAAAGAACTAATGCAACAAAATAGTCACCATCATTAAAAGCATAAAGCAGAGCACAGCACATCCGTTATCTAACATGCAAACAAGGCTCCTGTTAGTAGTTTTATCATACTTAGCCTTCAAGGTTTAAGCTCAAAATTATGTATGCAAAGGGTCAGATTAGGATTTGAATTCCTGCAGAACTTCTACGGGATAAATGGAAATTCCATGAAAAGTTTTCAACAGATTCAATTCAACTGTGACAACTAACTCAAAAATGCATTTTAGAATAATAAAGTTGTTCATTTTTTTATGATAAATGCAAAAATAATTGAGGTGTCAGAACCCAAAAATATTGGTCAACACACCAACATAAAATCCAGCTCTTAAGAACTTCATTGTTCTGTCGAAAACATTCTTATCTAGAAAACAAAAGGTATATACAAATGTAAATAAGCATTTGAAATGTGTTCATGACCATAAATGAAATGGCCCATCAATGATAAATCATAAAAACCATTTGACATAAAACTTTTATAAGCACATACATTCACGCTCAGACCGAGAAAGTAAGGAATGCCTTAACTAGATCTGAAAACTAATAGCACTGGCAAGTGTCAAGACAAATACTAGGTCCTTAATATAGGCTCTTCCACGCCTCAAATTTGAAAGGGCAACACATGGCATACGGAATATCAATAACGACTTAGTATGCTTAAATTGAAATTCTAGATGATATTATAATATTTTGACATGAACCTATGTATTCAATTTTGGTATGGGGAACAATATGTCAAAAGCTTATTGGGAACTAATGGAAGAAAAGAAAATAAGTAATAACTTAAAATAAAGATTTATGATCAACATTGCAGAACAGGTCTGAACCTTCTGAAGATGACACAACTGGCCTTGAATTACAATTATAACAAGCATGACCGATAGCTTCCTATTTTCCCCTTCTTTTGCTTTAATTTTTTAAAACTGAATTACTCTTGACCAGAGAAATGAGAGTTACAAAGAATGACGATTCTTTCGTACAATTTACAAAGAATTACAGTTTTCACCAAAACATCAACCACTTTACATTTTCAAACCCAAACCAGAACCTCCAGTTAGGGGAACAAGAAAACAACACTAATGATAAAAAATGAATGAATGGAAGAAACCAAGACTTCCAAGTTCCAATCCAAAAGGATTACATAACATGTATATTTATTTCTTGGAAGGGTAAAACTATTTTTCGCATGCAGTAAAAGAGGACTTATATCATAGAGGGAGAATGAATGCGTTAGGTAGAGAGAGAAGTAGAGAAAAATCGAAAAAGTCCATTGCTTCCGTTGAGGAATGGACTGTGTTCATTAATAATCTCAGTAAGAGGGTGTCAAGACGTGTGTTAAGGGATTATTTTAGTCCTTCTGGTCGGATTCTGAGGATTTTTATTCCACGGTTTTTAGAGAAATCTAATTACAAGTCCTCGACGTTTGCGTTTGTCCAATTTGCGGATGAGGACAGTAGGAAGAAAGCAATCCAGTTTGTGAATGGGAAGTGTTTCGATGGGAGGAGAATCTTTGTAGGGGTTGCTAAGTATCAGAATGCAAATAGGAAGGACATTGTTGATGGGAAGAGTTCGTCGATGATCAAGTCAGGAAAGCAGGATACGTCTTATAAGGGGAGCAATGCATCGTCGATGAAAAGCTTCAGGGATGGCAGGTCGTATAAGGAAGTTGTGAAGTCTGATGTAACAGGAGAAGAGAATAAAGCCAAAGATTAACGTGGAGGGTATCAAACGGAATGCCAATGGTGTGAGGAATGTGTGGGAGATGCATATTCCGGCAGATAACTTGGCATGGGTTAAAAGATCATTGACAGGAATAATGAAACCTTTTTTGAGTATGAGTCAATAAAGGAAGCATTGGAGATTGAGGGTTTGGGAGTCCAAGTTTCGAGATGGGGTTATGCTTGGAAGGCTTGTATCATTACTTTTGACTCGGTTGATGAATTCACATATATATGGGAGAACAAGAAGGAAGAGCTTTCCATCTGTTTTGATTGGTTGGCTCCATTATTAAACGATAATGGAATTCCTTTGGCTCTATGTCAGATAGAAATGTGTGGTTTGCCTCTATTATGCTGGAATGAGGCTTTCATAGAGAAACTGTGAAATGGGGAAGGTTTATTTGTTTTAAGGAAGAATCAAAGAATAGAACTGATCTAACGTCGGCAAAAGTTCTGCTCAGGGTGGAGAGCCCTTTCGATGTTCCAGAATCGATTACTATTGGTTCTTATGGTAGATCATTCAAAGTTAAGATTTCCATGGGTCGGTGTTCAAGCAACGAGAGGAGTTGGGGAGGAAGATGAATGAGAAATTTTCAAATAAGCTGAACAGTGATTATGTCTTATCCGTGGAAGAGGATGATCGTGTTCCTGCTCTGGCAGTTGACAGAGAAGAGTCAGCAGAGATATCTAGGCAGAAAGTTAACTCTTGGTTGAATAATGGCCAGAATAGTGGTTTGAATGGAGTTAGTGGGAGACAAGCTACATCAAGAAAGTCAACTGCAAAAACCTCTCATTGTGGGCTGTCAGGTTTTATGGAAAATAGGACTACACAAGTGGGAGGTCATGTGGGGCTGGGTCTGAGAGAAAATGTTTTACCGGATGAAAAAGCCCAATTTGATGATAATGAAGTTTCTTTTAATACTACTAAGAGAATTTGTCTTTCTGAGCCTGCTTTTAATATAAAATGGATTGGAGATAAATTCATACTTCAACCAATCATATGATACTATAGAAGATGTTGATCCTAGGCTGGTGACTTTAATTACGGGGGGAGAAGGAATTGGTACAAGATGGTCAAGGAATAGGCTTGGATATTGAGCAATATGTTCGACAATGGAGTACTCATGGGGATCTTGGTTTAGGTTCTCATACGCATAAATGTTTATAGAGGGATACTATTTTTGGTGACCAAGCGCTTGGTTCAAAGAAGAAGGTGGTTATGGAGGATTACCTGGGCAGCCTTAAGGAGGGTAACAGTTCAAATATGAGTGTAAGAGATCGAATCTCGGTATTAAGAGATGGAATCAGTTCAGGAACAATGATGGATGACAGTAATCTAGTAAAGGAAAGCAGTTTGGATTCCTCAAAAAATTCTGCTCAGGGCCGATTTAGAGCAACTAAATTAACGAATCAGAGAAGGTTAAGAATTGCACCCTGTTATTCGGGTAGTGTATGCTTGGATGGCGAAGTGGATATAAGCTTTTATGATAGAGTTTATAGAAGGGTGATTAATAGTATGGTCAGGGAATCCCTGGAACATGTTAGGGAGCTCTCTCAGCCTTCTCAAGAGTATGTTCAAGCTAGGTTTGAAGCTGCAGCTACTAGGGAGCTATGTGACATGCTGGGAATTTCTTTTAAAGGGGGACAACGGATTTTAGAAGAAGAGATTTTCAAGATGCAGATGCGGGGGTCTGAAAAGGGTTCCTGATTGTTTCTTGCGGATGGTTTTTGGCGTTTATTGATAATCTAATCAAATGCCATCACTAAAAATTATTACATTGAACGTTAGGGGGCTTGGGAAAATGGAAAAAATTAGAGCATTGTCAAGAATGGTGAACAAAGAAAAGCCGGTTATTTTGCTATTACAGGAAACTAAACTTAATGTTTGTCGAAGTGGATTAAGGAGGAAGCTTGGGGAAAACTTACTTAGAGGTGGTTGTTTTTTTCCAGCAGATGGTTCTGCAGGTGGCTTGATGTGTTTGTGGAATGAGAATTTTTTTGAGGTCAGTGCACAACATATCCACAGCAGATTTTTAGCATTATCAGGGAAGTTCAAGATGAGCAATTTTGAATGTATTATTATAAATGTGTATGGTACATCAGTAGAGGCAGATAAAGAAGAGTTTTTCAGGGAATTTTTGTGTTTTCTGCAAAGTTTGAATTTGCCTGTCTGCATAGGGGGGTACTTTAATGCTTATCTGGTTCCTGAAGAGAAATGTGGATTTACATAGAATTGGTATTCTATGGATTTGTTTAGCTCTTTTATACAGCTTTATAATTTGTTGGATTTACCGTTAGTAGGGGGAGATTCATTTGGTACAATAATAGAGAGTACCCCACTTGGGTAAAGCTTGATAGATTTCTGATAAGTGGACTCTTTCTAAATCAGTTCCCTAAAGTGCTTCAAAAAATGCTTCCTAAATCCCTCTTGGATCATAATCCAGTGGTGTTAGTAGAAGATTGCAGTAATTGGGATCCGAAACCGTTTCGTTTTTTCAACTATTTGCTTGAGGAAGATGAGTTTGCTAGGCTGGTGGAAAATTCTTTTTCAAAACTGAGGAAAGATACTGGTTGTAGGGGTTTTGTTTTCACTTCTTAAAGGAACTAAGTAGATTATTAGGAAGTGGCCAAGGAATAACCAGAGGGGGATTTTTGATGATATTACAGATTTAGAAGCCAGAATTAATGGTCTGGAACTGAAGATGCAGGGGGGGATATCTGCTCAAGAAAGAGACCTGCTTGTTTTATCGAGGAAGGAACTGTGGAATTTGGATAGGGAGGAGAGTATTTGGTTACAGATGTCAAGAGTGAAATGGAGTAAAGATGGGGATAGAAACACAAAGTATTTTCATCTGTGTGCACTTAATAGGAATAGAATTAACAACATTTCAGCATTAAAGGTAGCAGATGATGTTATTTCAGAACCGGAGCAGTTGAGAAGCTTTGTTTTTGAGTACTTCAAGGATAATTATAATAGGAAAACTACTCTAGAGGTGGATAAAATGGATCTGGAGTTTGCTAAATTGAAAGTGATTAAAAAAAGGTTCTTGAGGAGAAATTTACTGAACAAGAAGTGTGGGAGGCAGTTTTTCATTCGGATAGTGCCAAAGCATCGGGTCCAGACGGTTACACCATGGGTTTCTTTAAGAAATTCTGGCCAATCTTGAAGCCTTTTATTATGAAATTTGTTGAGAATTTTTACAATGGAAAGACTTGGGAGCATGGGGTCAATCATGCATTCTTTGATCCCCAAGATCCGAAATCCAGAAGGAATTGAGGACTACAAACCGATCAGCCTAGTTGGCAGCCTCTACAAAATAATTTCCAAAGTCCTCCTAGCTAGAAGGCTTGTTTCTGTTATTAAGGATATTGTAAGTCCCTCACAGTTCGCATTTATTCCTGGAAGGCAGTTGCTTGGTTGTGCCTTTTTAGCCAATGAAGCTATTGATTTTTGGAGGAAAAAGGGAGGAAAGGTGTTGTTTTCAAGGTTGATTTTCGAAGAGCTTATGACTCGGTAGAATGGCTGATTTTGTTGAGATTACTGAAAATTATGGGATTTGGAGATAGGTGGATTTCTTGGATTGATTTTTGCATTTCATCTGCCTCTATTTCTGTCCTAGTCAATGGTTCTCCAACTAAGGAATTTAAGATGGGCAAAGGGTTGAGACAAGGATGCAGTTTGTCTCCTCTCCTGTTTAATATAGTTAGGGAATTACTGAATTTAATGCTGACCAAGGCTGCTGATTGTGCTCTGTTTGAAGGGTTCAGTGTTGGTAGGGATGATAATATGTTCCATTTGACTCACTTGCAGTTCGCAGACGATTTAATACTATTCTGCAGGGATTCTCCTACTCAGATTCTTAATATAAGGAGAGTTTTGAGGGTTTTAAGTTTAATGTCATGACTACATCTTAACTTATCCAAGAGTAAGTTGTTTGGTGTTAATTTAGATGAGGAGATTCTAAAGGATTGAGCTTCTATTGCAGGTTGTGGTGTGGGGGCTTTTCCTATGACTTACCTTGGGTTACCCATTGGTTCAAACAAAAATTTAGAATTGTTGTGGGAACCAGTAATTCAGAAGTTTAACAGCAAAATAGCAGGTTGGAAAGCTACTTCATTATCGATGGCAGGGAGATTAGTGTTAGTGAAGGCAGTTTTGTCATCCTTGCCGATTTTTTTCCTCTCTATATTCAAAATTCCTTCAAAGATTAATCATAAACTGAATTCTTTGATGGCTAATTTCCTTTGGGGGGATGGTCCTATGAAGAAACGGATTCATTGGGTAAATTGAAAATCGGTTTGTCAACCTTACGAGGAGGTTGGCTTGGGAGTTATGGATTTGTCTATGGTTAATAGAGTGTTACTTGGGAAATGGGTTTGGAAGTTTGCAAATGAGAAAGACTCTCAATGGAAGAAGATGGTATGTTGCAAGCATAATATCAGTAATTTAACCCTATCAATTACTAAGGCTGCAAACCCTCATGATTCATGGATTTGGAGAGGAATTTTGAACAACTATGCAAAAAAGGATGATATTGGGGACTGTTTGAGGTATAATTCGATGATTCAAGTGGGGAATGGTAAATCAATTGCATTCTGGAATGACGTTTGGGTGAATAATTCTACTTTAAAAGAACAATTCCCTAGGATTTATGCTTTATCGACTAATAAATCAGGATCAGTTGCAGACTTCGGTAGTTATGAAAACAGTTGTTGGGTTTGGAACATTCGATTAAGGAGGAATTTATGCGACTGAGAATTGAATCAATGGATCTCTCTAATGACATTGATTGATAATATTGTTTTGATGGATTCAGTTGATGATTTCCTGACTTTTTCAGGAAATGGAGATGGTTTGTTCTCAATTAAGGCTTGTAGATCAGCACTTACACGTAGTTCTGGAGGGAATTTTCAGTGGAACAAATGGGTATGGTCTGGATTGGCTCTTCCAAAGGTTGAAACATTTCTATGGCAACTATCTCATCTAAAACTAGCTGTTAGAGTGGAGTTAAAGAAAAGAGGTGTTCCTCTTGTAGATTTACTATGTCCTCTATGTCAAACGGAAAAAGAAACAATTCATCATCTCTTTATTTTATGTCCTGTTGCTTGGGAGCTGTGGAATAGGTTCATCAGGTTATGGGAGGTTACTACAGTTCTGCCAAGAGATCCCCTGTCTTTACTTTGCTCTTGGTCTTTTATAAGGCCTTCTTCTTCTATTTGGAATTTTACACCGGGAGTGGTTCTGTGGTCGCTTTGGAAGGCTAGGAATTTAGTGGTGTTTGAAAATTTGAACTTTGACAGTCATACTTTGTTCTTCATTTGCAGATTAAGGCTTGCCAAATGGTTTTTAGCTAAATTTCCTAAGGCTAATATCCAGGTCGATTTATTAATAGGGGATTCTCGGCTTGCAGACAAGAGTGCAGTTAATTCTCCTAAAAAGAAGAAGGATCTCTGTTGGTTTCCACCTCCACCATTCATCGGATACGTCTTCTTCCGTGATCCATTTCATGTCAACTCTAATTAGTTATCAAAAGGCCTACTTTACAAAGGGAACGGAACGTCGTTTCCCGGTAACCTTCGTCACCGTCGGTTCCTGCAACCAAGCTTTTTTTTCTTTCTGAAGGGCTTGCGGTTCATTATACCAAATTCAGTGAACTATTGAAGCTATCGAGAGAGTACCAAATGCTGACGTCCAGCGGAGCCTAGAAGAAAAGAAGGTGACTTGCGCAGACAACTGACTCCTTTTCAATAGAAAGGAATAGCCAAACCAACCCAGCTGGCTGGTCAATCTCAGAGATCTTATCGGCCGGCAAACCGGAGACGGACGACCACGGTCTCGACCTTACCAGCACCGGAGGTGTACTAATCAATGAACCCCCGAAACCCACTTTCTTTTCTGACAAAATCAACCAAGCGTCACGACATGTTGTTGATATTGATTGAGTTTGAGGTGACCGAATCCATCCATAAACCTAGACCCCGGTAACCTTCGTAACCAAAGCGTCACGACGAATTTTACAAATTCAATGTGGATGGGCGGTTAGAGGTGATGGCTTGAAGGGTGGAATTGGAGGATTGTTGAAAGATTCGATTGGCTCTACTTTGATCACTTTTTCTAAGGCTGTGGGACCAGGTCCTCCTTTGTTTGCTGAGTTGAAAGCTATTAAAGAAGGCATTGATTTGTTTGTTGATTCGGAATGGGTACTGAAGGGAAGACTAATACTTGAGAGTGATTGTAAAACGGCAGTGGATTGGATTTTGAGGCCTTTTGCTGCCCCTTCGTTTTTCAGTTCTTTGATTGGGGAAATTGGGAATTTAATTTCTGTTAGGGACATTATGGTTAGGCTGGTTCCTAGGGCTTGTAATTGGGAGGCAGACAAGTTAGCTAAGGAGGGGATAGGTTGATTGTCTTTAGTGTTTTAGTGGTTATGTTTGGTATTTTATTTAGGGTGTTTATTTGTAATCTTTAGTCTTATGTAATCTTGGTTTATTAATCTACTGAGGTACTCTTTTCCTCCTTCCACTAGTTGCCTCTTCTCAAAGGCAAATATGAGGGAGGTTTTTTATGAGACCTCCTTTTCCTATAAAAAAAATGCAGTAAAAGAGATTAGATAAAATAAATTGGATGGAAAAATAGATAATTATTCACAAGGAAAACAAAATACTTCAATTGAAGTCGAAAGATAAGGAAGAAAACTCAAAAAGAATGCAGCACATTAATGCTTTCCCCCTAAATTACAATAAGACTCATATTATGCAAATGAAGACCCGCACAACTTTAAAGTATTTCCAGAGAATATACTTGCAGAGAGGGGTGTGAAAGAATTGAGAGTATACCTTTCCAATTGCCCAAAACTGAGCAAAATCAGCTACCCGCAGATTGCGGTCATCCACTAAGATGAAGCACACATACCAAGAAGATAAGGGTCAATTGTCGAACAAAAACTGCATCTGTAGTTAGTAGAAAATGAAGCAGTGCATGGGCACTGCTTGACAACTTAAATGCTAATGAAGCTAGATCACTTATGAAATTAAATGCTGTAATAAGCCAGCATAACTGGAAGGGTGTTTAATTGTTTCATCTAAAGAAGCCTATGCATTCCCTTGTCCCATTTTTTTCCTCTCTATTCGTGAAAGAAGTGAGAAAAGAGTTAAAGACATCCTCGGTTTTCTAAACCATGTTGAACTACAGCAGGCACATGAAGAACTGAAAGGAAAGATCTTTATGCTACCGCTAATAACAGAGGGATTTGAAAATATAAAAAAATAGACATCACCACAAAATCATCAGACCAAAAGGAAACATGTAACCATACAAGTATAAACTTCATTTCTTGACAACAAACATCATCTAATGATCTAATCCACTTTAAGAACAGAAAGGCCATAATAATAGAGATAGCTAAAAATCGAATGTCTTCATTAGTCTAAAATTTCATTGAAGATCCATACCAATTACAAAACTGAAGATCCCATCTTCAAGGGTCCTCTTAAATGCTTTCAACATGCTTTCTCGATATGCCTGTAGCATATCATTACATGACATCAAATTCTTTATAAAATGATAAGTGCAGGTATCATGCATTAGTAAAGAAATATTGCCCTTAGAAATACAAAGATTAGGTTGCTTCCCTGCTCGCATCTAACTTATTTGAATGCATACGAATAATACAGCAAGCTTGTGATTATTTAGCAATAATAGAACTAGAATTTTGAAGATAATTTTAGTTGGACACATTTTTAATGTTCACGGGTTTTCCCCCATTTAATAAGCATGGAATATAAGGATAAATCTTGAAAACAATAGTGTTTGGTAACTGTTTTGATCTTTAAATGTCAAATGTATAGCTCAGCCTTCTTTTATACAACGCATGCCAAACAAATATCAGAAATCAGTTGAGCAGACCATAATATTAACTTAGATGAAGCTCAAGCTAAATCAGTCAGCATGAATTGACAAGAGGCTATGCACATTCCCAGATTGGAGACTTTGTCCAATCTGCCAGAATAATCAACGAATCAATGTTTTCAGCAGCAACGCAAAACGCAGTAGTAAAAATGTCTTTAACAGATATTTCAACTCAAGCACCTAAAGATTGCCCATTTTTGTAAATTACTAGCTTACCTCCTCCATTTCAGGTTCATAACAGTACTCCATAATAGTCCTCTTCACTCTTTTCTTACTTCGAACTGAACTTGATGATTTTGAAACTTTTATCTCCTCATCCTTTAAATCATAGGACATGCAACATGTTATAATTTTCCAAAACAGCTAATTCTCCAACTGTTCATGAATATCAAACAGATATAAGACAGACTAACAGACCTTTTCAACTTCAGTCATAAAATAATCATCCATGGAATGGATTCGAGGAGCATCACCTCCATTATAAACCTCAAGATCTCGTAACATCTTTGCTAAGTAGCTCTTTCCACTACCTAAACATTAAAGAAATGGAAGTAAACTTATTGAGTTAAACATGATCATAAAGTTAATGAATAATGGCATCTTCAGCATATCTCCTTTATCAGCATATAAAGGCCATAAAGATTATTATCATGCACCATGACCATAAGAGACATCCATAGCATTTTCTGAGGAAATTGAGGATAACCGGCAGATGCTCAACAGCGAATGAGGTTATCTAGCATTCGCTCACGATAAAAAGTGAAAGCATCATCTTACGTCTCCGTTAATGGCACTTCAAAATTCTATTTCCGGGAACCCATAACATTGATGAGCTTCATTACCTCACAAGTGAGAAATAACATATTAACTTTATCATTACATCTTTCAATATAACAGGAAGAAACTAAAACTACCGACTCAAAAGGAAAGAAAAGTACAAATGAATCATAAATAAATTGTAATCCGGATCTAGTTTCTAGTTTAGCAAGTGGTGAACCAAGAACAAGTTTATTTTCATTTTTCTTTCTCTGATAAAAGATACGCATATTTTCAACTTCAACCAATCAGTTCAAAAATGTCTGAACTCACTAGTCACTATCAGCAAAGTTGCATTTTTACCAGCTAAAAGCCACTAAAAGTGAAACATTTAATTCTTAAATGTCAATATATACTCGATGAGAATAAATTAACCTTAATTTTATTAGTTAGCAAACGTTAGCCAATGATTGTCTCCATTCCAGCAGCTAAAGAAAAAAAAACGGTAAAAGCATCAAATATAACTTACCTGGTAGCCCTCGAAGAATTATCACAATATGATCAGGCCGAGAAGCTCTGTGAGGCATTTTAAACAGCTCGGAAGCATCAAAACTTTAGGCTTATCGGAAGATAATTGCTTTGGAGGATTTGCCCCATATTTCACTGAGGAACTCCTATGAATAACTTGGGGATCCTAATATTATAAGACAGTAATTTTCATCCCTGTAAATACAGTTTCAAAGACCAATGCTGAAAAACCAATTAAAAAGGACCCATTTACCTCCCTATGGAATCCACCAGAAGCATGAGGCGGCTTGTTCTGATAATAAGGCTCAATAGCCACCGGATAACTGGAATGCGCTGTGACTGATGAACTATCACCTAAAGGAAATAAAGAAACTGATGAACTGGGTGATGAAGAATACGCCTCCACGGGCAGAGGTGGTGGCGGAGAAGCTGGAAGAGGAGGCTGGGCCATGTGATTGCCCCCAGGGTGTGGCAAATGACCCCCAATTCTCTGTTCATAACCTTGCCAATGATTGATTGCCGTGGGCATTGAATCTTTTTGCTGAACCAGCTGCGGCTGACTATAATTATTATTACCATAATAACCAGTACAATTATTAAGTGAATCTTCAATGTTATACATCTCCGAACTCCTTGGCGGCATTAGGTTGACATTGTTATCGTTATTAATATTAAAATGGGGAGATTTATTCTCCTTGTTAACTCCACTAAATGAAGCAGCTCCATGATCACGAATCAACTTCAATCTTCTCTCATCCTCCTTCGAAATCCGAGCAGGAGCCGAACCAATATCCTCAATCCTAGGCCTTTTGTAACTCCGATCTAATTCACCGACACCAGCCGTAGCATAATCGTGGTCGGAATTAGGGTTTGGATGCCACGATCTAGAATCCGCAAACCCATTGACGTAAGGAGGAGGAGGTGGCGGTGCTGGGGCTGGTGGTGGTGGTGGTGGCGGCGGCGGAGGTTGGTAGGGATCAAATACGGGTCGGGCGTAATTATGATGCTGAGGGTAATTAGGATTTTGATGATGGTAAGGAGGAGGGTGGGGAGGGCAGATTGGGAGGTGGGGAATTGAGCAAACCGGGCACAGGCTAGGTTGCTGTGGCGGCGGCGATGGTTGCCGCCATTGATTGTAAGATTGATAGTGATTATAGTATTGATCCATGATTTCGGAGTAAAATAATTGCCTGAGAATTAGAAATTCTAGGGTTTTTAAAATTATAGTTTAAAAAAAGGAACAGATGAGCGACGATGGAAGGGCGATGAAGGTCGTTGCTTTTTTTGTACTCCGAATTTCAATGAAATTGAATCCGGATTTATTCACCAAAAAAATTTAAATTTACAACTCTACGTTATATAAGGGTAAAATAAAAAACAATCACTAACGTTATTAATTTGTAACAAAATCACCATTTGATCATTATCTCTATTAAGTTGATGATGTGATAACGTTAATGAACAATTTAACATTTGATTTTACTCCTAGACTATTGCTAAAATATCAAATAAGTTTTTAAACAATGATTTTATATCTAATTTTGTAACACCCCCAACCCGTATCCGACCCGTATCAGAGTCTGAGGTGTCACATTGACTTTTCAAAGCATTTTCCGTCAAAATTAAATTCACAATTTAAAAAAATGAATAATTTACATTAATTAAAAATCAATTGGTTCTACAAAACATATCAGAGCATATTCAACTTAATTTTCTTAGTACATGCCAACTATATTCAATATACTAAAATACATAAACATGTCAATTTCTTTTCTGATCTGACCTTCGGTAAGGAGAAACTGACATGTCCTGCTCTTCTTAGCTTATCTTCTTGCATCCCAGAACCTCTGTGTGAAACACTCGCACGCTAAGTCGATGACTTAGTGAGGCATAAATAAACTTACTATAACATATCATTAATAATCCCTACTATGCACACTTCATGTAATCATAATAAACTATAGAATGCATTATGCATCAAAACATAATTACATACATATACATATCATTTCATTATCCTTATTATTATTCTTATCATTATTAGCATTATTATCAATCATATCTCTTAGTTATAAGCTCTTGTACCTAACATTATTAACCAAACAATGTACATATCATCATATAATTTCTGTAAAACATTTCATATCACATAGGCATATACATCACATGTAATATGTTTATTGTTATCTTTTTGTTAGCCCATGTACACATGTGAGAACTAAAGATATGTAAGTACATAGAGGTTGTGCACATATACTGTCACCACAACTCGTATAATTCCTACTAAGGGCACGTAGAATTTGTCCCGAAGGACCACGTAGAATTTGTCCCGAATGACCACATATAACACATATATCTCAAAGGACCACTCCTTAAGAACCATATACATATTCCAATGGACCAAATAAGTGTCCCGAGGTACCGCATATATGTTCCAAAAGATTACATATATGTCCCGAAGGACCACGTAGAATCCTCGACTGTTGGCATGCCAACTATACCTCTAGCTCTCATGACACATAACATGGGCAATTATCATTTTGTTTATCACATATTAACATGCTCATATCACATACACATATAATCTCATGTACATTCTCATATGGTCATGTAGCTCATGTCACATTCTCATAGGATCACATAGATCATATCACATAGCTGATATCATGTTCTCATATATTCACATATATCCTGTCACATGACTTATATCTTGTGATCATTTATTCACATAGCTTGTATTTCATATTCATATAATTCTTTATATCAATTTTGTCATATATGTATCATATTACATAGCTTCATTACATTAACATATATTTACACAGATCATATAACATATACAATAACATTCAAGTACTCAATCACACACAACAATCATATCAACACATGCCTATATTCATAAATTCATGCATCATAATATAGGAAATAGACTCATCGCAAGTCTATTTCCATTAAACATCATAAATTAACTAGTATGCACTCACCTAGCCTTACTAGTCAATACTGTTCTCTTATATTTTTCTCGATGCCTAATACTTGTCGACTTGTTCGGACTTTGCTCTCGATCGATATCTACACAATTATACATATTATATACATATCAGCATTCCAATTATCATAATTTGATCCTTAATTTCTTAGACTAAAATAAAAGCGTAATTCTATTTTCTATTTAGAGTGGTATTGGTACCCTCGTAGGGTATCGATACTTCCCTAGCTGTGGTTTTGATACCAAGCCTGGTATCGATACCCATTTTGCATTCGAAATCCTTATTTCAAAAATAGTACTGATATTGATCTTATGGTATCGGTACCCTTGGTACCGATACTACCTTCCCAGATATCGATACCCCATGAACAATTTATAAATTTCTGTCTTATGGTATCATTACTCATTCATATGGTATCAATACCCTCACTCAAATTTTGACCCTTTTTCTCTTGGAAGTATCGGTACTAGATGAACAATATCGATAACCCATGCCTAGAATTCATTTTTTAGCTCGAAAATTCACCCAAACTTACTTATATCTTATATTAAACCTCATTTAAGTTCTTTAAGCTAACTACACTTATTCTAATCAACTTAGATTACTTTAATTCATCTTAATATCCAATATCCTACATACACACTTGAATTCAATAATCAAGCCAATAAATCAATATGTTCCAAATTCATTTCTAACACTTTGAATTTCTTATATCAACTTATGACAAGTCAAATTCAACTTCAAAATCCAATAACTCCTTCTATTTCAATAATTCACTCAAAAACCCATTTTACTTAATCTCTCATAACTTGTTCATCTTTGAGTTTTAAACCATTTTAAGCTTCCTTAAGCTTAACTAACATCCCAATAATAAAACTCACTCAAAACTTACAAGAATTAACCAACTGAAAGATTTCTCACCTTAGCTATGGAGACATAGAAAGAGAAGAAGAAGAAGCTTGTTGAACTCCTAAGTCTCCAGATTTTTCTTTTTCTTCCTTCTCCACGTGTTTATACTCCACCAAAAGGGGAAAGCTAAAATCTTTCTTGGAAAAAGACCACTATACCCTCACACATTTCCTTTTTGACTAATCAATCTTTCACAAAAAATCAATTTAGTCATTGAACTTTTAACTTATTTCGAAATTGAGCACCAAGTGTTCAAAAACTTTCATTTTTATCACTAACCTGATTTTTGGGATGTTACAAATCTCCCCTCCTTTAAGAAAATTCGTCCTCGATTTTTCACTATACAAATCGATAAGAACATAATAAGAACATATCTCTTATATCCTCATGTTGCTTCCTTTACTTAATCTTTCATGTTTATCGTTAATAGACTTACCTTTTCACTTACTCAATTCTTCATCTACATTCGTTCTTATAGATCCATATAATGTTACTCATCATATAGACAATAATCCCAATCCTTACCATTCACGATCATGACTCAAGTGATTTCCTTTGTCATTTTCTAATTGTTTTGTTCCATAAACCAAATCTTTCTTCTATTATCATTAAAAATAGCATGCTTCTCCTTGACAACATGATCAAAAGAATATAATCATTCGACTGTATCTTAAACTTCCTTAGCTAAATTCTTATCTCTCTGATTACGTTTATTTGACCGAGAAACACAACCTTAAATCTTTATCAAATATGATTAAACATATACTTTACGGAATCAAACAATCTTTTCACATCACCTTACACACTTTTCTTACTTCTATATCAAACTTATAATTGCACTTCCATATAACTTTTGTCATATGTAATCCTTTAATCCCTTTTTCATTTGATTTATTTACCCATTTATTCATCCACAAATCAAGATCTCCTTGTAACTTAGATCATATTTTTTTTCTTTAGGCTCTCATACTCTTTTCATATTACTTATACTTATCTATAATTACTCATTTTTATCACGTCTTCATAACTCTGATAATCCACACTGTTTGTACAAATCTTATTCTTTTTAAAATCCTTGTTCAAATCACAATACCAATATCCCTTTTCAGTCGAAATAACTCACTGGCAATTTGCTCAACCTATTGAATTTGCACTCGTAGTCATATTCGGTGAAATTATCTTGTTTCAAACTTATAAACTCTAACTTCATTTATCTTATAAACTTGTCACCGATGTACTTATTCTTAAACTCTTCTACAATTTTAACCACATCATTTGATCTTTAATGTTCTTATGGTGACACTTGTCCACCATATTCTATCTTATCCACGTAATAACAAAACTACTCCATATCACTTTTCTGATTCATAACAGTGGAGACCTTCTAATGCTATTCGAATGCGTTTTCAATCTTCCGAAAACAATCCTTAACTTTTATAAAGGCGTTCCCTGAGGTGTCTGCTCTTCATCTTACATGGCCAGGACAAATGAATTACTACCACCATCAGTTCTATCACCTCTCACTTCATTTTGAAACTCTCATTATCATATTTCTATTATAATGTAACTATCTAATTCTATTAGCAAGACAACACACTCATTACATTATCAGATCAGAAATTTTACTTTATGTTGGCATGTACACATATTAATACTCGTTTGACTTCGGTTTAAGCCTAGAATCGTAAACCTTAGCTCTGATACCATTAAATGTAACACCCCCAACCCGTATCCGACCCGGATCCAAGTCTGAGGTGTCAAATTGACTTTTCAAAGCATTTTCCTTTAAAAATTAGCAAAATTTAAATTCACAATTTAAGAAAATGAATACTTTACATTAATTAAAAATCAATTGGTTCTACAAAATATATCAGAGCATATTTAACTCAATTTTTTTAGTACATGCCAACTATATTCAATATACTAAAATACATAAACATATCCATTTATTTTCTGATCTGACATTCGGTAAGGAGAAATTGACCTGTCTTGCTCCTCTTAGCTTCTCTTCTTGCATCCCATAACCCATGTGTGAAACACTCACACGCTAAGTCGATGACTTAATGAGGCATAAATAAACTTACTATAACATATCATTACTAATTCCTACTATGTACACTTCATGTAATCATAATAAACTATAGAATGCATTATGCATCAAAACATAATTACATACATATACATATCATTTCATTATCCTTATTATTATTCTTATCATTATTAGCATTATTATCAATTATATCTCTTAGTTATAAGCTCTTGTACTTAACATTATTAACCAAACAATGTACATATCATCATATAATTTCTGTAACACATTTCATATCACATAGGCATATACATCACATGTAATATGTTTATTGTTATCTTTTTGTTAGCCCATGTACACATGTGAGAACTAAAGATATGTGAGTACATAGAGGTTGTGCACATATGCTATCAGCACAGCTCGTATAATTCCCACTAGAGGCACGTAGAATTTGTCTCGAATGACTGCATAGAAATGTACGAAGGACCACATATAACATATATTCCTGAAGGACCACTCCTTAAGAACCGTATACATATTCCAATGGACCAAATAAGTGTACCGAGGTACCGCATATATGCTCCAAAAGATTATATATATGTCTCGAAGGACCACGTAGAACCCTCGACTCTTGGCATGCCAACTATACCTCTAGCTCTCATGACACATAATATGTGTAATTATCATTTTGTTTATCACATATTCGCATGCTCAAATCACATACGCATATAATCTCATGTCACATTCTCATATGGTCACATAGTTCATGTCACATTCTCATAGGATCACATAGATCATATCATATATATGCTATCATGTTCTCATATATTTACATATGTCTTGTCACATGACTTATATCCTGTGATCATCTATTCACATGGCTTGTATTTCATATTCATATAATTCTTTATATCCACTTTGTCATATATGTATCATATTAAATAGCTTCATTACATTAACATATAAACATATACAATTACATTCAAGTACTCAGTCACACACAACAATCATATCAACACATGAATATATTTATGAATTCATGCATCATAATATAAGAAATAGACTCATCGCAAGTCTATTTCCATTAAACATAATAAATTAACTAGTATGCACTCACCTGGCCTCAATAGTCAATATCGTTCTCTTATCTTTTTCTCGATGCCTAGTACTTGTCAACTTGTCCGGACTTTGCTCTCTATCGATATCTACACAATCATACATATAAGCATTCCAATTATCATAATTTGATCCTTAATTTCTTAGACTAAAAGAAAGGTGTAATTTCATTTTCTATTTGGAGTTATATCGGTACCCCATAGGGTATCGATACTTCCCTAACTATGGTATCGATACCAAGCCTGGGAATCGATACCCATTTTGCATTCGAAATCCTTATTTCAAAAATGGTTCCGATTCGGATCTTATGGTATGGATACTACATTCCTAGATATCGATACCACATGAACAATTTATAAATTTTTCCCTTATGGTATCGATACTCATTCATATGGTATCGATACCCTCACTCAAATTTTGACCCTTATTCTCTTGGAAGTATATGTATTTGGATTAATAGTATCGATACCCCATGCCCAGAATTCATCTTTTTAGCTCAAAAATTCACCCAAACTTACTTATATCTTATACTAGAACCTCCTTTAAGTTCTTTAAGCTTAACTACACTTATTCTAATCAACTTAGATTACTTTAATTCATCTTAATATCCAATATCCTACATGCACACTTGAATTCAATAATCAAGCCAATAAATCAATATGTTCCTAATTCATTTCTAACACTTTGAATTTCTTATTTCAACTTATGACAAGTCAAATTCAACTTCAAAATCCAATAACTCATTCTATTTCAATAATTCACTCAAAAACTCATTTTACTTAATCTCTCATAATTTGTTCATCTTTGATTTTTAAACCATTTTAAGCTTCCCTTAAGCTTAACTAACATCCCAAGAATAAAACCTACTCAAAACTTACAAGAATTAACCAATTGAAAGGATTCTCACCTTAGCTGTGGAGACACGGGAAGAGAAGAAGATGAAGCTTGCTAAACCTCTAAGTCTCCAAACTTTTCTTTTTCTTCCTTATCCACGTGTTTATACTCCACCAAAAAGGGAAAGATAAAAACTTTCTTGGAAAAAGACCAATATGTCTTCACACCTTTCTTTTTTGACTAATCAATCCTTCACAAAGAAATTTCAATTTAGTCTTTGAACTTTTATCTTATTTCAAAATTAAGCACAAAGTTTTTAAAAACTTTCATTTTGGTCACTAACCCGATTTTTGGGATGTTACAAATTTATACCAAAATCTTTTTAATTTATAATTTTTTCCAAACATTCCACCACCACAACTATATTTGAATTACATTCCTTAGAAAATGAAAATCACACTGCATAGATAAATGAAGTTTTTACATTACAGACAAATACATGAGTATTTAAAGTTTATATCCAATTAATTTTAATGTAAAAACAATGCTTTTGGGATGATTTTCGTTTCGTAAGGAAAGTGGTTAGAACATCTAAAAACAAATTAGTTTGTTTAAGTGCGATTTTTCTTTTGTAAGGAAAGTGGTTAGAATATTTAAAGAGAGACGATAATTTGTTTAAGTGTGGTTTTCATTTTGTAAGGAAAGTGGTTAGAATATAATTGAGATGGTTGGGTGTTTTTAAAAATAGAAATTAGAAAGTTTTTGAGATAAATTAGATATAAAATCATTGTTTAAGGACTTATTTGATGTTTTAGCAATAGTTTAGGTGTAAAACTAATCTTTTTATTAATGGTGTCATGTCATCAATTTAACAGAGATAACAGTGGAGTGACAATTTTGTTACAAATAAAAAACGTTAGTGATTATTGTTACAAATCGATAACGTCAGACTAATTTGTTATTTTTGATACTTTAGTGGAGAAAACAGAAACTTACTCAAATATAAGTGACCATTGGTGTATTTTACCCTTTACATAATCAAGATTAAATTTATTTAATTGATTTTTTTTAAATAAAATGGGTTTTATAAGCTTAGCCATTAAGCGCATCAATAATAAGTACATCCGAAATACATAGAGGATAGTCATAAGCAAAATACATAGCATCAGAAAGTGATAAAACATATTGAGCTACAATATGGATAGTCGCATTAGCTGAACGACGGATGCCATGTACATTTAAACTTATATTGTTAGAGTAAGCGACGAGCATCATTAATATGGAAGCCAACAATGGAGAGATCAAGCTATTAACCTGTTAATTGATAGACTATGTTGGAAGCATCACTTACCACCACAGTCTGCATGTAATTGAGCTCCATTGCTAAGCGTAATCCTCTGGTTATAACAATAGCTTCAGTAACCCCAACATCACAAGAACCTGAGATTGGAATATCATGACATATAAGAACTAACCCATGATGGTCACATACCACAATCTCGATAGCTGGTTTTTTATCTGAGTAGGAACATGAAGCGTCCATGTTGATTTTGATAGTGGACACGGGCGGTTTGCTCCAATGGTCTAAAAGGTAACCTGCTGCAGATAATGGTGTGCCTAAAACTCCAATAACAGTATCGAATGAATCTAATAAAGATTTGTTGGAAATTATAACTTGTCATCCTGAAGTTAATCGACTGTCATGAATAAAACATTCTGATGATTCCAAAAAAAATACAAGATTACCAACACTAGTCAATATTCATCCTGAGATAGAAGACTCTATAGATGGTGCAACTATTTACCGTAAGACTGTCTTGGATTCTAAATAATTGAAGCATCAAAACTAATATTTTGTAAAAATATTCATTGTATTCACACAATCTCGGACTGCATGTAAATTTGTCTTTGTTGTAGCCCTACAAAACGGACAAGTTCCCATTGTCATGCCAGTCAGCTGAAGACGTCGCCCGACTGGTAAGGCTTCATGCGCAACCGCCAACCAAACACTCTAATCTTATAAGGGATGAATAACCTGGAAAAATGTAACCAAAGAGATGATGGAACAATGTCATGATGTTGGCAAAGAAAGAAGAAGTAATCTAATCTGATTAAAAATATCCCTGACGAGTGACCACCCCAAATTAAACTTTCCTACATAACCGGAGCTATGGGACAAACAAGGATTATCGATGCATCCACAAGATGAAAAACTTCACGCACCAGGTTCTCATTCTATCATGATTCATTCGGATGTATTAGCATAATGAGCAAGCAAGTCCTGCATACCATGCCACGTTGGATGTGCCATGCCACGTTGGATGTGCCACATTGGCAGTGGCTGTTAAGAGAAAGTTAGGATGTTGTTAAGTTGTTAGAATTGGTTAGTCTGTTAGAACAGTTATGATCTGAGCTGCTTGTATTGTGTATAAAATAATTCATTTGCATTGTAATCAAAAGACACGTATTACTTCATTTATCTTTTTTGCATCTTTACTCCCTTTCAATATGGTATCATTCGCCATTGATCTTGGGGCTTTATGATCGACTTCCGTTGCTTGAGCAATTTTTGATGGAGTTCACCATGAGTTCGAAGTCATTTACCCACAATAAGGTAAATGTTGTTCTGGACGAGATGATTTTTTTCTTTAGAAACAGCAGATTCTGCTCACCATTAGAAGTCATCCATTGGAACGATTACTCACAGGTGCAGCGGTGACTCTGCTTGAGACAGTGGTTGATGATGATGACATGGTTCGTGTCAATGATGAATATGAAGATTTTGTGGCTCAATATAGTGCTCTTGCCTCATGGTTGCTTCCATGATCAGTCCTCATCTCCTTCATCAATTTGTTGGTGCTGAAAAGGAAACAGCTGTCTGGAATACGGTTCTTCATTTCTTTGCCAACCATTCAACGACAACCATTATGATCATTTACAACAAACTTTAGTCTTTAAAGAAAGGAGGTGACATTATGCGAGCTTACCTTACTCGTGTGAAGGAGGTGTGTGATGCTCTAGCTTCGTGTGAATACTGTTCCTCAAGTTGAGCAAATAACAAGCATTCTGAAAGGGCTTCCTCGAGAATATCAACCCTTCATGGTGATCATCACATCCATGAGGGAAACTCTATCATTAGACAGCATCTCTACCATGCTAATTGATGCAGAAACGCAACTGGCTAGTTTTGATGATCAACTCGACACTTTGCCTATGAGTGCAAATGTTGCATAAGGTGAGGTATGAAATACTTCAATGGTGACTAACACTTATGATCAAAGGTCTAGTTATGCTTGTAATTCTCGAGCTGGTGGTAGAGGTCGTGGAAGATCTAGGTTTCAATGTCAACTTTATGGAAATGTTGGACACTTGGTTGATCGATGTTGTCATAGATATGATAAAGACTTCTCGTGTGTTACTTTTGGTAATCAAGGGTAGTATCAGTCTGAATACAAAGCTACTTCTTCCTCTGGAAACTTTACAATTTCATCCACTGATGATGGTTGTGAGTGTTGTGCCAAGCGAAGGAATGGTTCAGTTGTAGGTGATCAACCACAAGCTCATGCAGCTGCCATGCAATCTGAACGTTGGGTGGTCGATATAAAAGCTACATCATGTTACAGTAGATGCTAATAAGGTGTTGAATGCTTTGAGTATCGTGGTCCAAGTAAACTTTTAATTGTGAATGGTATGCCTCTTGATGTTACTTCGGTTGGTCATTCTCGTCTAAATGCCTCTTCACGAGTGCTTTTCTTGAATGAATTGTTGTATGTTCCACAAATAACCAAGAATTTACTTTCGTTTTCTAAGCTTGCTAGGGATAATGATGCTTTCATTGAGTTTCATGCTAATCGATGATGTGTTCGTGATGAAACTACTAGAAGATTACTACTTCAAGGTGAAAAAAGAGATGGTCTATACTCATTTTATATGAATAATAAACCGTTAAAAGTTCATGTTGCACAAGCAAATGCCAACTTAGAATCGACTTCAATGGATGAACTCTGGCACCAGCGTCTTGGTCATCCAGCTGCTGAGACTTTAGCAAAATTAGCCTCTGAACTAGGACTTAAAATTCATCCTAATGTAAATAGAGAATGTATTGCATATTATTTGGACAAAAGTTATAAACTGCCTTTTAATGAATCAAATACAGTGGTAGCTTCCTCATTTGAACTTGGGTACTCGGATTTATGGAGACCACCACATATGTCTTCAAATGGATTTAGGTTTTACATTTCTTTTGTGGATTCGTTTACTCGCCACACTTGGATCTACCTGCTGAAACATAAGAATGAGACATACCTAATGTTTCAATTATTTCATAAACTTGTAGCTAATCAATTTGAGAGTACTATTAAAGCACTGTAGATAGACTGGGGTGGTGAATTTCGAAGTACTTCACCATTGCTGGCTCGAGATGGGATTGTGCACAGACTCACATGTCATCATACCTCTAAACACAACGGTGTGGTGGAAAGAAAACACCGTCATGTTATAAAACTTGCATTGGTTTTGTTAGCTCATGCATCTTTACCAATCAAATATTGGTCATATGCAGTTAGTTTTGCAGTGTATCTAATTAATCGCCTGCCTACCAAAGTGTTACAAGATGTGTCACCATTTGAAAAACTTTTTAGAAAAAAAACCTGAATATGTTATGATGAAGGTTTTTGGTTGTAAATGCTTTCCTCATCTGAGAATGTTCCAAAGGAATAAGTTGTTCTTTATGTCTCAAGTGTGCACTTATCTGGGAGTTAGTCCTCAGCATAAAGGTTTTCAATGTTTGGCACCCAATGGCCGAGTATATGTTTCTCGTCATGTTGTATTTAATGAATCTGTTTTTCCATTTGCAGGGAAAGAAAGTTGTGACTCATTGAAGTCTATAATTAACACTAATGTTCAACCCAGGGTATCAAATAGCGTTTCGAAAACGTTATAGCGGCCGCGATATTACGGTCATGCCACTGTCTAAAACCACTATTCATGGTTTTTGCGGTGGGTCATGGATTCACACGATCACGGTTGATTGCACCAGCAATTTAACGGGAAACAGAAGATTGTGCCGATAACGGGACGTATTTACGTTTATTCCAACTGTTACTACAAAATAACTTAAGGAAAGATGATTTTTTTGTGTTCATCATCACCAAGCTTTTTTTTTCTTTCTTTTCAAATTCAAGTTTTTATACATGCATATTGAGATTCTGAAAGAAAAAGAAAATGGAAAAGTAAAAATGAAGAACGAACCTGTTTTGTGGGTCTTGTCGGAGTGGAATTCACTGTAATCGGAGAAATAAATCTTTGTCAGAGCTTAAGATTGTTGGAGAAAGAGATAAAAGCATTCACGCTCTGGATTTAGGCTAGAACATGTTATGGTTTTGGAGTTTTTTACCTGATACATTCATGTGAGTGTTGAGAGAAGAGAATAGGAAGAAACGAAGAAGAAATGAGAGAACGTGCGGGGAAGGGATAGAGTTTATGATTAAAATATTTTAGGGTTTATTAGGCTTAAAACAAAACATTTTGGGCCCATTTTTTTAAGTAAGTTATAAAATATATCTTTAAGTAATATATTAATTTGTCATCCTTCCACTTTTTAAAATTTATAATTTAATCTATATTTTAGAATGTAAACTTTCATTTTTGTTTAATTTAGTCCTAATTTCAGTAATTTAAATAATAATGTGTTCACAATGTTATCATTAAAATGACTCCTTATAATTATAATTATTATGTTTTATGATAAGTTGTACGAAATTTAAAATAATTCACGACCGCGGTACCCGCAGTGACCGCGATGGCATCCGTTATGTCCGTAACCACGATAAACGTGAAACAATAAAAAAATGCGGCCGCGAACGCTATTTAAATCCATGGTTCAACCAGTTCGAATCGTTGCAACAATTAGAAACTCTTGCTGTCAATCTCCACATAACTTACCTAATACAACTAATGTGCATGAAAAAGTTAATGGTGCAAGAGTTCCTAATGTGGTCGAGGTGGTCGACGATGGATTTTAGCATGTTTCTTGTCCGCTCTTGTGGGTACTATAAAATGAGTGTGGATATATGTGCAAGTATACACAATCGAAGTAATACGGTGATAAGTAGAGTATCATCTCCATAGGGAATTGGAGAAGTCAAATAGGTTTGTCAATGCACTTTACTTTGTCACCTAAGTAAAGTTAGTGATGGTATATACAAATGAAAATGTTATGGCAAAATTGAATGACTTATGTGGAAATGGAATGATGGCAGAGTGGTAACAATTGATTATGTTGTGGCAAATTAAATTCTGATGCATGCAAACAAATGGAAATGTCAAGGCAAAATGAAATGCAATTACGGGATTTAATATATAGGACTTTAGCTTTCTCGCACGACAAGCTGATATGGGAATGAGTGATAGGAGTCACTAGGAAAATCTAAGTATATTTCTCTGAATGGTATTTCTTCTATGCCTAGCTTGCCCGACAGAGTCTACTAAGGTGCCCTATGCTATCTCTAGTAAGGGACTCGACAGATTAAAGATGCCCTGGCAAAACCGATTGGCGTAAACCCCTGCAGTGATCCTATTGGTCCAGATAACAGGATATGTCTCGGCAATACCTTTTTGCGGCAGCATTAACATCTAACCTATCATTCAAGAACAACTCCTTTTAGTCGAATGAAATCCTATCCATATCTCTAAGGTGGATTAGGCCTAGTTACTCTCTAGAACCCATTGTTTATGTAGTTCCTCCCTAGTTTCTCTCGAACACTAAGGATAATTTGCCAAGGCATTCTCTCGAACCCTATGACCCTCCTAAGGAATGACTACTCTCGTAGCTCCTACAACCTTAAGGCTTTAAGTTTCATAATCAAGATAGTATAAAGCATAGAACAACAACCATTCATTAAAATAAAAACTTAAACATCAATGCGAACTCTCACCAAATAGGATTAGTTTATGTTGGGGTTCGAAATAAACAAGCACAAAGCAAGTATCATTCGTTCCTTACAACCCAATAACAAAATATGAAAGCAAAGAACTAAAGGAGAAGAGAAAGCCTTCGACATGCACTACTTAATAATTCCCTCGGCCACCAAGCACTGCTCCTTGCAAACTGCCTCCTCTCGGATGCTCAGGAAGCCACTCCCTACGGCTTGTCAAGGAGAAATGCCACGGTAAGTAGGATTGACGAAGAAAGATGAGACATTCTCTCTCTAACTTTTTAAGCTCAAATCTGGGTAGAACCAAAGTCTCGTTTAAGGTGGCTTCATCATCTATTTATAGGGGAAAACAAATCCTAGGATTTTTTGTTAACTATCCTAGAAAACCCCAAAAACCATGGTCAAGTGCTTGGGAGTCGAGCAGTACAGTCTATGATGCAGCCTGGGTAGCTGGCTGAGTGACCGGTATAATCCCATCACAGGCGACAAGATCTGTAGGGTCAGACGGTGTCGTCAGCAGAACCGGCAGTTGCAGCACCGATTCCTCGAGGCATATCTTCGAGGTGGATTTCTCGGGCAGAGGGCACAGAGAGTCAGGGACAGCTAGTTGGAAAAATATCTTCCTTCACCTTGTCCGCTTTCGAAATGCCAGTCGAACTTGGCATTTTTATTTAACTCAGTAATCTTCTTACGTCACGGCATTTACTTTCCTCTTTTCCTTGCTTTCAATACCTGCATATCATCAGACAAGTACCTTTTCTATAAAGTAGTACCGCTGTAAAAATAAAATGCCACGGCAAACTGATATTCACCATATGCAACTAAATGCTTCTAAATGCATCTATATGGTCCTAAATGAGCCTTTAGACATTTAATAACTTAAGTTAAAAAAGTCCCAAAATGTGGCCTTTTACGGAGTTATCACACGCCCAAACTTAAGTTATTGCTTGTCCTCAAGCAATGGATAGTAATAAGCAAAACAAAAATACCATGACAAGTTTAGAAGCAAAATAGTTTATGAGATAAAATTTTAGGCCTCAGCACATATGGCTTCAACATGTTAGACTAGGCCGAGAAATCTAGTACTGTCCCCTATGGCAAGATTCTTTATGTGGGTGTGTACGTGTTTGTATCCAGTCCATGCTTAACAAACTTAAAAATTTTCTACGCAAGCTTTCTTAAGTTGCCATGACATTTTCTCAATCAGTTCCCACCTTGCCTTTTTTTTCTTTTAATAATTATGCTACGAGGGGAGTCAGCCCATCACTCTATTATCCCACACTCTAGGTGAAAGGGAGCATACCTTCCACCCCCAGCTAGTCAGATAGAGTCATCACGTGACATCTTTCATTCACTCATATGCCATGGCATAGCGGAGTGTCCCTCTACAGATATGCCTAAGCATTTATTCATAACTTCAATTTTTTAACATAGAAACAGGGCTTTCAACAGTCATAATTTTATGCCACGACATTTTAAGAATTCTCTTATAAAAAATTCCTACATTCCTCAAGCATTGAAAGCATACAATTGTGTATTCAAGAATTTCAGAGAAACAAGTCCTAGTGTTGGTTCTATCATCCTCAACCAGTCATGTACATTCTATTCTAGCCATCAAATTCATCATCATTGGGCATCCTTAACTAATTCCAGAAAACTATTCAGGCAATTACTAATGTCATGACATTTTTAATTTACTACTACTATCATGCAATGATACGAGAACCCTACTTCCCCCAAACTTGAGATAAGCATTGTCCCCAATGCTTACTAAAACTAAGGAAAACGAAACTACATGTTATGAATGCAATGCAAATACAATGTACCTTGGCTTTAAGCGAGTGGTGGTGCAGCGGTTGCGTGGCGAGTGCGCTTTCTTAGCTTGGTGGGGCTAGAATATTCAGAGTCAGACGCAGGTGCGGCTGAAGGAGTACTAGGTCCATCTAGAACAGCTGGGAGCGGGGGCTCCTGATGCTGAGATGCTTTCCTGAGGTGGCGTCGGCTCCTACGTAAGGGAGCTTACCATGGCATCTTGATTGTGACTCCTCGGTTGACTCAGTGGGCTGTGGTACGTCAAGGTGTGCTTCTTCCATAGGCGCAACAGGTTACGGCATATGAGGATGTTCAGCTGCCAGGAGTTCAACGAATTATGGTGGTTCCAAGACATTGGCAAGTTGGAGGTTGGCTTCTCGATCTACGTCGGGTGACACTGTATGGACTGGATCAGGGTCAACTGGATCGTTTGCTTTAGCGGGCTAGTGACTGTCTGTACTGGATAGTGTTGAGCAGCAGTTGGAGCAGGGTGGGGTACTTTTGCAGATGCCTCGGCATCCTCATTCGTTGGCACGAGTCTATCAGGGAAGACAGGAATGGTAAAGTTTGTGTGCAGGAGAAACTCCATCAAAGCGCTGGCGAGAAATTCATATCGACGTTTGGCGTAGGCAAAATATGTCATCAGTTTGTCGGATAGCAGCTCGACATGCTCTTGAGTGCGCTGAACTGCCTGCTTCAGGGCGTTTGAAGTTTCCCTGGCATGTGGAAATGGTATAGCGCAAGATGTGGTTACCTCTTTTTCCTTCCCTTTGGCTTTCTTGTAACCCAATAACAAAGGGATTTTTGCTTTGGTGATTTGAGCAATACCCGGTAAAATCTCATCAAACATTTCTTCGGGGACTTTCTTTTTACAGCATAAGGCGGTGATGAGATTTGGAAATACCAAGGCACTTGCAGGCCGCTTCAGGCACAAATGAGCCTCTTCCACGATAATTTTCCCTACATCGATGGCTCACCCGAATATGATTGAATGCAGTAAGAGCATCCGCTGGCAGGACACAGTGGTGTTGTGGGAAGTGGGTAAGAGTTTGTGCTTCATGAAGTGATTCCACAACTTCACTTGTGGTAGTAGTATCTCCCGGTCCACGGTTCTTCTGCTCATTTGTTGCCCGTTCCATTGAGTATCGGGAAGATAAAGGTCTTCCAAAATGCCTTGGTAAGTTTTGTTGTCAGCTTCTTGTGCAAAACTAGTATAGTGGTCATCAGCAACCTGTAGTTTAAAGTATCGATTAATGGCAGAAGGAGTAAAATGAATAGAAATACCGTGAACCACCACGGCATGTTGATTTGGCTCAGTGACGTTTGAATAAAACTCCTTCACTATGGTTGCGTTTACAATGGCGGGATGCTTGGCAAATTTTTGCCACTTATGTGTAGTGACCACATCGAGCACCTCGCTCTCTAAGTCAACATCCTCCTCCTCGAAGAAGACAAACCCTAACTCAAAAAAGACTCTCCAGTTCTTGATAGTTTGGAACCGTTCGCGGACGGTATCATCTACAAATCGTGGTGGCGAGGGTGGTGGAGGGGGTCATGATCGAACCATTGTGAAAAGACAAAACAAAAGAAATGGAAAAAACTTGGCGTGGTCGGCTATGGAGGTTCGGTTAAACTGAGGGAAGGAAGGGATGAAAAAAAGTAAAAGTGAAAAGTAAAAGTGAAAAGAAGATAAGACAAAAGAAATATTTTTGTGGGGGAATATTAAATAAGAATGTGGGGTCTAGGCGGGAAGAAAAAAAAATGAAGAATGAAAAATTTTAATCCTAAGTAAAAGTAAAAAGTGAAAAAGTTCCCTCCTTTTACTATTCAAGTTTGCCATCCAAATTGTTCCCAATGTTCTTCCATACGACTCACGTGATCTCTATGTGGGTTAACCTTGTAACAATACAATAAAAATAATTAATTAAAACAAGAAATATTAAAATAATAGCAAGACAAGAATAATTTATGTACATAAGTAAAATTAAAATGCCACGGCATCCTTAAGATGCCAGACCAGTGTCAACGTCGTGAAAGAGCAGCGCCGATTTGTCACGTGCAGGTGGGATTCCCTGGTAGGCCTTTAGGCGCTGGTCATTGACTTTAAAGATGGATCCATCATCCATGTTCTTGATATCAACAGCACCGTATGGGTAAACATGATGGATTTCGAATGGTCCCGACCAATGTGACTTCAGTTTGCCAGGAAAGAGTTTGAGCATTGAGTTAAAAAACAACACTTTTTGGCCCACATTAAAATGCCGTGGCAAAAGAATTTTGTCATGCCACTTGGTTTTTTCCTTGTAGAGCTTGGCATTTTCATATGCTTGGCTCGAAACTCCTCCATTTCATTTAGATCAAGAAATCGTTTCTCCCCAGCAAGTTGCTCGTCGAAGTTTAGCTTCTTGATTGCCCAGTATGCCTTGTGTTCTAGTTCAACTGGTAGGTGAAAGGCTTTTCCATATACCATCTTGAAAGGCGACATTCCTAGAGGTATTTTGAATGCCGTCCTATAGGCCCATAAGGTTTCATCGAGCTTGGGGGACCAGTCTTTCCTTTGAGGGTTCACTATATTCTCAAGGATTTGTTTGACTTCTCGATTAGACACTTCAGCTTGCCTATTTGTCTGCGGGTGATATGTCGTGGCAATCTTATGTCGCACTCTATATTTCTGTAATGCCTTGGCAATCAGCTTGTTGTCAAAGTGAGTGCCTTCATATCTGATGATAGCTCTTGGGACTCCAAATCGAGTGAATATGTTCTTGTGAAAGAATTTGAGCGCCGTCTTAGAATCATTCCTTGGCGTAGCAATTGCTTCAACCCACTTTGAAACATAGTCCACCGCAAGCAAAATGTATAAGTCTCCAAAGAAAATAGGAATGGTCCCATGAAATCGATGCCCCAAACATCGAAAAGTTCTATCTCCAGAATATTTTACAGCGGCATTTCGTGTCGTCTGGAAATGTTTCCAGTGCGCTGGTATCTGTCGCACGATTTGCAAAATTCGTGGGCATCTTTAATTAGCGATGGCCAATAGAAGCCCGATTGGAGGACCTTTGCAGCAGTCTTCGAACCTCCAAAATGCCCTCCACAGGTCGCTGTGTGGCAATGGTGTAAGATATCACTTTGCTCTTCTTCGGGGACGTACCATCGAATCATTTGATCGGCACATTACTTGAACAAGTAAGGCTCGTCCCAAAAATAGAACTTGGTATCATGCAGAAACCTCTTTTTGCCCTGGCTGTTTAGTTCATAAGGAAAAACACCACTAACAAGAAAATTAACAAGGTCAGCGTACCATGAAATTGCCATGGCATTTCTCGTGAGGGAATTCTTCTTTAATATCAAATATTTCATGGCATTCTGAAATGTTCCCTAGCCTAGATAAGTGGTTTGCAACCTGATTTTCAGTACCTTTCCTATCGATTACCTCTAAATCGAATTCTTGCAATAGTAATTTCCACCTAATCAGTCTAGGCTTGGCATCTCTCTTGTTCACTAAGTATTTTATAGCTGAATGATAAGTGTGAACTATAACTTTGGTGCCTATCAAGTATGGTCCTAGACTTGTCAAAAGCAAATACCACGACAAGTAATTCTTTCTCAATGGTAGTGTAATTTAATTGTGCATCATTTAAGGTACGACTAGCATAATATATGACATGAAAGATTTTACCTCTACGTTACCCAAGCACAGCTCCCACGGTAAAATCACTTGCATCGTACATTAATTCGAACGGGTCGTCCAATCTGGGGGAACTACGATCGGTGCAGATATAAGTTTTTGCTTCAGCTCTTTGAATGCGTGATGGCATTTTTGATCGAACACGAATGGTTGGTTATGTTGCAGCAGGGTTTACAAGGGCTTGGATAGTGTGGAGAATTCCTTGATGAATCGTTTATAAAACCTAGCATGCCCAAGGAAACTCCAAATGCCCTTGACAGAATTTGGTGGGGGAAGCTTCTCGATCACCTCAATCTTGGCCTTATCTACCTCAATGCCCTTTGATGAGATTTTATGTCCTAGAACAATGCCTTCTGTTACCATGAAGTGGCATTTTTCCCAATTCAGCACGAGCTCAGTCTCCTCACATCGCTTCAGTACCTTCGCCAAATTGCCGAGGCATTTTTGAAAGTCTTCACCAAAAACAGAAAAAATCATCCATGAAAATTTCAAGGAAGTCCTAAACCATGGCAGAGAATATGGCTTGCATGCAGCGCTGAAAAGTTGTCGGGGCATTACAAAGTCCAAAAGGCATTCTTCAGAAGGCATAAGTGCCATAAGGGCACGTGAATGTGGTATTCTCTTGGTCCTCTGGTACGATTGCAATCTGGTTATACCCCGAGTAACTGTCCAAGAAACAATAAAATGCCTTGCCAGCAAGTCGATCCAGCATTTGATTGATGAACGGCAAAGGGAAGTGATCATTCTTGGTGGCCTTGTTAAGCTTGCGGTAGTCCATGCAGATTCGCCATCCGATGACCGTGCGAGTAGGAATCAACTATTTGTCTTCACTCATCACCACTGTCATGCCTCCCTTCTTGGGCACACATTGAACGGGACTCACCCACGAACTATCTGAAAATGGGGTAAATTACTCCAGCATCGAGCCATTTGAGAATCTCTTTCATTACAACTTGCTTCATGATTGGATTTAGTATGTGTTGTGGCTCTATGGATTTGTCGTGGCATTCTTCCAGCAGGATTTTGTGCATGCAGATTGTTGGACTTATTCCCTTGAGATATGCCATCGTCCAGCCTAACGCTTTCTTATGTTGTGACAAAACACTTAACAAACTCGATTCTTGGTTAGGAGTGAGGGCAGAGGAAATAATCACAGTCAAAGTTTCATCACTACCCATATAAGCATATTTAAGATGTTGTGGCAATTTCTTAAGTTCTAGGGTAGGAGCATGTTGTAATGAGGGCTTGGGAGGAACAAACTCTTCAAAGTTCAAAGGTTCAAAACGCGTACCTGGGCTAGCCTTGAGAAAGCTAGACTGTTGTTCCTTGAATGAAAAATCGTTAGCTCTTCGGCCTTTAAGTCTTCCAGTAGCCTTTCATTATCATCCAGCTAAATGAAATTGTCATGACAAAATTGATATGCTTCTTCTGCAATTACTGTATCTACTTAAAAATGCTCTGGCATTCTTCAGAATCATCCATGTACTTAAGTGATCGGAAGACATTTACAGTGACATGTTGATCGGCCACTCGCATAGTTAGTTCACCCCACTCACAGTCCATGAGAATATGACTGGTAGCTAGGAAGGGTCTCCCCAAGATGATGGGTGTTGTGGCGTCGACCTCACAGTCCAGAATAAAAAAATCAACATGAAAAATGAACTTGTCAACCCGGACGATGACATCTTCAATTCGCCCCTCTTGTCGAACGTGCGAACGATCGACTAATTGTAAAATGACCGAGGTTGGTCTCGCATTTCCTCTCCCAAGCTTCACGAATATTGACTTAGGCATCAAGTTCACACTTGAGCCACGGTCACATAATGCCTTCCCAAGAAATTTGTCTCCTATCGAACACGGGATGATAAAACTGCCCGGATCATGTCTCTTTGGTGGCATCTTACTTAAGGAAGAGCAAAATTCTTTTTCCCTGGCAATTATTTCATACTGCTCAACCTTTCTCTTCTTAGTAACAATTTCCTTGAGAAATTTGGCAGAGAAATTTGGCATATGTCGACATTTGTTCCATAGCCTCTAGAAAAGGAACATTGATTTGAAGTTGACTCAGAATGTCAACAAATTTTCTGAATTGGATATCTTCGTTATGCTTCTTCAGTCTTTGTGGAAATGGAGGTGGGGATCTGGCTTCCTATACTGACGGGGTGCGAACAGAAGTTGCCTTGGCATTTTTATTTGCCCCCTCAGTTTCTTTACTTGACAACTCCTCAGCCTTTTCCTCTTCCACTGGTGCTTCTTCATGCACTTCTTGATCTGCTTTCTTGGTTATAGGGGGTGAATCATCCTTCGGTCTTCCCCCAAACTTGTCTTCAACATTAATTTGTGTACCACTTCGGAGAGTTAGCACACTGCAGTTCTCCTTGCCATGAGGTTGGTGACTTCAATGTCACTCGAAAAATGTCCTGGTTTGCGTTCTTGCAATGCTGCGGCAATTTGACCAACTTGACTTTCCAGCTCCCTTAGCGACGAACTATGACTTTGAAGCAGGGCTTATTGATTTTTGATGGAGGTTGCATGGTCTTCCAGCATTGTTTTTGTTTATGCAATAAAATTTTGCATTGTGGCTTCCAAAGAACTGATGTTTGATGAAAATGACCCTCCTTTATTAGAATTATACCATGGCATATTCGATTGGTAATTCTGGGAGTCATTGTAATTCTGCTGCCGAGCTGGTTGATGTGCACTGCTGGTTCCTTGATTTCTCCATGAAAAGTTTGGATGTTGACGCCATCCAGGATTATATGTGTTAGAATAGGGGTTGTTGTTACCTTGATTGAAGTTGCCTACAAAGTTTATGGATTATTGATTGGTCGGGCAGTCACTCTCATTGTGATTGTCGTGGGATAATAAACATGCTAACTGATCTGTCTTCACTTCTCTCACCTCACTTGGCCTTTGCAAATTCTTCAACATGTTGGTGATAGCAGCAAGTTGGGCGGACACGTTATCCTTAGAATCTAGCTCGAAAGATCTATGAGATTTTCACCCAACTCCAAGCCTTATGGATGGAAACTGATAATCATTAGTGGCAATCTTATCCAGAATGTCAAATGCCTCTGCTGGTGATTTGTCAAGTAACATCCCATTTGCCGAGGCATCTAGCATAATCCTCGTGGGTGCGTTTACTCTATTATAGAACATCACCACTTGTGTCCAATATTGAAAACCATGGTTTGAGCACTTGCGAAGCAATGCCTTGTATCGATCCCATCATTCATACATCGACTCGTCATCAGCTTGACGGAAGGAAGCAATGTCGTTTCTCAATTGGGTGTTTATATTCGGAGGATTATACCGCAGTAAAATCTTTTTGCACAGATCTGTCCATGACTCCATTGAACCCGCTGGAACGCCACTCAACCACGCCCTTGCTCAGTCACGCAGGGAGTATGGAAACAACTTTAATTTCAAACATTTTCGTACACCCCTTGTTGGCGAAAAGAATCACACACCTCCAAGATGTTACAAATATGCTGCCTGGCATCTTCATTTGGTATGCCCCAAACTGTCCTATTGAATTTAATATATTAAACATGACAGGTTTGAGCTCAAAGTGGGCTGCTGAGTTTCTGGGGCCACTATTTCAGGATTTAAATCATCTAAGATCGGGTTTAACTGATCACGAATGGCACGAGGTCTGGCTGCATTCCCAGCATTTATATTTGCCGCGACATTCTGATACTCCTCATGACCAATGCCTTGATTTCTGAGTTGGTACATATTTACACGTTGAGTGCGTATTCTTTGTCTAAAAAGCATCTCGATTTCAGGATCAATCGATTCTAATGGCTCTTCAGGGTTGCTTCTGGTCATGTTCCTAGAGAAACAAATGAACAAAAATTAAGGAAAGTGAAAAGCAGAGCTAATTGAAAAGAAAATATGAATAAGTAAAATACAAATGCTATGATAAATAAATTTAACTTCCAGTTGCCAATTCCCCAGCAACGGCGCCAAAAACTTGTCCGCTCTTGTGGGTATTATAAAATGAATGTTGATATATGTGCAAGTATACACAATCGAACAAGTAATACAGTGATAAGTAGAGTATCGTCTCCACAGGGAATTGGAGAAGTCAAATAGGTTTGTCAAAGCAAAATGGAATGATGATGTTATGGCAAAATGGAATGACTGATGTGGAAATGGAATGATGGCAGAGTGGTAACAATTGATTATGTTATGGAAATTAAATTGTGATACATGCAAACAAATAGAAATGTCAAGGTAAAATGAAATGCAATTACGGGATTTAATATATAGGACTTTTGCTTTCTCACACGACAAGCTGATATGGGAATGAGTGATAGGAGTCACTAGGAAAATCTAAGTATATTTCTCTGAATGGTATTTCTTCTATGACTAGCCTGCCCGAAAAAGTCTACTAAGGTGCCCTATGCTATCTCTAGTAAGGGACTCGACAGATTAAAGATGCCCTGGCAAAACCGATTGGTGTAAACCCCTGCAGTGATCCTATTGGTCCAGATAATAGGATATGTCTCGACAATACCTTTTTACAGCAACATTAACATCAAACCTATCGTTCAAGAACAACTCCTTTTAGTCGAATGAAATCCTATCCTTATCTCTAAGGTGGATTAGGCCTAGTTACTCTCTAGAACCCGTTGTTTATGTAGTTCCTCCCTAGTTTCTCTCAAATACTAAGGATAATTTGCCAAGGCATTCTCTCGAACCCTTGACCCTCCTAAGGAATGACTACTCTCGTACCTCTTACAACCATAAGGCTTTAAGCTTCATAAACAAGACAATATAAAGCATAGAACAATAACTATTCATTAAAATAAAAACTTAAACATCCATGTGAACTCCCACCAAATAGGATTAGTTCATGGTGGGGTTCGAAATAAACAAGAACAAAGCAAGTATCATTCGTTCCTTACAACCCAATAACAAAATATGAAAGCAAAGAACTAAGGGAGGAGAGAAAGCCTTCGACAAGCATTGCCCAATAATTCCCTCGGCCACCAAGCACTACTCTTAGCGAACTGGCTCCTCTCTGATGCTCAGGACGCCACTCCCTCCGGCTTGTCAAGGAGAAATGCCACGGAAAGTAGGATTGACGGAGAAAGATAAGACCTTCTCTCTCTAACTTTTTAAGCTCAAATATAGGTGGAACCAAAGCCTCCTTTAAGGTGGCTTCATCCTCTACTTATAGGGGAAAACAAATCCTAGGATTTATTGTTAACTATCCTAGGAAACCCCAAAAACCATGGTCAAGTACTTGAGAGTCGAGCAATATAGTCTATGATGCAGCCTGGGTAGCTGGCTGAGTGACCGGCATAATCCCATCGCAGGCACCCAAGGACAGACAAGATCTGCAAGGTCAGACAGTGTCATCAGTAGAACCGGTATTGCAACACCGATTCCTCTAGGCATATATTCAAGGTGGATTTCTTGGGCAAAGGGAACGGAGAGTCAGGGACAGCTGGCTGGAAAAATATCTTCTTTCACCTTGTGCACTTTCAAAATTCCAGTCGAACTTGGCATTTTTATTTAACTCAGCAATCTCCTCATGTCACGGTATTTTCTTTCCTCTTTTCCTTTCTTTCAATACATGCATATCATCAGACAAGTACCTTTCCCATAAAATAGCACTGCTGTAAAAATAAAATGCAACGGCAAATTGATATTCACCACATGCAACTAAATGCTTCTAAATGCATCTATATGGTCCTAAATGAGCCTTTAGACATTCAATAACTTAAGTTAAAAAGGTCCCAAAATGTGGCCTTTTACGGAGTTATCATTTCTTATGATATTTTGCAGCATACCTCTGATGCTACTGATTTAGAAGAGGTTGTACCTGATGAAGTTATTGATATGGGTGCAGAAGCTGGTAGTATACCATATGATTGTATACAAGATAATGTTCCTGAGCCTGATGTTAGTATTCCAGTCAGTTCTGAGCCTATTGACAGTTTTCCTCAGACTCGTGTTCATCATATGATGACACACAGTTGATGTGGGATCTTCAAGCCTAAGGTGTTTTCAAGTGTATTGGATGATGATGTTCCTACTACAATTGGTGCTGCTCTTCAGTCTCCTCAATGGGTTGTATCAGTTCATGATGAGTACAATGTCTTGCTTAGTAATGACACATGGACACTGGTTAGACTCCCTAAAGATAGAGTAGTTGTTGGGTGCAAATGGCTTTTTCGGGTTAAGCATAACCTTGATTGATCAGTAAATAGGTATAAAGCATGTTTAGTTGCTAAAGGGTTTTCACAAGTTCCAGGCCATGATTTCAAGGACACTTTCAGTCATGTGGTTGGTTTTCAACATTTAATACGATATTGGCTATAACAGTTTCTAATGGATGGGAACTTCAACATGTTGACATCAATAATGTTTTCCTCAATGGAGATTTATGTGAGGAGTTATACATGCAAAAACATCATGGGTTTGAGCAAACTGATAATCTTGGGAAACCTCTTGTATGTAAGCTTAGAAAGGCACTTTATGGTCTTCGACAGACGCCTCCCAATTGCCATGTCAAGCTTAAGGATAACCTGTTGCAGATGGGATTTGCAGTCTCGAGCAGACTCATTCTTGTTTATCAAGCATGGTGATGATGGATGCATCTACGTTCTTGTATATGTAGATGATATAGTCATTACATGTCAAGCTCCTACTGCTATACAAGAGTTTGTTTCAATGTTACAGGATCGTTTTTCACTAAAAGATCTCAGAAAGTTGAGCTTCTTCCTAGGAATTGAGGTCAAACATCTTCAAAACTCGGTTATGTTGAGTTAAAGAAAATATGTCTTGGAACTATTGGAGAAGACTGGAATGTTGAATCCAGCAAGCTGTGCCACACCAATAGTAGTATCACCTAAACTATCACATGAAGAAGGTGAACTAATTCAGAATGCCAGTGAATACAGGAGTATAGTTGGTTCGCTTTTGTATGTTTTCCATACAATACCTGATATTTCATTTAGTGTGGGTCAAGTTGCTCAACACATGCATGCACCACGAGAAACTCATTTTATTGCAGTAAAAAGAATATTGCGTTATTTAGCATCTACTCTTAACTTTGGACTTTTATTTACACTGGCTGGCCATGGATCAGACATAGCTGCTTTTGCTGATGCAGATTGGGGTGCTAGCATTGATGACATGCGTTTTATCACTAGATATGGGGTCTTCCTTGGCAAGTGTCTTGTTACTTGGTGTTTAAAAAAACAACGAACAGTCTCTCAATCCACAATGGAGGCCGAATACAAGAGTGTAGCAAATACAAGCGTTGATATAACATAGGTTCAAGCACTTCTATCTGACATTGTCATTCATCATATTCATAAGCCAGTTATCTGGTGTGACAACACCAATGCTATGGCCATGAGTGTGAATCTAGTATAACACACTCAATCTAAGCATGTTGATCTAGATGTCCACTTTGTTCGTGAGAAAGTTGCAGCTGATCAGCTATGTGTCAGCTACGTTCCAGCATGCATCAAATAACTGATGGATTCACTAACCCATTGACCAGGACTGTATTTTAATAATTTCTATCAAAAATATGTGTTCATCAAGTCTGATCCAGAAGACTTGAAGAAGCAGGGAGAATATTAGTAGAATAAGCAAGCAAGTCTTGCATGCCTTGCCACGTTGGATGTGCTATATTGGCAGTGGTTGTTAAAAGAAAGTTAGGAGGTTGTTAAGTTGTTAGATTTGGTTAGTATGTTAGAACGGTTATGAGCCGACCTGTTTGTATTGTGTATAAAATAATTCCTTTGCACTGTAATCAAAAGACATGCATTACTTCATTAATATTTTCTTCATCTTTACTCCCTTCTCAATAGGATGCATAAATTCTCCACAACGAAAAGAGTTGAGACTATTATTAACATATGTTATCTCAAAAGAAATCGAAGATGAAGCCCTCAATGGTCTACTAGCATACAGACTATACTATTTTGATCAACATGCCAGTGAAACTCTTCACGAAGAGCTAACATAGAGGTGTATATACCTTGCCAAACATAAGAAGGTCCACCTCTAATTGGGCATAAAAAATGTAGCCATTTGGGAAGTATTTCGAAGCTAACACAGGAGTAAGCAAACTCGATAGTGAATGAATACAACGTCATACGAGCTTAATAGTAAAGCAAGATTAAACTAACATAGATTACGGAATCCCAGACCTCCCAGATGTTTTGGCTGAAAAATAGTTACCCATGCCACCATCGGTCATCCTCGCTCAGTCAGACTACCCGCCCATAAATAAGAATGAAGAATAGTCTTTATGTCTACAATCACACATTCTGGAAGCAAATAACATCTCATAATATAAGTTGGTGGACGACATATTGAATGTAAGTTGCCCAACCACAGAATGATAGGTAATGTTTTGTCCAACCTCGAACCCTTGCCAGCAATTTATCCCAGATGAAACCAAATGTTATTGTCTTGTTTTGGCCAACAACTAGAGGTGCACCTAAATATTTGCTAGGGTCATCAATGACTGGGACCCCAAGAATAACACTTAAAGTAGCACGAAAGGAGGTTGTAGTGTTAACACCAAAATAGACATTGACTTGTTAAAATTCACCTGTTGACCATATGTTGCTTCATAAGTATGAAATATCTCTCGAACCCGATTGAATTCAGCATTTGAAGTTCAGATAAATAATATGCTAACATCTGCATAAAATAAATATACCAATCGACAAACCCTTATGCCTCAAAGATGATGAGAACGTTGTTTACTATGTAGGAATGAAGAAAGCCCTTGAGAGCATAGCATAAACAAAAAGGGTGATAATGGATCACCTTGCCTAAGACCATGTGATGGCTGGAAACATTCCGTAAGACAACCATTAACTTGAACATAGTATGTGACCGAGGTAACATAAGACATAATGAGTGAAATCCAAGAGGGAGAAAATCCAAGACAAAGCATCATATCCCGGAAGAAAGGCTACTCAATATGGCCGTATGCCTTTTCTACATCTATCTTCACTGTTGCACCCCGACTAACCCCGAGAGACGTTATCTTGATATAATTTAGTAACTCATGAGTGATGAGGACATTGTCAGAGATAAGCCAACCTGGCACAAATGTCGCCTGATTTTCATCAATACAATTAGGTAACAATGGCCAAAGACGGTTCACCAAAACCTTGAAAACTATCTTGTAAATCATCGTACATAGGGAAATCGAACGAAATTAGCGTAAACTATTTGGGCTAAAAGCTTTCGAAATTAACACAAGCACAGTTCCATTAACAGCCTTGATAGAGGTTCTTCCTGTTAATAGATCCATGCGAAGATCAATGACGTCGTCTCCTACCAACGGCCAAAATGTTCTATAAAAACTCCCCGACAAACCATCAATTGTAGGTGCCTTGTGCGAGTGGATTTGTGAAAAGACCTAATAGACTTTGTCACGAGTATACTCAGCAGTCAATGAAGCGTTCATAGCCTCGGTTATTACCGGATCAATTGTTGCCAAAATCTCATCTGAAGAAGCCAGAGAGGAAGAGTGATAAATAACTTGAAATATGAATGTACTTCATCAAGAATCGAGTCTAAATCATCCGCCCATGAACCATCAACCCGATAAAGTCCTTGTATAGTAATATTTTCATCGACAGCCAGACGAACGTCTATGAAAATCAGCAAAGTTGGAATCCCCATGTTTAAGCCACTATGCACGTGACCTTTGTCACTAGTGAATCTCATCGCGGGCTAAGTGATGCATCAAATCCTACCGAAGTTGGGTGAATTCTTGTTGTCCTGCTTCCGTGAGAGGTTACTGAATGAGGCTTTTAATACGATGGTATAAGGCATGTATATTGGTTTGATCGCTCGTCTTTCGTTGTTGTTTCCACCTAACTATTAAAATTAAATTAATATAAATATTAAAAATTAAAAATGTAATTATATCAATTCTTTTAGGATAAACTGTACCAGTGGCCACCTAATTATAGCCCCTTTTCATTTTGACCACCATTTTTCAATTTTTATCAATCAGGTTACCTAACTATTTAATTGCATTCAATCAAGCCACTAACAATTAACATTTAATGGGAGTGATGATGTGACAGTTAATAAAATTGGTATAATTGTACATTCGATCCTCAATAATTATATATTATATCAATTTGATCATAACTTTAATTCAATTTAATAAATTTAATCTCCAATTAGGTGGTGACATGTGTCACAATTAAATTGGAGGATATTTTGTTAATTTAATTATTTTATTATGTATCCAATAAGATGGTGACATGTGTTATTACCTTATTGATAAGTAAAATATTATAAAATGTAATCTAATATTACAAGGGGGTGAACTAATGTTTGACAACTTCATAAGATATGCCTAAACCACTAAGCTAAGTGTAATACCCTAAACCTGATTTGGGCCTAAAGTATCATATTGAGTTACCGAGACAACCCCTGATTTTCAAAACATGTTTGTTTTCTTTTTAAATATACTAAATAGTATCATAATAGACATAAATAACAATTATAAAAACACTTTATAAAAATCAGAGCTCCATGACACATAATTTAAAATCAAAATGATACAAACTAATAGTTATAAATATGAGTATATGAGTAAGGTTCTATGAATACATATGTCCACTATAGCGACATTACAGTACTCTGAAAGAAATAATGGAAGTCTTGCTGTGACGATGCTCCACGAACTACTTAAGCTAATAACCTACGAATGGAAAACATTTAAATGTTAAGCTTACAGAGCCCAGGAGTATCATCATTAATCTAGAGCATCATTATGAGTTTCATAAATACAAGCATGGTAAAGACATGGTACAAAGTAGTAGGTGCATGTCTGATCTCGATCAAGTGTTACCTATCTAGGGTTTAACTGATCTATCATTAAGTAGGAGTCTCACGCTTCCCTTAATCCATTGCTAAGGGTTTCTCCATGACTACAATTCTAAAGGGTCTAACCTTAAATATTGTAACTACTGTGCATTCTCTAAAGGCGAAATTGACACTCTTGTGCACTATCTGAATACAACACTACTAGTATATGGTCTCACATATCCATCATACACTAGATAACTGAGGATATCACACCCGACTAACCCAACCATAGCGCCTAAATTAGCCACATAAGTGCCTTACGTATTTGCTTAGGTGTTTCAAGATACCTTATACCATAGGACGATCGTCATCTGCAGTACTGGACTGATGCAACTAGTATGGTACAACCATTATGTTTTTGTCTATATACGTAAGGGTATTTGTTACTGGGTAGTGATACTTTATTCCCTCTTATCATTATTTCCCTCAATTCGCCCTCAAATTAAAGGGACATTGTATGTCCACCATTCACTGACATTCTTACAGTACGCAACTCTGCTAATTCGTAATTTGATTAATTCGTCATATCGCTTATCAGTACATCCTCTGCATGACCCTTCTTTATTAGATACTCGCTACGTTCTCTGTTGAAGATATTGAACGTATTACGCCTATTATGGTTACTTCGGTTGTAACCCATTCTTATGGGTTTTTCAAGCCCCTTTGGCCATTTACATCCCCTACAGACTATGTTCTACCATTACGGACCATCTTTAGCTCTTATGGGCCTTAAATATATCAATTCTAACCATCCAAAGTGATTAGTTTCAATACTCTACTGGTAGTATTGATACCTTAGGGTAAAGTATCGATACCCATATGAGTATCGGTACCAATAATGACTTTTATCACTAAAAAATAGGGATCATCATTAGTATTGTACACCCTGAGTATCGATACTATAGGTGCAGTATCAATATTCCATGTCTGAAATCCATAATTATTTTCCCAATTCATCTAGTATCAATATTGTTCATCTAGTATCAATAATCAAACTTATAAATGTATTATTTAGGCTCAAGAAACACCCAAAAATCATCCAAATGTCTTAGTTTGGTTTCTAATCATGTGTTAAAGCTTTAGGAAGTTACTAGGGGTGTTAAAGTGTCATAAAAACATATTAATTACATCTAAATATTATATAATCATGAAATCAAGTTAAAACCCTAAAATGTTCCACTACATAAATCGTAGCAATTCATCATATTTATGTAAGCCTTAACATTCCAAAGGATTAGAAATACACTACCTTGATGTTTAAATCCTGAACGAAGCTCTTAGCTCAGCCACACTCTTTTCCTTCATGATTTGGATGAAAACCCTCACTTTTTTAGCTAGAAAGAACCCAAGACTTTGATTCATTAAAATGATGTTGCTGGTGGAATAATGAACAAAATTTAAGCATTAAAGATGCCCAAAAACTTACCTTTGAGTTATGGAACTTGGAGAGGAAGAATGAGAATGAATGAAGAAAATGAACAGAATAAAGAGATGAAAGAGATTAAAAGACTTCATCTTTTAAAAAGTGTAAAATTGTACATTTGATCCTTCCTCATTTTATGACTATTCAAAAATCTCCTTTATATATAGAATTAGGTCAATTCCAACCAAATTAAGCCCAACGACTTAAATTATGAAATTCACGGGATCAAAAAGTGTCTCAGGTAAACCCGAAACTACTAGCTCAAAAATTGAGGTGTTACACTAAGCCCCTCACTTTGAAATGGTTCACAATATTCCATATATAATGCTATAACTAATGATAAAAAAACTAACTTTCTTGTAAAGGGATTCAAACTTGAGAATTTAAGAGGGAGTACAAGTGTTGCGTGTTGTGAGTACTGTAAAATATACGCAAATAATATGCAAGTATACACAATCGCTCAAGTAATACAGTGATGAGTGAGTATCGTCTCTACAGGGATTGGGTGAAATTACGAAAGTCTAACCAAAGCTAAGCACTAATCTATCTATGTATAGTTAGTCTTTATATATACAAATGTCACGGCAAAATGAAAATGTGTATGAAGGTGGATGTAGATGAATGGTCTGATGGTGTAGCAGATGGAAATGTAATGGCAAGATAAAATGTTTAGTGTTGAAAATGATGTAATGTCGAGGCAATGAAAGATGGTAATAATAGTAAATAAAATGAAAAGAAGATAATCCTCACGTGATAAACTTCCAATGGAATGAATGGTAGGGATTGATCTAAGGATGTTAAACTTATTTATCAGGTATATCTAAGTTATCTAGTCTTTACTTGCTCGACAGGGCTTTCCTAAAATGTTCTCAAAGGAACCTAACATAATAGGATGCCAAGGCATCTGCTCTCACTCAACGATGTTGGCCAGCCTACCCTATTGATAAAAACACCCTTTTTAGTCGTTGAAATCCTATCCTAGCCTCTCCCGAGATCTAAGGGATTAGGTTGTAATATCCCTAGGCCGGTTCAAAGCCCCTTGGAAATACTATAACCCATTGCTTATGAGGATCTTATCTTGCGATTCTCTCGAATACTTACAATTATTTCTAGCTTAGGTTTCTCCCGAATACCTAAACTTCATCTAAGAAATGGACATTTCCATGCCTCTTACAAGCCTAGATGGTAAAGCATTCATAAGCAAAGCAAATAAAGAACCAAAATAAACTCAAATATATCATCAAAATAAAGTCTAAACATCCATTAAACCAACTGCCACCAAATAAGTTAGTTCATGGTGGGGTTCGAAATATCCAAACACAAAGTCATGCAAATATTCGTTCCAACAACCCACAAATAAATCAAAAAATAGTAGCAAAAAGGGAAGTGATAAGAAGCCTTCGACACGCCACCGTAGGTCTCCTCGGCCACCACGAATCACCTTAGCTCGCTAGCTTCTCTTGAAACCTAGCTCACTACTCCTTGGAGCTTAATCAATTGAGGAAAACCCAAGGAAAAAGAAAAGGAAAAGGAAATAAAAATCGGATTTTTTTCTGCTCTATGAGTGTGCCTCTTCACCTCTTCCCCCTTTTCTCTCCCTTTTAGGTGTTATTATAATAAAAGGATCTAGGGATAATGATTAGGTTGTTAGGTACAAAATACCCCTCATACCCCTAAAATCACACCATAATCATGAACTTAATTCTCCAGGTAGCTTTAGTCCTCTAGAAGGTGGCTACAGCAATCATTCTACGTGCAGTGTCAGCTGTCCTTATTCAACTGTATCTTTTTGTCGTTTTCTGCACCAGAAATGCCAAGGCATGTCAATCTACTTTAACAATGTGTGATTCCACGGCATTACTTCCCAACGAATCCTTTTTGCTTGCTATTCCTGCACATCATAGACAAACTACACCTTTCTCTCAAGCAACATCATATAGAAATAAAATAGCATTACCACCATAAATGCAACTATATGCAACTACATGATCTTAACATGCCTAAAATGAACTTTTAAACAAACAATAACTTAAGTGAAAAAGGACTTAAAAGTAGCCTTTTTAGGAAGTTAACACACCCCCAAACTTAAGTTATTGCTTGTCCTCAAGCAATGGATAGCAGTTACATAAGCAGAATGTCATGGTAATGTTCAATAATAAGACAGTAAGACAAAATCGAATTTCAACCCTCAGTAAAATAACATGCTAGACTTATTAAGAATTCAAGTATTTTTCCTTAGGTCAAGATCCTTTGTGGTCGTGTGTGTGCATGATTTATCAAATCTATACTTAGCAAACTTAGACAATTTCTAATCAAGTCCCCTAGTTTTTGTCAAGGCATTTACTTATTCATTAAGCACATTTTCTTTACTCCCTTTTTCTTTTTTGATTTTTTTTTACTTTTTTACTTTGCTATTACGAAGGGAGTCAGCTCTTCACACCTACTCTCCCATACTCTAGGTGAAAGCGAGCATACCTTCCACCCCCAAGCTAGTTAAGTAAAGTCATCCCGTGACTTCTTTCATTCACTCATATGCACAAGGCTGCCATTTATTAAAGAGAATTCCAGGCAATACCACGGTAAAGAGGAGTGTCCCTCTACAGCTATGCTTAAGCATTTATTTACAGTTTCATTTATAAGGGAGTTGTTTTTTATTTTACTTTTAAGCACAATACCATATTTCAATGCCAAAACTAACTAGAGTTCCTTCATAAAAAATTTCCAAATTTTCTAAGTATAGAGAATATACAAATCGTGTAAAAAAAATTCACAAAGCATCAAGCCCTAGAGTGAGTTCTATCATTCTCAACGGTCATTTACATTCAGATTCTAGCCTAACAAAATCATCATCATCAGGTATCCTCAAAATATTCTATCTAACTATCCTACCATTTACTGATGCCATGACATAATACTATACTAATACTATCATGCATATGTCCTACTAAGAACACTACCTCCCCCAAACTTAAGGAAGCATTGTCCTCAATTCTTAAAGACAACTAAACTAAATATAAACTAAATATAAACTAAATACCATGCAATGAAATGCAACTAAATGAAAATGAATGCAAGAGAGGTGCCTCAATGATTGTGTGGTGGCGTGGCCTTGGAGGTGCTAGCAACTCCTCGCCTAGTGCGCTTTCGAAGGAGTACTGGGCTGGACTCGGATGAAAAAGAGTAGTGATGCGCAATCTTCTTACGTCCAGTCGTGGTCTTGGTGCGTCGACCACTATGGGGTGCACGCGAAGATCGGGTGCAGGGACAGGACTAGGTGTTTCTTCTACAGAGACAGTGGACGGATATTCTGGAGTGTCAGATCGGTGTGGATCAGGTGTTGGGTCATCAACTGGAGGATCGTCTTCACCTTGTTCGGGCTCTGGAGATGCCTCGGTATTGAATGCGGCAGAATTTCGTCTGGGAAGCCAGGGAAATTCTATTGACCGTGGGGAATAATTTCTTGAAACATTAATTCCACCATAGTATCTCTATACTTCATATATCTAAAGAAGTTACGGATGTCACCGTGCAAAGCATGCAAGTGAGTCTGAATCTGCATCACTTCTTCCTCAAGAGCAAGCAATCTTGCCTCGACATCGGATTGTATAATACATGTATGTTTCTTATGAACAGAGTCTTTAGACTTGGGACTTTCAATTCCCAATAGCAGTGGAAGTCTAACCCTATTAATGCCCGATAATCCAGGTAAAATTTCATCAAAAGCATTTTCTTTAACCTTTTTCTTACGACACAAGGCAATAATTAAGTTAGGAAACACTAAAGCACTTGCATTTTTACTTAAGCAGTCATGAACTTATTGAACAATAATACGCCCAACATCAATAGGATGGGACAACATTATCGAATGAAAAGCAGTAAGCGTGAAAGTGATATCGTTGTATTGTGAGAAGTGGGCATGAGTTTGTGCTTAAGGAAGTGATTTTATAATTTAGCACGCGGCTGAAGACGCTCTCTGTTGACTGAGTATCTACTTGTTTGACTCTCATTCCACTCAGTGTTTACAAAGCATAAATCCTCAAGAATGTCATCATAAGTGTGGCTATCAGCTTTATTTTCGAACGCGACATGCCCATCCACTACATCCTGCAAGTGGAAATAACGATTAATCGCAGTGGATGTAAAACGAATCTGCTTACCTCGCACGAAAATGGCATGTTGGTTTGGCTTTGAAATATTTGTGTAAAATTCCTTAACCAACGAGGCATTCACTGAACCCGGATGGCATGCGAATTTCTTCCACTTGAGCGGCGTAACTATATCCATTACATCGGGTCCAAAATCACCATCGGTCTCCTCGGTAAAAATGAAACCTAACTCGAAGAAGAGTTTATGGTTCTTGAAGTTTTGAAATCGAGCCTTGGCCTCCTCGTTCTCAAACTGTTGGAACTTGGAACCTTCGGGTGCAGCCGGTCTTGTGCGCACCATTTTCAATAGTTGTGAAATAAGAAAAAAAATGGAAAAGGAAATAGCTTTCAAAAGCTTTGTAGAATTTTGGCTATGGAGAAAAGAGTGAAGAAGATGAAGAATATGAGAGATAAAAAGTAAAAGTTAAGAAGAAAATATTAAGGATGAAAGAAAAAAGAAAAAGTTAAATATTTAGGAGGGAAAATGGTTGATAGGACGGTTAAGAGATAAATTAGTGGGTGTTGGTTATGCGTGTATGGGGAAGGAAAAAAACTGTCAAAAGAAATGATGATGATGGCATAAAACTATGGAGAGAGAAAAGTAATGTCAGAATTAAAGTAAATTAAAAAGAAATAAAATCAAAGAAATATCTCTCCCATTAATGCGCTGTCCTTTCCTCCAATTGGATAACCGCTCCTGCATGGTTTTGCAGCACTGTGATCCCTACAAATCATATCAAAAATTAATTACAAAATAAAATGAAACAAAAGCTTAAATTTTAAATTTTATTTATGCACATACACAAATTCATAACATGCATCGAATTTTGGTTTTCCTCTTAGTACGCTTCAGCATCGTGCAGACGTAACACATCCTTGTTGTGTGGTAGTGGAACTCCATTGTAGGCTTTCAGACGCTGGCCATTGACCTTTAAGATCATCCCATTGTCTATTCTCTTGATGTCAACAGCTCCATAGGGGTAGACATAATTCACCTCAAATGGTCTTGACCATCGAGATTTGAGCTTCCCAGGAAAGAGTTTAAGTCTATAGTTGTAAAGCAAGACTTGTTGCCACATATGAAAATGCTGTGGCATCAGTTTCTGGTCATGCCACTTCTTGGTTTTCTCCTTGTATATCCGAGAATTCTCATATGCTTGTTCTCTAAACTCTTCCATTTCATTAAGTTCCAGTAATCTTTGTTCTCCAGCTAGTTGAGCATCAAAATTCGATCGCTTGATGGCCCAATACGCCTTATGTTCAAGTTCAACCGGGAGATGACAAGCTTTCCCATATACTAGCTTGAAGGGTGACATCCCCAAAGGAGTCTTGAATGTTATTCTGTACACCCAAAGTACTTCATCCAACTTTGGTGACCAATCCTTACGCCTTGGGTTCACCACTTTCTCCAAAATCTACTTGATCTCACGATTGGAAATTTCTGCTTGGCCATTTGTCTGCGGATGATATGCCGTGGCAATCTTGTGTCGAACTCCATATTTCTTCAGTGCCTCGGCAATCAATTTGTTATCAAAATGGGTTCCCTTATCACTTATAATAGCTCGGGGTACTCCAAACCGAGTGAAAATGTACTTGTGCAGAAACTTGAGCACGGTCTTGGAGTCATTCCTTTTTGTGGCTATTGCTTCCACCCATTTTGACACATAATCCACAGCAAGCAATATATATAATTTTCCTTCAGAAGATGGGAATGGTCCCATGAAATCAATGCCCCACACATCAAACATCTCTATCTCTAGAATATTTTGCAGCAACATTTTATGTCGTCTGGAGATGTTCCCAGTCCGCTGGCATCGATCACAAGCTTTGTAAAATGCTTGGGCATCTTTAAACAGAGTTGGCCAGTAAAAGCCTAATTGCAGGACCTTTGCAGCATTCCTTGCTCCACCAAAATGGCCTCCACATGGGGCCGAATGACAATGGTACAAAATATCATGTTGCTCCTCTTCGAGTACACATAGTCTAATGAGCTGATCGGCACAATGCTTGAACAAATATGGCTTATCCCAAAAATAGTGTCTTGTATCGTGCTTGAATTTCTTTTTAACTTGACTATCTAAATCAAAAGACAGAATTCCACTAACAAGAAAATTAACAAGGTCAACGTACCACGAAATTGTCGCGGCATATAAAAGTTACTCATCAAGAAATTTGTCTTTAATATCTACAGTGTCATGGCATTCAAAATTGTTCTCTAGCCTAGATAAGTGATCAACAACTTGATTCTCAGTTCCTTTTCTATCTACCACCTCTAAGTCAAATTCTTGCAAAAATAAGATCCACCTAATAAGTCTAGGCTTGGCATCCTTTTTGTTCACTAAATATTTTATAGTCGAATGATCAGTGTGAACAATAACTTTAGTGCCTATTAGGTAAGGTCTAAATTTATCAAAAGCAAATACCACGGCAAGTAATTCTTTCTCAGTGGTAGTATAGTTCAATTGTGCTTCGTTTAAAGTGCGGCTAGAATAATAAATAACATGAAAGATTTTACCTCGGCATTGCCCCAAAATAGCTCCTACGACATAATCGCTTGCATCACACATCAGCTCAAATGGTGATGTCCAATCGAGAGGAACTACAATGGGTGCCAAGATCAGTTGTCTTTTCAACTCACTAAATGCGCTGAGGTATAATTTGTCAAACACAAAGGGTTGGTTTTGTCGAAGCAATGTGCACAAGGGCTTAGAAATCTTGGAGAAGTCTTTGATAAATCTTCTATAAAATCCAGCATGTCCAAGAAAACTTCTTATCCCCTTGACCGAAGTTTATGGTGGCAACTTTTCAATCACCTCAATCTTTGCCTTGTCCACCTTAATACCCTTGAGTGAAATTTTATGGCCTAATACAATGCCTTCAGTCACCATGAAGTGACATTTTTCCCAATTTAAGACCAACTCAGCCTCTTCGCATCTTTTGAGAACTTTTGCTAAATTGCCAAGGCATCATTCAAAATCGTCCCAACAAACAGAAAAGTCGTCCATGAAGATCTCTAGAAAATCCTTAACCATGTCTGAAAATATAGCTTGCATACAGTGCTGAAACGTTGCCGAGGCATTACAGAGTCCAAAAGGCATCCTCCTAAAGACAAAAGTGACATAGGGACAAGTGAATGTAGTCTTCTCTTGGTTCTCTGGTGCGATGGCGATTTGATTGTACCCCAAGTATCCATCCAAAAAGTAATAGAATGCTTTGTCGACCAATCGATTCAACATTTGGTCGATGAAAGGTAGAGGAAAATGGTCTTTCTTCGTAGCTTTGTTGAGCTTTCTATAGTCCATACATATCCTCCATCTGGTAATGGTGCGAGTGGGTAATAGCTCATTATCCTCATTAGTAACCACAGTCATGCCTCCTTTCTTTGGAACACACTGGACAGGGCTCACCCATGAGCTATTGGAGATAGGGTAAATCACTCCAGCATCAAGCCATTTCAGAATTTCTTTCATCACCACTTGCTTCATAATAGGGTTGAGTCTTCATTGTGATTCAATTGAATTATCGTGGCAATCTTCCAGCAGAATCTTGTGCATACAGATTGTGGGACTAATTCCCTTCAAGTCGGCCATAGTCCAACCAATTGTTTTTTTATGCTGCATCAACACACTTAACAAACTTTGCTCTTGATTAGTAGTAAGGTTAGTAGAAATAATCACCGGTAAAGTCTCATCGCTACCTAAATAAACATATTTAAGATGCCCTGGAAAAGTCTTAAGCTCTAAAGTTGGTGCATGCAATAATGAAGGCTTAGGAGGAATGAATTCATCAAAATTCAGAGGTTCAAAATTCATACCTGATCTAGCTTGTAGTAAGCTAGATTGCTCCTCCAAAATTGAAAAGTTGTCGGACTCCATTAAGCTTTCATCATCCACCAAATGTTCCTTTTCTGCTAGTTGAATAAAATTATTATGGCAAAGATATTCAGTCTCTTCTTCAATCACTGAGTTCAATTCAGAAATGCCTTGGCAGTCTTCAATGTCATCGACATATTTGAGCGTTCGAAACACATTGACAGTTACACACTAATCAGCCAATCTCATGGTGAGTTCACCTCTTTTACAGTTTATCAATATATGTCCAGTGGCTAGGAAATGTCTTCCCGGAATAATCAGTGCCTTGGCATTAACTTCGCAATCCAGAATTAAGAAGTCAACTGGAAACACAACCTTATCCACCCTCACTATGACATCCTCGACTCTCCCTTCAGGTTTAACATGGGATCTGTCGGCAAGTTGTAAAATAACCGAGGTGGGTTTGCATCTCCTATGCCAAGCTTCAAGAATATCGACTTTGGCATTAAGTTGACACTTGAACCAAGATCACATACTGCCTTTCCAACAAAATTAGCTCCAATCGAACAAGGAATAATAAAGATGCCTGGATCATTTCATTTTGGCGGCAACTTACTCAATGAAGAACAAAATTATGTTGTCGTGGCAACAGTCTCTACTTTCCTCTTCTTGGTACAGATTTCCTTCAGAAATTTGGCATACATCGGCATCTATTCAATAGCTTCCAAGAGAGGTACATTGATATGAAGCTGATCAAGAATGTCCATGAAGTTCTTGAACTGAGCTTCATCATTATGCTTCTTCAATCTTTGTGGGAAGGGTAGTGGATGTCTCGCTTCCTTAACTGCAGTAGTAAGAATTGCTTTTGCCTTGGCATCAGAATCTGGTGCCTTAGTTGAATCATCAGTAGAACCCTCCTCCTTGTCCTTCTCAGTAATGATATCGTCATGCAATTCAGCTTCACCACTTCAGTAGTGGGAGTAAAGTCATCATGTTGCGGCGCACTAGCCTTGACTTGTTGATTGATTTGTGTTCCACTCCTAAGAGTTAACACATTGCAATGCTCTTTTCCAGGCCCTTTAGTGACTTCAGTATCACTTGGCAATCACCCTTGCTGACACTCTTGCAATGCCGTAGTAATCTGACCAACTTGACCTTCCAAAGCTCTCAAAGACGAGCTATGGCTTTGAAGTAAGGCGCCTTGACTATGAAGTAAAGCTCCTTGATTCTTAACTGAAGTAGAATGGTCTTGTAGCATTGTCTTTGTAGTATATATGATTTCTTGAATTGTAGCTTCCAAGGAACTCATGCTTGCTGACCTTAAAGCTCATTTGTTAGTATTATGCCATGGCATAGCATTCTAGTAACCTTGAAGCTCATTGTGATTCTCCTGCCGAGTAAGTTGACTAGCATTGTGGGCTCCTTGATTTCCCCATGAGAAATTGGGGTGCTGACGCCATCCAACATTATAAGTGTTAGAATAAGGATTGTTGCTGCCTCGATTGTAATTGCCTACAAAGTTGATGGACTTATGATTTCTTGGGAATTCGCTCTTATGATGATTGCCTTGGCATAACAGACATGCCAAGCTAGTTTCTTTCACTTCCTTCACCTCAGTAGAACGTTGTAAGTTTTTCAGCATATTGGTGATAGTTGAGAGTTGAGCGGACACCGAATCCTTGGTATCTAACTCAAATGCTCCAGGTGCTCTCCTCCCACTACCAAGTCTTGAGGAAGGAAACTGATAATCATTATTAGCAATTTTGTCTAAGATAGCAAACATCTCAGTAGGTTATTTATCCAGCAATGTCCCATTTGTCGAGACATCAAGTAACATCCTCATGGGTGCATTGACTTCATTATAGAATATGACTACTTGAGTCCAATCGTGAAAACTGTGATTTGAACACTTTCGAAGCAAACTCTTGTAACGATCCCAACACTCGTACATGGATTCGTCGTCGCCCTGGCGAAAAGATGATATGTCATTCCTTAGCTGAGTATTCATGTTTGGTGGGTTGTACTCAATAAGAAAATCTTGCAAAGATCAGCCCACTATTCTATCGAACCGACTGGTACACCACTCAACCAAGCCCTTGCTCGGTCACGCAATGAATACGGGAACAACTTTAACTTCAGAAAATCCTCATGTACTCCCTCTTGGCGAAAAGAATCACAAACTTCTAGAAAATTTTGAATGTGTTGTCTGGCATCTTCATTTAGCATACCCCCAAACTACCCAATGGAATTCAACATATTGAACATGACTGGTTTCAGCTCGAAATGTGTAGCTTGAATGTCGGGTGCCACAATCCCAGGATTCAGATCATCCAACATCGGATTTAAGTGATCATGAATAACACGCGGCCTACCAGCGAGTTTAGCATTGCCTAATGCCGTGGCATTCTAATTTCTGTCATCCTGACCAATGCCTTGGTTTCTAATGTGATACATGTTTCCTCTAGCGCTTTGTGCTCGTCTCCTTTGTCTAAAGAGTCTATCGGTTCTAAAGGCTCTTCAGAATTTCTTCTAGGCATACACTAGATAAACCTGAAAAATTAAACAAAAATATAAAGTAAACTATACAAAAATAAAAATGCAAAACAAAATAAAATGCTCTGGCAAAACTAAATAACTTCAGGCTGCCAATCCCCGGCAACGGCGCCAAAAACTTGTTCCGTGTTATGAGTACTATAAAATATACGCAAATAATTTGCAAGTATACACAATCGCTCAAGTAATACAATGATAAGTGAGTATCGTCTCCATAAGGATTGGGTGAAATTACAAAAGTCTAACCAAAGCTAAGCACTAATCTATCTATGTATAGTTAGTCTTTATATATACAAATGTCACGGCAAAATGAAAATGTGTATGAAGATGGATGTAGATGAATGGTCTGATGGTGTAGCAGATGGAAATGTAATGGCAAGATAAAATGTTTAGTGTTGAAAATGATGTAATGTCGAGGCAATGAAAAATGGTAAATAACAGTAAATAAAATGAAAATAATATAATCCTCACATGACAAGCTTCCAATGGAATGAATGGTAGGGATTGATCTAAGGATGCTAAACTTATTTATCAGGTATATCTAAGTTATCTAGTCTTTACTTGCTCGACAAGGCTTTCCTAAAATGTTCTCAAAGGAACCTAACAGAATAGGATGCCAAGGCATCTGCTCTCACTCAACGATGTTGGCCAACCTACCCTATTGATAAAAACACCCTTTTTAGTCGTTGAAATCCGATCCTAGTCTCTCCCGAGATCTAAGGGATTATGTTGTAATATCCCTAGGCCGGTTCAAAGACCCTTGGAAATACTATAACCCATTGCTTATGAGGATCTTATCTTGCGGTTCTCTCGAATACTTACAAGTATTTCTAGCTTAGGTTTCTCCCGGATACCTAAACTTCATCTAAGAAATGGACATTTCCATGCCTCTTACAAACATAGATTGTAAAGCATTCATAAGAAAAGCAAATAAAGAACCAAAATAAACTCAAATATATCATCAAAATAAAGTATAAACATCTATTAAACCAACCGCCACCAAATAAGTTAGTTCATGGCGGGGTTCGAAATATCCAAACACAAAGTCATGCAAATATTCGTTCCAACAACCCATAAATAAATCGAAAAATAGTAGGAAAAAGGGAAGTGAGAAAAAGCTTTCGACACGCCACCGGAGGTCTCCTCTGCCACCACGAATCACCTTAGCTCGCTAGCTCCTCTCGGCACCTAGCTCGCCACTCCTTGGAGCTTAATCAATGGAGGAAAACCCAAGGAAAAAGAAAAGGAAAAGGAAATAAAAATCTGATTTTTTTTCTGCTCTATGCGTGTGCCTCTTCCCTCTTTTCTCTCCCTTTTAGGTGTCATTATAATAAAAGGATCTAGGGGTAATGATCCACGTGCAGTGCCAGCTGTCCTCATACAACTGTATCTTTTTGTCATTTTCCGCGCCAGAAATGCCAAGGCATTTCAATCTCCTTCAGCAATGTGTGATGCCGCGGCATTACTTCCCAACGAATCCTTTTTGCTTGATATTCCTACACATCATAGACAAACTGCACCTTTCCCTCAAGCAGCATCATTAAGAAATAAAATAGCACTACCACCACAAATGCAACAATATGCAACTACATGATCTTAACATGCCTAAAATAAACTTTTAAACAAACAATAACCTAAGTGAAAAAGGCCTTAAAAGTAGCCTTTTTAGGAAGTTAATAACAAACACTTTAGCTATTAAATCAAACCATATATTCAATTATAATTTATAATATTTTTATATATAATCATTAAATTGAGTTACAAAATAAAAGTAAAATTTACATTTTTATATTTTTAACCTATATTTATTTTTATATATAATAATCATTAAATTAATTTCTTCAATCTAATTAATAGTTTGAATTTTATTTAACGATTATATATAAAAATATTATTAATTATGTTAAAAATTAAAATTATACTTTGGTTATATATAAAATAGATATGGTTTAAAATTTAAATTCGAATTTGGTGAAATTATTTTTTAACTTTTATTTTATATATATATATATTAAATTTAAATTTAAAATATTAATTTTTTTTAAAATATCATATTAATTATATTTTAAAATATATATTAAATTATGTAACACCCTCAGACTGATACAGGTGACCCGATTCAATAAGAGGTGTCACATTAGGGTCACTGTAGTAACCCACACTAAAAATATGGGTAAAATAAACTTTAACCAATAAACCTTGAAATCGTAAAACATTTTTAATATATAAATAAGTTTAGATATAAAATAGAATTTAGTACTACACGGTGCAAAAAAAAGGTTTAAGACTTTAATATAAAAGCAAACTGTAACCTATATGCCCCCTAATTATATGTGATGTACTCCACAAGCAGCTCCACTGACATTTTCGTTGATGTTGGGAAAAGCACAAAACCGTTTCCTTTAACCTGAAATGGTAAGTAATAGAGTGTGTATTGGGAAAGCTCAATAATACATAACTACCAAATGGTGCTAAAGGACAAACATATATAATCAATACATGAAAATTCCTTAGTGATGTTAGTATCTGTAGGCTCTAGATAATAGTTGAAATTTATTAATTGATCCTCAGAATAATAGTCGAGAAGTAAATAGATCTGAATAGTCAGACAGATATAGATCTCAGAGGTTGATTTGAAGAGTTTTAGTGTGTTCCATCAGTGGAGAGAAAAATGTACATAGAATTTCACATTGTAATAATTTATTTCAGTAAAACAAACTTTTAAAGAGACGATAATTTTAGTTCAAAATATCTTATTGCCTTCCATTTGAACACCAGAAAGTGTAGGTTCCCTTAACCATACACCCACATGCACACCAGTAAGGACCTTATACATATAACATAAGGGCCTGCGATAATGACTTACCCTGTGCACAAAGTAGAGGAGTTTGCACTAAGGGCTTACCCTGTGCACAAAACAAAGGATCCTTCATAAGGACTTACATTGTGCACGAAGCAGATGAGCCTACAATAAGGTCTTACAAGTCATAGACTAAGCCTGAAACACTTCCTCCAATAATAACCAACCTAGAATAGGAAAACGATAATATCAAAAAATATAATCCATATTAGAAAACAAAAATCAAAGATTGTCTTTTTATTTTAGATATCAGAGTCATACATTTAAAATCAAAGAAAACAACCTCATTTTTAAATTAGAGAAAAATAATCAAATGAGTATGGAACACACTAGATGGCCCAATTTATTTCTCAGGAGTACTTGATAGTTACAAAAAAATTGGAGGCAGAACTTCAGGTAGATTTCAAAATGATTTCATGAGCGATATCTCTATTAAAGGACTTGATAGCTAATAGATCAAATTAGACATTTGAGAGTTGATACATCAAGACCATTTAAGATTTGGATACATCGAAAAAAGTATTAGGGAACGATGACACCAGGGTTATTCAAGATTTTAGATATATTACAAAGGATTCCAATATTCAGACATGTAGAGGCATTTTAGTCCCTTTGATTCTCAAAGAAACTTTGGTAAAATAACTTAAAAATGACAAACAATAATTTTTAGTATTCGAGATTCCTACAACTTAATCGACTCCCAAGTCCAATCGAACTACGAATGTCTCATCATTGTGGTATTTACCCAAGAATCTGAGAAGAACACTTCACGAATGTTGATTCCTTAATTCCAACTGCATTTTGAAGTTGAAGAATTTATCCTTTTTAAATTCCTTGCATGGATCCCAAGCAGATGCAAGTGTATTCACACAATGTTTATATAATTTTATTCTCATATTGAAAGGGTATTAGGAATAGCTGACATATTTGAGTCGTACTCCATAATATTTATTACCATCAGAACATTTAAAGCTTTACTGATATTTCCAAAACATATCAAAATAAATTCACTTAATCAAATTCATGAGGGTATTTAGGTTATTCCAGAACTCGATGGTATTTCATTCATTTTAATTAGTGATGGGTATTTCTGTCATTTTATTAAATTTTGTCGTATATAACGTTTTCGGTAAAATAATCTTTAAGTGTTGCTCAGAAATCAGAAATTTCAAACCATGCCTTCTCAAAGGTTAGAAACTGGCTGTTAGAATTTTCCAAACAGATCAAAAATTTTAACAAGTAAATCGGTAGTCATATCGAACTAAATCATAATTCTTGGTTTAATTCCATTATTAGAACAAATGTGTCCTTTATAAACTGTAAGGGCATATTCTTCATTTCCCATGCAAAAATTAATGGTAAAAACTCTTAACAGGAAAAATCAGAATTTATGGTTCAGATGTTAAGTTTACTCAACTTAAAAATTTATGATGGTCAACTTAAAAATCAAAGATGGTAGAATTTTAATAACAACCTAGAGATAGGACAAAACATCTATAAGAAAATTAGGAGATAGATAGGGAAGTTTGAAATGAAAAGGAACAAGCCATTGGTTAATACGGGTATGTGTAGTTTTTCCATATATTTGGAGGAAGCATGCATCCTATCCAATTGTCAGCATAAATGAGAACAAAAGCTCAAACTACAAAAAAGGGCCTAGTTGAACTGCCACATTGAAATACTAATTCAGAATTGCACATTTACTTCTTTTGGTCTGTCAAGACAAATATTAACTTATATACCATCATGTATTGACCAATCACAAACATGTACCGTAAAGCATGCATAGGGCAATAAAGTATTAACTTTTTTTGCTATATCGATCTATTATTTAACACCACTCGAGATCTATTGGACTTGAATTTAACGTCCCATAATATCTCGGATAAGTGACAAAAAGAATTTCATCAGAAACAAAGCTTAAACGTAGAAATCGAATCAAAATAAAAAATAAATGCTAAAAATAACTTATCCTGTTTGAATTTGGTAAAACGGATCACAAAAATGGACTCAAGATGTTAAAAACATTATGGTAGGGGGTCTCAAAAAAGTCAATGACAGTCAACGGTTAACACTGATAGTCAATGGCAGTGGTCAACGATCGGCTCATCTCAGCTTCACTGGACCAATTCTACAAGTGGGTTAGGTTAGGTGATCAGGTCGGATATGGGATAGGGGGTTAGGTGATCAGGTCGGATATGGGATAGGGGGTCAGATTGGCCTGCTTCTAGAAGGTCCACTAGAAGGTGGACAAGCCTTATACGCAGCGGTGACACATGCGGCTACTGGGGACGTCACAATTTCACCTAAATTTTCATAATTGAAATTTGAAGACCCAGGAGTCAATTACCAGTGATGTTTTACGATGGAAAATAATGGAGGATTGGTTTAACAATCAGTCGAAACTTCTCTATGCTCCCCTCTTCACATGTCGCCGACAACAATAGAATATCTAACATCGGTTAACTCCTCTCAACTCAAGGAACACCATGGTGCCGGCGATGTCATGAATCGATGCTCATATGACAACAAAAAGGCGTTCATATTTTCTTGGGGAAAAATAAACCAAAAAGGAAAGTATGTGAGAGATAAGGATTTGGGGCTTCTAAATTTTGCAAGTATCAGAGTGAACTTTCCAGATAAGGGGTTTATAACCCAACTTTATAGAAAAAGTAAAATCATCCTTCTAGTCCTTGAGTTTTCTCCATTTTACGAATTTGAATCAAAATTTAAATGAAATCTCAGTTTAGTCCTTGAAAAAAAAATTGACCCCTAAATTGTGGAGTGACAACTCTCCCTCCTTAAAAGAAATTACATCATTGAAATTTATCTACAGAAACTAAGTTCACAACTCCTTTAGGTTACTTCAATAAGGCTTGATTAACTTAGTGAACATTATTCATTGGAATGAGTTTACTTAGCAGAACCTTCTCTTATCGGTATCCAGATTTCGAACAGACTTCTACTAGTAGAGCCAATCAAACTTTAATTAAATGTCCCTGATCGGAGTTCAGAACAGTATCATCTCAATATAGACACGTAAAATATATCTATAATGCATTCAAATTTTCAAAATCAACTTAAATTGCTATACAACAGATCTTATTATCTTAAATATTCTATATAGTTTAGGAAATTCACAATCCTTTAGATTAACATAAGATTATTGTCCATCGAAAATCTCTCTTGTTCCCCTCAGATAAAACTTATCCCTTTAGATAGAAACGAGAAACTTACTTTTCTACCCATAGTTATCTTTATAGACTGTCTTATACACATCATTTGCAAAGCAGAGTTCTCTTACACAAGTATAAGAAAATATAATCAGAGTTATGAGAATATGGCACTTTCTTACCTATAGTGCAACTACAGACATAATTGCTTCCTTTAGAAATAACAGAACCTCCTTGATATTTATACTTTTACCATGCACACGAACACTTCTCTTTTAATCTTCTATTGAACATATTACTAAGGTATGAGGCTCGACACTTATTGATATTCAAACTTATAAAATTTTAGTAAGAAGGATTCCAGAGATTCTCTGATTCGATTCATTAAATCAAAACTTAAGAAGGGTGTCATTTTATTCGGGCCTTAAACAAGGGTGCTTTTCTCTATAATATGTCTTGGTTATAGTTTTTATCTCACAATTTCTCTATAAAGCTTCCAAAACTAGATAAGATTCAACTTGAAATCTTGCTAGAATCTGTTACGATTCCTATTCTCATACAACCAAACATTTATTTTGATTTTGTATCAGATCTTGAATTTTATAGGCTTTAACCAGTTTGAATACTTTATTCAGATTCAAACCCCACACGATAGTTTAAAATCCTTTTAGTGGTTCACAACCCTTATACTTGCCATCAATTTAAGACAAACTTGATATCCTTGAAACATAATCCACTATAAATACAATTCAAGGGTACTTCTATAAACATATACCCACGTGGTAGAAGATTGTATCTCTTAGAAATCTCACTTGACTATGCTCCACTACTACTCGGATCCTTTGAAGACTAACTTAGATATTTTCATCCGTCACATTGTCCCAAAAAGAAGCTTCAAAAATCCATTGGTTACACCTAAGTACGGACTTATAATTACAGAACATTTGAGGAAACTCAACTCAGATTTATATCAGAAGTCATGTCAAAATTTTCAAACAAGTAATATATATGCTATTTGTAAGACATCTTTCAGAACCGAGATGAATGTTAATGATATATTTTTTTTTCTTTCACAAAGTGAACCTTAATGGTCAGAATATTCAGGTGCACTTATTATAGAGTTATGGCCTAGAGGAGTAAGATTATATTTTAGAGACATGTAGTGATCAGACATCCTACGACAGTCGATCGGTTGATCTACCTGGACGACTCAACTCAACCTAAGCTATAATACCACTAAATGTAACACCCTCATACCGATACGGGTAATCCGATTCAATGTGAAGTGTATCATTAGGGTCACCGGAGTGACCTATAGTAAAGATACGGGAAAAATAAAACTCTAACCAATAAACCTTAAAATCATAAAATATTTTCAATATATAAATAAATTCATATATTAAAATAGAATTGGTACTACAAAGTGTAAAAAATAGGTTTCAGACTTTAATATAAAAATAAATTATAACCTACATGCCCCCAATTACATGTGTTGTACTCTACAAGCAACACCAGTGACATTTTTGTTGATATTGGGAAAAACACATAATCATTTCCTTTGACCTAAAATGGTAAGTGATAGAGTGAGATTTAAGAAAGCTTAATAATAGAGAACCACCGAATGGTACTAAAGGACAAACATATATATAAGTAATACACGAAAATTTCTTAATGATGTCAGTATCTATAGGCTCCAGAGAAGAGTTGAAATTTATTAATTGATCCTCATAATAATAGTCGAGAAGTATATAGATCAGAAGAGACATACATAGATAGATCTTAGAGGTTGAGTTGAAGAGTTTAATGTGTTCCATCAGTAGAGAGAAAAATGTACATAAAATTTCACATTGTAATAATTTATTTCAGTAAAACAGACTTTAAAGAGATTGTAAATTTTAGTTTAAAATATCTTTCTGCCCACTATTCGAACACTAGAAAGTGTAGGTTCCCCTGAACCATACACCCGATAAGGACCTTATACTTATAGCATAAGGGTCTACAGTAAGGACTTATCTTGTGCACAAAGTAGAGGAGCTTATGGTAAGAGTTTACCCTGTGCACAAAATAAATGAGCCTACGGTAAGGGCTTACCCTGTGCATAAAATAAAGGAGCTTGCGGTAAGGACTTACCATGTGAACGAAGCAGAGGAGCCTATAGTAAAGTATTACAAGTCATAGACTAAGCCTGAAATACTTCCTCCAATAATAATCAACCTAGAACAGTAAAACGATAATATTAGAAAATCATGATCCATATATACTTGTATTAGAACAAAAATCAGATTTTGTATTTTTATTTCAAAAATCAGAGTTATATGTTTAAAATAAAAAAAATTAAATTAAAGAAAAATAATCAAATGAGTATGGAACACACTGGAGGTCCCAATTTATTTCTCAGGAGTACTTGATAATTATAAGAAAATTAGAGGTAGAACTTCAGTAGATTTTGAAATGATTTCATGAGCGAGATCTCTATTAAAGGACTTGATAGATAACAACTCAAATCAGAAATTCGAGAGTTGATACATTAGGACTATTTAAGATTCAGATACATCAGAAGAGTATTAAGGAATGATGACACCAAGGTTATTCAAGATTTTAGATATATCAGAAATGATTCCAATATTCAGACATGTAGGGACATTTTAGTCATTTTGATTCTCGAAGAAACTTTGGTAAAATAACTTAAAAAAGATAAATGGTAATTTTCAGTATTCGAGATTCCTACAACTTAATTGACTCCCAAGTCCAATCGAACTACAAAGGTCTCATCATTGTGGTATTTACCCAGGACCCTCAGAAGAACACTTCACGAATGTTGGTTCCTTAATTCTAACTACACTTTGAAGTTGAACAATTTATCTTCTTAAATTCCTTGCATGGATCCCAATGAGATGCAACTGTATTTGTACAACATTTATTTAACTTTATTCTCATATTGAAACGGTTTTAGGAATAGATGACATACTTGATTCGTACTCTATAATCTTTATGGCCATCACAACATTTAAATCTTCATCGATATTTCCAGAACATATCCAAATAAATTCACTTAATCCAAGTCTTTAGGTTATTTAGGTTATTCTAGAACTCAAGGGTATTTCGGTCATTTTAATGCTCATGGGTATTTTTGTCATTTTAATAAATTCAGTCATATATTAATACTTTCGATAAAATTATTCATGTGTTGCTCAGAAATAAAAAATTTCAAACCATTCCTTCTCAGTGGTTAGTAACTAACTGTCAGAATTTTCCAAGTAGATCAGAAATTTTTATAGGTAAATTAGTAGTCCTATCAGACAAAATCATAATTCCTGGGTTAATTCCACTATTAAAAGAAATTTGCATCCTTTATAAACTTTAAGGGTATTTTCATTATTTCCCATGCAAAAAATTAATGGTAAAAACTCTTAATGAGAAAAATTAGAATTTATGGTTCAGATGTTAACTTTACTCAACTTAAAAATCTATAGTAATCCTTTAGTTCCTTATGCGGGTCATACGAGTCTTAATCAGTTTTCTAACACCATAGCGAAATCAGATTATGTTTAAAATAATAATCCATAACATATATCTAACTCATATTCCATAATATATTGACCAATCACAATCATGTAACGTAAAGCATGCATAGGGTAATAAAGTATTACCTCATTTTACGTGCTCCACGGTAGTTATTTAACAACACTTGAACTCTTTAGGACTTATATTTGGCGTCTCATAATATCTCGGATACATGACAAAAAAATATCATCAGAAACAAAGCTTAAACACGAAAATTGGATCAAATTAGAAAATAAAATACTGAAAAATAGCTTATTGGATCGAATTTGGTGAAACAGACCACAAAAACAAACTCAAGACGTCAAAAAAATCAGGATATATGGTCTCAAAAAAGTCAACGAAGGTCAACGGTCAATGTCAACGTCGATCAACGCTCAATGACGGCGATTAACAGTCAACATCGGTGATCAACGGTCAGCGGTCGACTTGGACCGACTCAACTGAACTGGTTCTGCAAGCAAGTCGGGTTAGGTGGTTAGGTCGGATGTGGGTTAGCAGTTTGAGTTGACCCATTTCTAGAATGTTTATTAGACGATGGACAAGCCCCACGCGCAATGACAACGTGTAGGGTGTGTGTGGTGGCTCAGGACATCAAAATTTCACCAAATTTTGCAGAATTGAAATTTGAAGATTCAAGAGTCACTTACTGGTGTTATTTTATGATGGAAAATGGCGGAGGCTTGGTTTAACAATTGGTTGAAACTTCTTTATGCTCACCCCTTCACACGCCGGTGACGAAGACAGAGAAAATCTAACATCAATTGACTCCTCTCAACTTAAGGAACACCATGGTGTTGGCGGTGTCGTGAATCGATGCTCGAACGGCGACGAAAAGGCGTTTATATTTTCTTAGGGAAAAATAAACCGAAAAGGAAAGTATGAGAGAGAGGGGATTTGGGGCTTCTAAATTTGGTATGAGAGTGAACTTTTAAGGGGTTTATAACCCAACATCATAAAAAAAGGTAAAATCATCTTTCTAGTCCTTGATTTTTCTTCATTTTACGAATTTGATTCAAAATTTAAATGAAATCTCAGTTTAGTCCTTGAAAAATATTTTGCTCCTGAATCAGGGTGTGACAAGTTATATATTTATAAGTTATTAATTAAATGTTTAAATAGTTTTGGTGCTTATATATTTAATATTCTCTAAAAAAAATCAAAGTTTTATTCATTTTATTGTTTTCGTTATAATACATGCTAAATATAATATGTTTTAAACTAAGATCTCAAATTGAGTGTTGGTCTAGTGATATCAGCATGCCTCAACAACACAAAAGATCGAGTTCAATCCCCTGCAATTAATATTCTCTAAAAAATCAAAGTTTTATTCATTTTATTGTTTTTGTTATAATACATGCTAAATATAATATGTTGTAAAATAAGATCTCAAATTGAGTGTTGGTCTAGCGATATGAACGTGCCTCAACAACACAAAAGATCGAGTTCAATCCCCTTCAATTGTTACTTTTCCTTTCAATTTATTTTCCTTATATTAGGTGGTCTTCAGACGCAAATAAAATATATAAAATGTTGTAAACTATTACTAAGGGCCTTAGCCTAGTGTTTTAGGCCTGCTTAGGAGAGCTTTATGGCTACAATTTATATATTAAAATAATTAAATAATTAAAATTAATAAAATATATCTTCTACTATAATAGTGACACATGTCACCATTTAATTGGAGTTTAAATTTATTAAATTAGATTAAAATTATGATCAAATTGATAAAATGTATAAATATTAAAGATCAAATTTGTAATTATTGTCAAGACGTTTCATTTTTTAAAATCTGGCATAGACTAATAAAAAATTAGGATTTTATAAAAAAGTTGTTCGCCTCGAATAATTTATGACTCGAATTTAACATAAAAATGAATTCACGTAGTCGCCACCAATATTTGATTATGGTGTGATTGGGCACCAAAATACATTTGTTATTTTAATAAAATTGAAATTTAATTATATTAAAACAACAATTTTAATTCATGTTACCAAAAATTTGAGTTCGGGAATCGGTCACGCATAGAAAAAATATTTAAATCCCCAAATTTTAAGTAAAATCAATTTTAGGATTTCACTTAGTAGGATACCCTTTTATTTTAAAATTATCGGAATTAGACTTCTTATACCTTAAGACAATCACTTCACCACGATTTTAAAATGAAATGGTATTACTCTTAGTCTATTTATTTCAATTGAGGTTAAGTAATTCATGTGAGGATAACATACATGTTAATTAAAATAAAACCTAGGCCTCTATCTAGAAAACATATTTACATTCACAAACTGAATAATAAAAATAAAAATAAATAAATAAATAAATGGTGATATATTATTATACGTAGATATATATGTTTGAAAACAGTACGCATATATGTATTAAGAAAAAAAGGGTATTTATATTTATAGAATAAATGCAAGATGCAAAACCATTTTTAACATGAATAAAACGAAACTTGTATAACATAAAAAAAAACTATTACACGTAAACATGTATTTACAATAGTGAAGAACAGTGACCTTAGCAAAATACCCAGAATTAATCAATGTAAATATAGAGATTTAAGATGATAATAAACCATGGATGAAACTTAGAACGTAAAGCAACATTATTAACACAAGATTTAAAATACTCAAGAAATGAGTCACATTTGGACTCTTGTGACACGAAAATTTTCTGTCATTGTTATTGTCACAGCAGGGAGGTGCAACGGATTGCACGGATGAAAAAAAAAGACCATCTTACGGGCACGTGGGAGCCTGAAATTATTTCTCTAGCGGGTGGATGAAAGACCATCTCACGGTTTGGCCACAACATTAGACGAACCACTCTTACTGGTAGATCTACCAACCGACAATTTGGTCATGTTAGCGCTAATTTGCAAGTTGTCAAGTGCTCAAAATTTCTTTGATGTGTTTCAGCATCCACAAGAACTGACATAATGCTTTCAAGCGAAAATGGCTCTCGGCTTGTGGTGATGACAGCAATGAATGGTTGGTATTCAAACGAAAACCCATTCAAGATCGTTACAACCTGCTCGTACTCCGAAATCGATGCTCCACAAGCGGTGAGAGCATCAAAAATATATTTTACATGCATTAGATAAGATCTCATATCTAGATCTCCTTTCCTCGCAATCCTTAACTTGTAATGCAAATTCATGATCGTCGTGGGAGATTTTCTTGCAAAGAATGTAGAGATCTTGGACCAGATCTTTGTTGTCGTCTCCGCTCCAACCAAATGAGGGAGGAACGGAGCACTGACAGTCGATAACAGATGAGAGGCCAAAGTACTATCCTGTGCAACAAACACTTCATGGGCATCATTATTCACGATGGATCCGTCAGCCAAAGTCATCGTCGCACCTGGTGGCTGGACACCTCCAATGAGCAACTTCTCCAAGTGGTGGCCCGGCACAGCAAGGAGGACTTGCTGTTTCCACAGCAGATAGTTTTGCTCATCTAAGTAACACTGATGCGTTTATTCAAAAACATTCTCTCCCCCTCGATAGTGCCACCAGAGGAAACACCCAACGTTACTGGCATGGTGAAATTAAAGAAAGAAGAAAAACGAAGGCAAGAACCACTGGACGCTGATATCATATTGATATTCGATGGTTATTCACCTTTTCAAAGAATAGTACTCAAATTTTATTAGAACCACATGACATGCATTTATACACAGGCCATGCAACGTCCGCACTCCTCTCAACATACAACTGGTGACAGTTGGATAACAAACTAACAAAAATAGAAGGTACTCTAGAAAGAGACATCACTCAAGCTTAATAATACGTAAACAACACTCAGCCTTCTCACACTAATATTCACTCACTAACAAAAGATTGATAATCAAAATGAAAAAAAAAAATCAATAATTAAGTAACCATATATATAATTTACCCATTACATCAGGAACTTTAAACAAATAATTGCATGCTAATGAACATTTGAAGCTATGTGTTTTGTGATTTATGTCGAAAAAGGTTGGGGTTTTTTTCACATTAAATTTAGTTCAAGAGAGTTCTCTCAGTTCAAAGTTAGAGCATACCTAAGACTCAATTGAGATTTACATAAGAATTTACAGGTTACCCACCAAGAATAACGGTGGTTAGATTCAAACTTGATCTTACAACCTCAAATTTTTTAATCTCAACCACTTGTGTCAATACTCGTTGACATGTTAGTTTTATATATATAAGAGTCATAACATAACATGAGACAAATGTTATATTTTTATCACATATCAAAGGTTTATAAATCTGAACTTAAAAATTGCATTCTTTCAAAGAAAAAAACTTAAAAAAAAAAAGAAAGAAAAAGAAACTTTTCTAGAGCCTGGAATACGGTATCCATTTGATTAAAGATAAGATGATATAACGAAAGCATTTAAGCAACAAAATAAGACCAAGCAAAATCTTCAATGCAAGGGCTCGGATGACAAGTGTCATCATTTATGTCTCACATCCATCATTCTAGTTAAGTACTATTATTTTCTTGTAAACCCGAATTCATCACAAAGTCATCATTCCTAGTCAAATGAATCATTAATTGTTAAATTTATAATATCGATTTCAATTAAAAAATTTACTGTGTTTTAAAGCCTCACAATTTTATACAAAGTAACTTTAGTTTCCCAAGTGATAGTCGCACGTGACATTAGTATCACAATCTTTACGATAAAAGGACTTTTTTGACTCAATGAATTGAAGCTACAAGTTTATCATCCCTAAACTTTGAGGTATATACCGTTGGAATTGGATTAACAGGAGGCTTTTATTACGTGTTTTTTGTGTGTACAAGTTTTTGCTACTAGAGTACGTGTTTACGTGTGAGAGCTTGGTTTAAGAGACGGTGATAATTTGGTGTCAGATAGTAGGGGAAGTATAAGGATTGAGGCTGGGTAAAAATTTGAGTTGGTTAGGTGGAGCGATCTGTGGCTAAGCACATGGATTTCAGGCCACTTTTCTTTAGTAGAAGCAACTTAGATACTTGTATTATTTGAATCTTCCATCTTTGCACTTTTTATTAGGGGTGTAAATGAACAGAGCGTTCGATGAATTAATTGTTCGTGAACCGTTCGTATAACGTTCGTTTATGTTCATTTGTTAAGTTAAATAAACGAACATGAACAAAAAAATTATGTTCATTTAATAAACGAACTACCAATAACAAAGGTGTGTTCGGATCGTTTATGTTCACGAACAAGCTCGTTTATGAGTTTGTTTATAAGCTCGTTTATTAACTTGTTCATTTATGTTCATGAAGAAACTCGTTTACTCGATTCTCCTTTTCCTTTTATTTTTTACATTTTAAATATTGGTGAAGATAAGGATTAAATAGAAAATATGATAAAAGTTGCATTTTAAACTATGAATTTTAAGGAGTTTAAGCACTAGTGTCATAATTTTATCATTTTTCTTTAGCTTGCAAATGAAATTAAAAATCAAATATGTAAATGAACGATAAACAACACTAAAATAATGCTAAACAAACACTAAATGAACACTAAACGAACATATTCGTGAACATATAAACGAACACGTTTGCAAACATCAAACGAACGCTAAACAAACATGTTCATGAAGACGTTCGTGAGCATATAAATGACAAGTTTGCGAACATTAAATGAACATGTTCGTGAACAATAAATAAACGAACATGAACACTTTCAAAAATAAATAAACGAATATGAACACAATATTCAAATTTTAAACGAATATAAACATCTTCAAAAATAAATAAACGAACACAAAAATAACATTATTTGTTCAAACTCGATTCATTTAAAAATTTTTATGACATTCTTAATGATAAGCTCTCTCAACAATTTCTTTTTTGGCAATGTCTATCATTTTGTCATAAAAAGGGGTTAGGGTGCCGACAAAAGCGACATTTGTTTCTTCTCTATTAGCAGTGATTGTCCTTGCACTGATCACATCCCAATTTAAGATTAAGAAATAATAAGAAAATACTTATAACCGAAAATATTATAAAAAGTATGATATTTTAAGTTTACGTAACTTAAATATTAATCTTTTATTAATATTTTTCAGTTACACTTTTTTTTATTAACACATTCTTTATAATATTTTCAGTTTTAGTGAAAGTGTTAAAAGATTAACATTTTAATCTGTGCTCAACCGAAAATGTTATATTTTTATAACATTTTCGGTTGTGTCTATTCTTTATTGCTCTTTAGTCTTAAATTAAGTTTGGGTACAAGAAAACTTCCCATTCTAATTTTTTTTTATTACCTAATGATAATCGATCGACGTATGTCTGAAACATACATGGCTATATTGTTCCATGAATGCTTTAGTTTTTATCACGACTCAATTTACTATGCCATCCGATTGGCAATCACATTAGATTGTCCTAAAAATAATAAATTAATAACTTATCGTCATTTATATTTTCTCAAATCTTTGGACAATACATGATAATATGGGAAGAAGGGCAATTGGTACGATCAATTTTTTTGTAAATGGGTTGGATGGAAAGACCTCAAAACGATTCTATTGACTTGTAAGCCTAAATTATATATTATTTATAAAATAAATTAACAACATTAGTAAAAAAATCAGCTCTACAATAACACTTTCAAGATTTCTTCCAAAGATATTGAGGGTCAATAAAATTTATGAATAATCTAATTGGTTTAAGATGTAGGGTTAGCACCCTAATATATATTAATTTCACTTATATGAAAGTTATTTTACCAAAAAGAATATATCATGCGTCGGTAAAAGAAATTCATATAAGAAAAATTGTTAGTATATCAATATTCGCATATAAATATATAACTTAACCAAACCAAATAACATAGTTTAGAAAAAAGGTCAATATATATATATATATATATATATATATATATGGATTCTATACCTTTGACCTTAACAATTTCCCTATAGTTTATGTACAAATACGCAAAAGCATAGACGAGAGGAACTTTTAGCTACTAAGACTGTTTGAATAAAAGTTTTCAACGCATACAAATTATATATAACACAATTGACTTCGTATATAAACTATAATTTCTCATACGTCGAAACTAAGAATATATATGTGTATAACCCGTTGACCTTTTTGAATTACATCACATGTCCTAAGAAATATCTACAATATATATATTCGAGTTCTTGATTATATAAATAGTCAAATCTTTAACATACAAATAGATTTTTTTTTCTTTCAACGAATATCTAGTGATTAGAAATTGTTTATAAAGTTGACTTGATTATAAATAAACAATTAAATAGAGATTAATGCAAAATATTAAATAAATTACTTAATGGTTGCGTCCATATGCAAAATCTTACTCATAATTGACCTTGGACTTTTATTATTCTCCTTGTTTTTGGTTATGTGAGTTTGTATGTTCTATGAGAACCTTTTGCATGTATAAATTTCCCTTCATCACACAATTCACAAGTGCTCAACTTGAAGAGTACTGAAGCATCTTTAGCTAGCTGAGTTTGGAGCTGTGCTCTTTTGTTTATCTATGATTAAGTCCTACATTGTCTAACTTCCTGTATTTTCTTTTTTAATTTTATAATTTATATTCAGAGTTTATGATTATTTCCTCAATAACAGTCCTTAAATTCGATTATTTTTAAATGTTCGAAAAAAAATATGTGAATTATGATTTATTTAGCCTGGAGCCAATTTCCATTGACTTATAGATATTTAAACAAACCATCTTATATATTAAAGGGAAGTCGTAATTGTTGTTGGCCCATAAATTGTTAGGTAAGTTAAGAAAATTGAAAAGAAAAAAAGTGAGAAATTAAGCTGACTTTGTATCATTAGTTAGCCTTTAAACTATTCTCTATGTTTCCCACCTCAAATGAAATACACTATACATACATATATATATGGGGATACTTAATTAATTATCCTATTTGTATATATTAGATTCTTCTACTTCAAATTTATTTTGTTAGGCACGAACCAAAAGGCCTCGGTGGTAAAGGAATCAGTATTTTTTAAGGTCTAGGGTTCGAGCACCATGAATGTCAGGGGTATGGGCATTCAATGTTAAATAGTTAAGAGTTATCTTAAAACAAATATTGCCTTGTATTTATCGCATATTAATAAAAAAAAGATTTGTTTTGATAGGAATAGATATTAAACATTTAAATATACTTAATTATATGTTCTTCTATAACAATAATATCAATCTAAACTCAATCAAAATATATTAATAATTTTTTTATAAAAGGGGAAAACACTCTCATAGATCTCATTAAAAACCTCCTTAAATTTAGTCGGAAGAAAAGAGTATCCTAGTAACATTTACAAGAGTAAGCTATGAGCACAACAACTCACCAAGACAAACAAAATAAGCAAAACAAGATTACAATGACAAAACTTGAACCAAGACAAGGCACCTTAACTATCTTAACCACTCGGGTCTACACGCTGTAAAATATGAGAGGTTCTTATTAAGATTCACAAACACAGCTAAATGAATAGAGAAATGAGATAAGAGAGAATAAGCTCTCTAAACCTTGTTAATGAGAAAGATACATCTGCTGTTACAACCAAGCTTACTAATAGCTTTATGAGCATACACAACCTGCTATAACAGAAGCATAACATCTTCATAATAGAAACTCAACAACCTATTCCTAACTAACTCATAACCAAATGGAAACCTATTACATTCACTCATCTTCTGTATTTCCATAAAGTCTCAACATTCCCAATGCTTTCCAAACTTCTAAATAGTAATTTGAGGATCAACATCCCTATGCTCTCCAACCTTTTAAACAGTTTAAGGATCAACATTCCCTATGCTCTCCAAACTTCTAAACAACTGAGTGACTAAGAGTTTTTGGCGATGTTTTACAAACATAGGTGCTGAGAGTGGCTTTGTCAACACATCATCAACTTGTTCATAAGTTGGGACTTCATGCAACTGCAGCTTTCCAGCAGCCACCATTTCACGAACAAAAAACAAATCAAGCTCAACATGCTTGAATTTTGAATGAAGCACAGGATTAGCACAAACAACTACAACACTCCTATTATCACACCACAAGGTTGCTTGACCATGCACAACAACATGCAGCTCCTTAAGAAAAGCCATAATCCACACTTAGATCAGCAGGAGTAGAGGCAACGCTCCTATATTCAGCCTCAGCAGTAGAACGTGCAACGACTTGCTGCTTATGAGAACTCCATGAAATAAGATTCCCTCTAAAATAAATACAAAACCCCGAGGTGGATCGTCTATCATCGACATCAGAGGCCCACGTAGCATCAACAAAAGTAGTTAACGATAGTCTTGATGATGAAGTAAAGCGTAACCCATTGTCAGCAATATCCTGAAGATAACGCAAGATCCTCTTGACTGCCTGAAAGAGTATATCACATGGTGCATGCATAAATTGAAAAACCTTGTTTACTGAATAAGCAATATTAGGATGAGTTACTACCGCATATTGAAGAGCACCCACTATGCTACGATACTTAGTACCATTTGTAATGAACTTGCCACCATTTGCTGAAAGCTTGCTTGTAGAAACCATAGGAGTAGGAAGCTATTTTGCATCACCAAAGCCATATCTCTCCAACAATTCACGAATGTATTTCTTTTAACTCAAAACTAACCCATCAATATCATAGCATACTTCAATACCAAAAAAAACTAAGAGAGCCTAGATCTTTCAAGGAGAATTGTTTGTTCAAGTCATTGATCACCCCTTTGAACTTTATCTGCATTACTCCCTGTTAGGATTATGTCATCAATATAAACTAACATATACACTATGCTAACAGCATTATTCTAACAAACAATGATGAATCTGATCGTGCCAAAACAAATCCCATCGAAATCAAATACATTCGAAGACTATCAAACCATGCTCAAGGAGCTTGTTTCAGGCCATAGATAGCTTTATTAAGTTTGCACACCAACCCTTCATTTCCTTGTTCATACCCAGGCGGTTGCTTCATGTAAACTTCTTCAGTCAGCACTCCATTCAGAAATGCATTATTGATGTCAACTTGGTGAAGTTGTCATCCCTTGGATAAGGCAAGTGAGATAATTACACGAACAGTGGTTGGATTAACCACTGGACTAAATACTTAATAAAAATCAACTCCAGCCTGCTGAAGGAACCCTTTGGCTACGAGGCAAGCCTTGTAACGAGACATAGTCCCATATGGATTTCTTTTTACCATGAATATCCATTTGCAATGAACAGCTTGTCATCCCTTGGGAAGAGGAACTAATCACCAAGTTTCATTCTTCATAAAAGCTTCATATTCTTCTTACATCATTTTAGGCCAGTGAGGACTACGCATGGCTTCCTTGATAGAATAGGGTTCATTCTCTAAATAGGCAACTTGAAGTGCCTTCGGTATGGAATCCCATTTTTCCCTCTCGTAAGCATGGAATGAAAATTTTGAGGAGTAGGTTGAAGATTACCTAAGGTAGGTATATTGTCCTCTGAAGTAGGTACTGGCCTTGAAACATGCTCAACAGTTAAAGAAATAGGCTCATACACAGCAGACGACTGCTCTACATGTTCTGAAAACACAGAAGTTATAGGAGGAATTGTACTAGGTGGTTCCACACGTTCTGGAATCACAAAAGCTGTAGGAGACCTGGTAGTAGATGAACTAACATCATTACAAGGAAATACTTTTTCATTATTCGATGTAACAGCTACTTCCTTACTATGTCCAGATCATGAGTAGAACCATTAGTAATACCAGGAATAACAACAGGCATCACACCAGTGGTTACATCAGACTTACCTCGAGTACACAAGCAATCAACACAACTTGCTCTCTTATAAGGAAACTCCTCATCGTCAAAAACAACATGCTGAGAGAGAATGATCTTGCCTGAATCATCCAAGCACCTGTAACCTTTATAAGAAGAACTGTAACCAAGAAATACACATTTTTGAAAACGAACTTGCAGTTTATACTGATTAAAGGTGTGTAAACAAGGAAAATAAGCACTGTCAAACACATGAATAAGAGAGTAATCTAGAGATTGTCTATAAAGAACTTCAAACAGAGATCGACCACTCAGAAAACTCATAGAAAGTTTGTTTATCATATATACTGCTGAGACAAAGGCATAGCTCTAGAATTTTAATGGAAACGAGGCTTGGGACAATAAAGCAAGACCCATTTCAACCACATGTCTATGTTTCCTCTCAGCTTTACCATTCTGTTCAGAAGTGCCAGGACATGATATACGGTGCAAAACCCCATTTGTTCTGAACCAAAACCTCAGAGCCTAATATTCTCCACCTCCATCAACTGCAACATCTTGACTTTATACCCAAATTGAACTTCAACCATTTTAACAAAGTCAAGAAAACATTGCATGACTTCATATTTACGTTTGAGTAAATAAACCCATGTGTATCGACTAAAAATATCAATAAATGAAACATAGTAAGCAAAACAATCTGAAAAAACAACCGGTGCAGGTCCCCAAACATCAGACATAATCAATTGAAAAGGCTCATTGTATTCAGTTAAAGACTTATAAAAAGGCAATTTGTGTGCTTTGCCTTGCATGCATGCAGTACAAACATGAGTGAATTTAGATTTATTTGAAGAGATATTACAAGACTTCATAACCAAAAGAACCACATCCAAAGCAGAATGATCTAGCCTCTTATGCCACAGCTCCAAAGCATCCTGAGAACCAGAAACATTGTGAACTTGAAATCCTGCCTCCTGCTTGTCACATGATTCCTAACCACCATATGGCAACAACTGATATAGCCCCTCATCCGTGAGCTTCCCTCGAAGAAGAAGCATTCTGGTCTGAGCATCCTTCACAAAACACTAAGAAGCATGAAACTCAAGAAAAACGTTATTATCATGCATGAACTGTGAGACAGATAACAATTTCTTCTTAATATTAGGAACATGCAACATGTTTTATAAAATTAAAGATTTTTGTCTCGTATGTAAGAAACCTTGACCAACATGATCAATTTTGACCCCTTCATCGTTGCCCATGAGTAAGGTATTCACACTAGTATAAATAGTACCTGAGTCAAAGACTGATAGATCATTTGAGACATGATGCATAGCACCTGTATCAAGATACCAAGCAGTTTATGGAGGCACTGATGAGCGAGTTGAACTAGGAGAAATAGAAGAGTTAAACACTGTAGGAGCCATAGAAGCAAAAGATAGTTGCCCAGAAGATACAGGAAACTGATAATATCCTGAGACATGAGGCACACTAGTCATCCTTGGTAAACCAGGACCAGTTGAGTAAAACAACGGTGGGTGTGAATAAGGAACAAATAGGTGAGGAATGGGCAAGAAAGGCTGAATTGTATGGGAGAACACTTCCCCTCTAGATTGTTATTTGACTAGATTTATTCGAGTAAATTGTTTCTGGACATCACCAGTTTGCTCCTCACCTCCAGTTACACCAGTAAAATCACGCTCAAAGCGGTGATAACACTTTTGCACCACATGGCCAAACTTACCACACAACTGACATTGAGGTCTGTTTGAATTCCGTCTTCGGCCTCAACCACGATAACTGCCACCTTACTAGTCTCGATTTTGACCTGAATGCAGTTGTGATGCATTACTCTCTTTAGCATCCACTTCAACGTTATACCTCATTAGGTAAACAGATCAAGTTAGCCGCAGCACCTTCATTCAAGAACACTTTCTTTCGAGCCTCACAATCCATTAACATATCGGTCAGAATTTCCAAAGAAAAACTCTCAGGAGATACAATATCGATGATTGACTCAAACTCCATCGAGAGACCAGCAAGAACAACACTCATATGTTCCTGCTCAGTAACAACACTACCATATGCATTAAGTAAATCACAGATAGACTTAATATTTGCAAGATACTCACTAATAGTCAACCCAGCCTTACTTTTAGTATGTAAACTATGCCTAAGGGCTGAGATCTTGGCAGAAGATCAAGCACCAAACAATTGAGAAACAGCAGACCATATGGAGAATGTTGTTGTACAACTAGTAAGATGAGGAAGAACCTCAGTCCCAATCGTGGTGAGCAACCAAGAGGCTAGCAATTTATCTTGCTACCCATGAATCAAGAAAGCCGGATTAACCTTAGTCTGACCAGACACACTTGCAACATACTCATCTGGTAGAACTTCATCACTGGAAAGAAAATTTGTCAATCCATAGCCATTGACTATCAACGTAACTTGATGCTTCCAAAGAAGGTAGGTGCTCTCGGTAAGCTTGATAGTATCATTCTTAGGAATATGTTGAATCCCATTAATCCCTAACGAAACTGTCATCGAGCTCATGGGAGAGGTATTCGGAGACGCGATTTTAGAACCTCGAATTGGATCTACAATTAGATCAACCATGATGAAAAAGATGAATCAAGAAACAGTTTAATAGTGGAAGAAACAACCACCAGGATTGGCGAATGATACCATATCAAGATTCACAAACACAGCTCAATGAATAGAAAAAGGAGATAAGAGAGAATAGGCTCTCTAAACCTTGTTAATGAGAAAGATACATCTATTGTTACAACCAAGCTTACTTATAGCTTTATGAGCATACACAACCGACTATAACAGAAGCATAACAGCTTCATAACATAAACTCAACAACCTAACTAACTCATAACCAAATGGAAACCTATTATAGTTCCAACCTCATTCCTTTCGTGGTTAATCTTATTACCACTTTGGATCGAGTGAGAAGCATGAACTTGATCTTTCCTAAGCATTAGAAGAATTTCAATGGGGGGCTCTTCAAAGTATTTCTCACTATCGGCAAACCACAGGATAAAACAGTTGGCATATCTACTTTCTCATTTCCATCACGCCGGACAAAACTAATCTTCACTTCCCGATCATGAGATAGCATCTCCAACGTATCCTCCATCAACAAAACATTTTCTTAGCTAGTGGAACGATCGTTAAATAGTCGAACCACTTTCATATTATCCGATTCAATTTCATGTTCTATATTTACATAATTTTTTCATGTATTGCCCTAAACTAAAAGATTTTTATCTAATCAAACTTTCGACGTTTCAGTGTATAGGTTTTTTAATACATAGTTGAACTAAACCTCCATACGTATAAATATAGCCCAACGTAAAGGACTAGTATACCTACATTATTCTTCAACTTTCCGATGTCTCAATACTTTAAAATTGCTTGTATGACCGTTTGGAAACCAAGTCCCTAACGGTATATTTTATTAAACATAATTCCTCAACGCCATATTATATATTATGTAACCTAAGCAATTTGACTTGGAAGATAAAATAAAATCCACTTGTTACACATAAAGTAAAGCTTATAAACAATCACAAGCAATAATAAAGAACAAAGCATTGACCTAAGGTTGTTTAAACTTTAGACTAAATCAAGGTGTTACATATTGGACATAAGCAAAATTTTATGTTTGGGACAAACTTATAAAATTTTAATTGAAACCAAAATAGATTATCAATAGAAAATATAAAAAATATATTTAAAATTTTAAAATTTTTCAGAAACCACGACCACCCATTGATTCCCTCTATCCATCCTTAATAATATATTATTTAATTAACATCCCTCTTCCTTCCTCTATGTAAATAGTTTAATTATACATGTGGACTATTGGGTTATTTTTGGTATGACCTGTTCAGTCTACATGCATCTCCTGATATCCCTCTTCCTTGTTCTATATAGTTTAATTATGCATGCGAGTTATTATATGCTTGCATACGCACATACGTGCACCATCCAAGTTATTGTAGTTCTAAATTTGTCACATAATCCATCCACTCCAAAAATTAATTTTCTGGTAAAAAATAATATTATCATACTGCATTAAATTTGGAATTTTCCATGAAGTTGAATTTGAAAAAAAAATGCGTTGAGACTTGAAAAGAACTCTTTCAAAATTTGTTAGTTTTAATAGATTTGCCTCTTCTGAATCCAATTTTACTGCTCTTGTTTCTATGCACGCAAAAGGCTGCTAACAACAGCTCTTCACACCATAATTGCTCCGTCAAGCTTTCTTCCATTACATAAAATCTTCTTGCAAGAGTAATCGTATACGTCTCAATTTCACTGTAGTTGATTATTTTCTCGAATCAACTATTTTATTCATGAACGAACATAAGATTTTATGTTGATCCCAATAATCCGATGCGATTTAAATTACGGGTATGCAGCTCTTTTGTTTCAATTACGTGTAGCTTCGGAATTGGCCATATAGTTGTAGCTTGGGGAGTTTAATCATTGATGTATATTATGACGTGTATTAATTATACCACAACTTGGAATCACATTAATTATGTAAAGTCTCAAACGGAACTATAATCATTAATTAATAAACAGACTTGTCAAATTAAATAATTAAAAAAAGTTTTAAATTGCACTAACACGCATATGAGTTAAGATTATTTACTTTATTTCTAATCATAGGTAGAAAATGAATTTAAAACCTCAATGACGTCATATAAGTTTTAAATTATATATTTTATATAATTTTGGTCTAATAGTATTTTGATTCATGTAAAAATAAATATTTAAATTAAAAATATAAAAATTTATTGAATATTTAATTAAGTAATGACCGAACTAAAGAAGGATAACCTCGTGTTCTCAAAAATTTTTGGTCTGATAACAATTTAGGTCATTCTAAATTTAAATATAAGATAAATTAGGTGTTATCTTGTGAATTTTGAGTTTTTTTTATATAAATCTAGATTGAGTACAAGGTAATATATGTACAAAGACTCTCAGTTGTTTGACAATGAACACTCAACCCCTACATCGCAGTGCTCGAACTCGAGACCTCAAGGATAACAACAATCCCTTAATCATTGAAGTCGTTTGGTTCGTGCTTAATTTTAAGTTTAAATACCTAATAAGTCTTTTTATTTTTTAAAATAATTCAATATTTTTGCCCATGTCAATATTTAGTTCTGACTCCATCACTAGTCATTTAACTAAAATTATCGATAAACTAATTACTTTAATATATTGCTATAATATATAGATTTATTTCCTTTAATTTAAATTACTATAGAGCTTGAATGGAGAAACATTAATCTACTCGAATTTACTGCATCCATATTTTTAATAGTTTAAGTGACTATAAAGTAATATTTATTCAAATATTTTCTTAATTGATTGAGAAGCACACACATCCTGCGAATGTAATTATTTGAACTCGATACCTCTAAACAAAATAATATTTTATTTTAAGTATCAAAACATAGTATAACGTTAATAAATATAAAAAAATAATATAATATACACCATATGATTTTAAACAAGGTTAGCAAGATTAACACATATATTATTTCATTTTATAATTTATAGAGTTAATGAATTAAAGACGTGAAATACAATATCCATGTAAAGGATATTTAATTTTTGGCAAATGTCAAAGCATTTTTCAGAAACCAAAACAATGCATGCACCATTGCAGAAGCAAAGGTTGAAATGATAACTGTAAAGTTATCAAACGTTTTTTTTAAACGGGCAAATTACACCATTCTTAATTGAATTTTATCATCTCTCTTATTTTACTCACTGTAATTTCAATTTATTAATTTACTCATTGAACTTTTGAATTACTCCTGTTTTGATCATTCTAGATTATTTTATTATTTTTTTATATGATGTGGCATTATTATTATTTAATATAAAACTAATTTAAAATAAATAATAAAATAATTTTTTTATAATTAAATTTAAAAAACTTAAAATATTCATCGCCCATCCAAGACCTTCAAAATATTAATAAAATTGTTTTTATATTAAATTATAATAGAAAAATGTCACGTCATATGAAAATAATAATAAAATAATTCAGAGGATCAAAACATAAGCAAATAAAAAATTTAGTGAGTAAATTAGAAAACTTGAAAGTATAGTGAGTAAAGTAGGAGAGATATAAAGTTTAATGAGAATAGTGCATTTTACCCTTTTCAAATTTAGTTTATGTCATTTGATGCTTTTAATTTCTTATACTATAAAATTAAGACATCAAATATGTCAATTTCAATTGCACACCAAAAAATGTCAATCGCAACACTATTTTCTTAAATGCATCATATGTTTTTTAATTGAATAATTTGGTATTTTGTTTTATTTTGCATTAAAAAAAAGAACTTTATCAACATTCATCGGACGAAATGATAAAACGTTCAATACCATGAATAAAGATTTAATTTTTAAATATTATAAAAACAAATATATATTTTAGAAAAAAATTATAATTAAATATTTTTAAAAAGATCTAGATATGAACTCACACACTCGTGTAAGTTATGATGTTTGAACTTGGTTCATTAAGGAAAAATAAAATTTCCTTAACCAGACTCGCAAAACTAAAGTCATCCACTTACACTCGACCTGACCCGAGTTTAGGAGGACTACATTTGATCTGAAAACCTAACATGACTTATATATATAATTAATTAGGGTAAATTATATCATTGATCACTTAACTGTTTAACCCTTTTACTTTTACCACCTATCTTTCAATTTATCAATCAGACTACCTAATTATTTAATTGTATCCAATCAAGCCATTAGTCGTTAATATTAAACAATGAATAAAATTGATATAATTATATATTTAGTCCTTAATACTTATATATTATATCAATTTAATCCTAATTTAAATTTAATTTAATAAATTAATAATTCAACCAGGATGTGATATATGTAGAGTTAAATTAATTAAATATTTCACTCTAAACTCGAATCAATCATAACCCAAAATACTCCTAACCCGAGTGAAACTCAACTTTTTAAAATAAAATACGAACTCGTATATTTAGATCGAATTGGTCGACTCTATTTATTTAGGATATATTTCGTAGGTAACCAAAAAAGAGAAGGGTTAGGATAAAAAAAGTTTGACCATGAAAATAATCCGAAAGGCACATGTGACGTTTTGCAATGAAAAGTACGAAAGTTCAACGAATGGTAGCATCGTTTGACAATAGGTGGGGACCGTGTCTTGCGGCTCCAGCCCCTCTTTCTTTGTTCTCCTTTACCCCTTGACATGTTATCTAAAAAGAGTTGAACTTCATTTAATTATCTCTTCTTTTTTCTTAATACAATTGGATTGGGTTTTGTTGACATTTTGTTTATTTTTAGCATCATTTATGAAGTCATTGTGTTACATAAAATAATTGATATACAACTAGATTTCATGGCTTTTTTAAAAAGGTTAAAATGGAGTCAAATACAGCAGCCTCTCTATAAAAGAAAAGGTTACTTGCTTGGTTTCAGAGACTTTAATATATCCAAAAAATAAGTTGAAATGGAGGAGAATTTGATGAAGATAAAGAAAGAGAAGACAGCCGACTCTTCTTCTTCTGGTGATGAAGAATCTGCTGCTGCTGTTCTTCCCAAGGTGAAAAAATACAGCTTTTTCTATGTTTTAATGGCGGATATATACAGTTTTTGTTATGTTTCTTCTTTGGATAAATGAAATGTTTTGGCCTTATCTCGTGTTTGAAAAAAGAAAAGGGGAAAGATTAAATTTTGGATTCTTAATATATATTTGATGTTATTAATTTTGATCAGGCAGGAGATAAACGACCCTACTGTGAAAATGCTGATACGAAGCCATCTTCCCCGGGGAAAAAGGATCTAAGCAGCAGCAACAAGGTAAACTCATTAGAACCCCAACTTTACATATGTATATTTACAACTAGTCATTTAATAAATAGTTTTGCTATGGTTGTTCTAATATTTTGATTAGTTTTAGTAATATCTATTAGAACCGAGAATGATCACCATATTTTTAGTAAATAATACTGTTGTAAAAATAATATTATTAATATCGATTAATAAATAATAATAATATATTTTATTATATTGTGGTAAAATTTATCTTAATCTTATTCTAATTGCTATAATCCTAATAATGGACATCTTGAAAGGACCAGGTTAGATTAATCTCAAATTAAATAATTTTTGAAATTTTATTCAATAATTTGTTTTTATCCTCTAGAGTTTTATAATTTGGTTCATTCTAAAATTTTAGAAGATAAGCAATGAAGGCTATATGATTAATTAAATTATGTACATGGAAATAGGATGATGAACTTGAATCAGCCAAATCTGAGATGGGAGAGGTGAGAGAAGAAAACCAAAGGCTAAAGATGTATCTAAATCGGATAATGAAGGATTACCAGAAGCTTCAAATGCAATTCTACGACATCGTTGGGCAAGATTCAAAGAAATCCCTAGCACCACCAAACGATGAACACCAACAAATCGAAGAAGAAGAAGAAAAAGAACCCGAGCTTGTTTCCCTTACACTCGGACGATTCTCGAGTGACTCGAAAAGAGAAGATAAGGGCAAAACATCTGGCAGCAGCATCCATCGAAAAGCGGAGGAGATGAGAGGCAATGAAGGTTTATCTCTCGCTTTGGATTACAAATTCGAAGCTTCTAAGTCCGAGGTAGACGATGAACCGTTGCCGAATCCGATCCCGGTGAACATTTCTCAAGAACAAAAGGAAGAAGAAACATGGCCGCCGAGAAAAGTTGTCAAGACAACCAAAAGTGGAGGAGACGATGAAGTCTTGCAACAAAACCCTGCCAAGAAAGCTAGGGTTTGCGTCAGAACCAGATGCGATACTCCCACGGTACCTGCATATATACTTCAACCGTTCACATTTTTTTCACGTGTTATTCATGTTTACATCAAGCTTCCTTGTGATTACAGATGAATGATGGATGTCAATGGAGGAAATATGGACAGAAGATTGCTAAAGGAAATCCTTGTCCTAGAGCGTATTATCGTTGCACAGTTGCCCCTTCTTGCCCCGTGAGAAAACAGGTTCAAAGATATGCCGAAGACATGTCCATCTTAATCACAACATACGAAGGAACTCACAATCATCCACTTCCAATGTCGGCCACCGCAATGGCTTCCACCACTTGTGCGGCGGCTTCCATGCTATTGTCCGGTTCAACATCGTCGGCCGGCTCCTATGTTCCCTCTTCGACTTCCTCCCACCCCGCCCTCCATGGACTCAACATTTACCTGTCCGATAACTCGAAACCGAAGTTCTACTTGCCCAACACTTCACTGCCGTCGGCCTCGTCCCACCCTACCATCACTCTTGACCTTACTTCAACACCATCATCATCGTCGTCGTCATTTCCTTTCAACAGATTCTCTTCGGCTTACCCCACGTCATCAAGATACAACACTTCGACGAGTCTCAGCTTCGGTTCATTGGAATCCAACACCGTGTCATGGGTAAACGGACTCTTCACCTATGGCGGAAGTACTCAACAACAACATCCCTACATGAAATCCCATATCGGAGCTCTCAACATTAATGGAAGAACACCGCCGTCGACGGTGGAGAATAACATTTATCAATCTTTCATGCAAAAGAATCATCCAGGTCATCCTCAACCGCCATTACCAGATACAGTCGCTGCTGCAACCAAAGCGATCACGAAAGACCCAAACTTCCAATCTGCATTGGCAGCGGCTCTCACGTCGATAATAAGCGCCGGAAATAATGGTGGCGGTGGTGGTGGTGCGCAGCCTGGGAGTTCGTTATTTCTACAACCTAATGCTTTTCCATTTTCAGCTCCCAAGAGTGCTTCAACTTCTCCGAGTGATACTGGAAATCACAGCAATTGATTTGTAATTAAGGATTTGGTTTAGTCTTAATTCGCATGTAAAATAATATGAAGTTTTCAAGATATTTTCCTCTCTAAGAGAAGGATGGGAGGCATGGAAAATTTGAACAATGTTTGGTTTTTCCTCAAATTTATTTGGTCATGGTCAACACATTCCCAGTATCAAACCCTAGCAATCACTATATACAAGATTGAAAACTTTTAGTTATTATATAAACGAAAAAATATGTATATTTTTCAACTAATATTTATATAATTAAATCATGGGTAAACTACATGTGTAATACTTATACTATCAATTTTATTTCGTTTTAATACCTAAATTTTTATTTAATTCAAAAGCATACATAACGTTTACTTTTTGTCACGTGTAGTAGTTCCATTAAATTTTTAACGATAGATATTGAAATAAAATAAAAAGTAAATGTTAGGTATAATTTTAAAACAAAAAAAATTAAGTACTAAAATAAAACAAAACTAATAGTTTAAATATTAAATGTAAAGTTTACCCTTAAATTATAGCTGTTAACAAAGGCATGACCACCCAAAATTGATAAAACTGTGAACAAGCCTTTCTATAATTATAATATTATACATCAATAAACTATTGAGTTTCATCCCTGAACAAATCTTCTTTCTAGTGTGAGGCTTTCTCTTTTGGGGGTATAATGGCTTTCTTTTTAGGAATATTTTCAGCATTGCTTTTTAATGTTAATTTTTTTTAAAGTAACAAGCCTCGTTAAAAAATCTCTTCTATCAATACAAAGTTGGAGTCCTATAAGTGGAAAAGAGTACCTTAACGTTCATTCATTAATCTGGTAACAAATCATTCTTTACATTAGTATCAAGGAACTCGGATAATCCGTCCCAAGGAAAAAGGATGCCTTCGAATCAAGTGCTCTCTTAGCCATGCTATGAGCCACTCGATTCGTATCTCTAAATACATAAGAAACAATACAACTCATAAATTGTTTACAATTATCATGGATATCCCCAATGTATAATCAACAACATCCCCCATTGAACTTATTAACTACCATTAGACATGCACAAAGTCGGATTTAAATCCGATCCGGATCGGATAAAAACCAATCCGGTTTTTTTCCCTAGCCAAAAAATCGGTTTGGAGGGCCGGATGGTGTAACCGGTTTCAGTTTGAAAAAAAAAACCGATTTTTAAAAAAAATGGATATAAAAAACCCGATTTTAATATTATTAAAATTACATCGTCATCAATTGCAACAAAGTTTACGATAATTGAAATACTTAAATACTTCCAAGTTCAATAAATTCAAATACTTAAAAACTTCCAAGTTCGATAATTGAAACAAAGTTTACGATAATTGAAATAAAGTTTAAAAATAAACTACATCACCATCTCTTATTCATCATCTTGGCCTTATTTGTTTGGAGGGGATATTCCAAGTTCGACTTCTTCAATGTGTAAGTTTGCTTCCAAATCGGCATCAATTGCATCTTCTAGGGTGGTGATATGTTGCTTCCGAGCCGCTCCATCCAAATAATCCTTCAAACAAATGCATACTTCCACCGACTCGGGACTTAGTCTTGATCTCCGTTGCGATATAACCCTGCCACTAACAAAAAAAGCGGATTCCGAAACTACCGTAGAAGCTTAGACGGTTATTAAATCACGGGCTAGAATAGAAAATTGTGCTTCCTTTTCTTTCCACCAAGCCAAAATATTCAAACTTTCAAACTCTTCAAATGTCATTTTTGATAGAAAATCGCATGACATGTAATTTCTCAACTCACTACTTGGGGTGGTAGTACGTGATCGTTTGGATTGAGAATTTACAAGAGTGTTAAAAAGTGACAAATTTATGTTACTTGGACGTCTACTAGATGATTCCGCATTCGTTCTCATTTGATCATGTATTACACTACTTGATCTGTATTTAGTTAAATAAATTGCAAACATGTCTCGAAAACATTTGTTAAAATAATTTATTTGGTTTTGGACAAAGTTGAGTTCATCATCGGTTAGATTAAAAGCAAACACAATTTGTTCAATTAGTGTTTCAACCTCGCCAACATTTAACGTTGGGTTTAAAGCGGCGGCACAAGTAAAAATGGGGGAATCTCCTTAAAATATTTTAAAAGTTTTTCATTCATTGCAAAGCCAATTTCTTGAAAAACTCGGTTTCAAATTCAAAGTCATTTAGTCGGGTAGCCAACAAAAATATTTGATTAAGAACCAATGGGCTAGTAGGGTAATAAACACCGGATAAAAAAAGTTGTTGCATTTTTAAAAACCTCAAGCAAATCGGTTATTTTGACTATAGTTTCCCAACTCGAATCAGGATAAATGTTTGGGACATGACCCCTCTCGAAAAGCTGATCGTGAAATGTTTGCAATGTTTCCCTTTGCCTTAAGGTGGTATGCATCATCATCCAAGTTGAGTTTCGACGAGTTAGACAATCCAAATTAGGACCCAAAGCTTTTTTATTAACACACTTACAAAATCGTTTATAAAATCATTTAGTCTTTTGTTGTTGTTACAAAGAACCGATTTTATCATTGCTTTAAATTTTAATCTAATCAGCTCAATAACCTCCAAATCGGCTTGCACGAATAAATTAATTATGTGTGCAACGCAATGGGTATGAAAAAATGCAACGTCTAAAATCGGTGAAAGTAATATTTTCAATCTTGGAACCGCGGTTGTATTATTCGATGCATTATCAAAGGATATATATATGTTTAGGTTTTGTGTAATAAGATTTGAGAAAGTTGTAATCAACCAAATATATCTCCAACCTATTTATACATGTTTAGGGTGGTAAAATGGTAATTTTTTTTAGAAAAAATGTAAAAAAAATGGTCACAAAAACCCCTCAGACGGCTAGTTTTTTAAACCAATACCGTTTTTTTCGGATAAAAAATAGGTTTTTTAACCGGTTTTTTTCAAACCGGTTTTTAATCCGGTAAAAAAACCGATCGTCCAATTTTTTCCCAAACCGGTTATATTATCCGGTTTTAAAATATCCGCCCCGGTTTTAAAAAAACAGGTTTTTCCAAAATCCAGTTTCGGATATTTTTTTGCACAAAATCTGATATTCGGATTTTTTGTGCACCTCTAACTACCATTGTTGAATCAATTTCTATAGAGATACGTTGTCATCCTTTTTCCAAAGGAGGGTTGACAACAGCAGCAAGGCTGTGTAGTTTCGCTAACCCCGAATCAAAATAGCCAGTTGATGTAGTCGCCAAACCACCGAAGATCTTTCCTCTGGCAACCAGTCCAACCGCATCTAGTCTGATGATATGATTATAGGTTGCATCAGCATTCAATTTTATAATATCACCACTTGGAGTAATCCATTTATCCAAAGCACCATAACGAGGCAAAGGCGTGGGAGTTGTCTGTTGCAAAACAAGGAAGTCCCAATGGAGTGTTCTAGCGTTAGCAACTAGTACTCATGGGGGTTAAAGCCGACCATCATGAACCAATCTGTTTCTTCCTTTCAAAATGTTCCACAACAACATAATAAAATCTGCAAAATCATCCAATCCAAGCACATCAACTGCAGATTCTAACCACAACAACGGAGATATAGAATTAATAGTAAGAACCGAACCCGGTATGCCAGCAAGGTGTAGAGTATACTGAGCAAAACAACAATCTCTAACAGCATACATAACCATTTCAATCTTTAATTTGCAAAGAGGATAAAGACCATCACCCAATACAGGTGCTCGCACCCGAGCACCAACAGGAAGTGTGCCATATGCCAGTCTCCAAGTGAAGATACGCGCCTTAGGAAGCACTTTTAACTTCGCAATAAGCTTCCATAACCTGAGTATTGCATCAATAGTATGAGTTTGCTTTCGAAGCCACCAATATACCGAACGCATAGTGTAAACACCATAATCATGATTTTCCCACACGACACTATCATGAGAAATTGGGATATGGGTACGTGCAAGACCAGATCCACATCATACGTAGTGAAGAAGGCCTCTACCTTATCTGTGTCTCAACGTGGCCGATCCTTGTACACGAAATCATCACATCATGTCTTATGGGTTTCGTCGTTGTCGTAGGCACCTATAAATTTTATTGGTTAAATACCTCAATTATCTTTAAAAAATCATGCGGTACTACTGTATCCCACTCACCAGAAAAATGTTGTGGACAGGGCTTGTAAAGCCTTGTGAAAACCCTTCCACGTATATGAGATTTTATTACCTATTTTCACGTTAAGAACATCTCTAATTGGATAGTATCTCACACAGAGCACCTGAGCAAACAACGATTTCGATTCTTTGATGAGCATATATACCTATTTGCCTAGCATAGTTAAATTAAAAAACCGTAGATCCCTGAACCTAATCCACCAACTCGCTTAGGCTTGCAAATAGTATTCCAAGCTACTAAAGGCCATCCACACTCAAATATTTTTCCCGACCACAAAAAATGACACATAATACCAGTAATTTCATTCAACAGGTGCTCTGATGATAAGTAACATGACAGCGTATTGGGGTAAAGCTTGAGCTACTGCCTTGAGAAACACTTCCCCACCACAATATGATAAAAGTCGTTTCACCCAACATGTTACTCTCGTCAGTATCTTGTCACATAAGTAGCCAAACGTTCGGGTTTTATTCTTACCAATATGTACATGTAGTTCAAGATAGTGTCTGAATGTGCTAACTTCTTCGTATTCCAAAGATGCTCGTAATTTAAGCACAGTGCTGCATGATTGTATTTGGAGTAAAGTAAATAACAGATTTAGCCAAATTTATCTGTTATCTGAAAGAAACATCATAAATACTTAACATCTCTTTTATTCGAGTAGCTTCAATTGTTGAATTCTTAAGAAATACTAAACTGTCATCTGCAAACAATAAATGGGACACTCGAGGTCCATTCTGTGAAGTTCGTATTGCTTTTACAATTAAGCTTTACGAAACATAGACGATAAGCCTTGTGTAACAAAGAGGAACAGAAATGGTGATAAAGGGTCATCCTGTCGAAGTCATCTACTAGGACCAAACAGATTAGTTAGAGTACCATTAACTCTGGCCACATACGAAACAATTGTAACACATCATATGATTAAATCAACAAATTCCTCACCAAAACCCAGTTTAAGCATAACACTTCAGAGAAACCACCATTCGACTCTATCATATGCTTTCTCTATATCGAATTTAAGCGCAGCGCCCTTGTTGATTCCATTCTGGGAAGAATTCATATAATGCAACAGTTCATGGGCTACCACTATATTGTCAGAAATTTGTTGAATCGGAAGGCTGCCTGATTATCACTAATACATGTTGCCATAATTGGCTTCAAACGATTGACTAGGACCTTGGACACAATCTTATAAATGACGATACAAAAACTGATCTGTCAGATTTGCTTCATATACTTTGGCTCATCAACTTAGGAATTAGTACAAGGATGATTCGGTTCACCATGGTCATATCTTTACGTCTAGTTAAGAGTTCTAAACATAACTGAACCACATCCTCACCTATGATCGATCAATGTTGTCTGAAATTTTATACTTTATATGATTTTATATTTATATGTATGATTGAGTGTTCCCACATAGTGCTTAATTGCAATTAGGTAGGGGGAGTTATTATTGCATGTGTTGAAATTTTATGGCCTTATATGCTTATGATGATGATTTTGGCCTTAAATTTGCAGTACTTGATTTTTATTGTGAAATCATGTTCTGTATGCTTTATATTGATCATATATGTTGATTTTGAGAATATGATGTTTAAATGTAACAAAAATTGAAAATATAAATGTTTAGAATCTTTAAAGCCATTGTATGTTTGTGTGACTTGATTTGAACTTATTTGATCAAATTATGGACTAAATTGACCAATAATTAAAATTTGCATAGTTTGATGTTTCAAGTTGGCATTCATGCACATTTAGTATCTTCTAAGTCATTAAATTAATTTTCTATCAATAATATGACTTATGTTGCATCAAATTTGAATCTAGTATCATCCAATTTGGTCCTTGGAATAAAAATGCAATTTTCCAGAAAAATGATTGATCCCTTTTAGAAAAGGATCGATCCCTTGCATTTTCCAGAAAAAAGATCGATCCCTTTGTAAAAGGATCGATTCCTTTTCCAAAAGGATCAATTCCTTTTTGCGAATGATCTACCCCTTTAGGCCAAAATCGTCCAGGGAGCCTTTTTAACTTTGTTTCACGCACATTTTATCTTCTCAACCCATATTTTGAAGCAAAACACCCAAAAACCTCCTAAACTCCAAATTTCACCAAAATCTTCAATCTGAATCGTTTTCAAGTGGATTTTGTGCAAAAATCAATCATTTTTCATCATTTTTAACGAATGATTCTTCAATTCTTGAAGAATCATCACATGTTGGTAAGATTTTTCAAAACCATAAATTTTCAATACTATAAATTCGGATTAATTGGGTTGAATTATGTGATTAGAGAACATTTATTTATCGTAAAATTATTTTTTTGTTGCAGGGACATTACCTATTTATCAAATTTTCAAAAATCCAAAATTTTCTCGTGTTCGGTAAAAGTCTCTAACCAAAACCACCTTCAAAATCATTTAGTCATACCACTTTTCTTGCCCAAAAGGTTGTTTTAATTCTAAGTTATCTTTTAACATCATTTAAACATCTATTTTGGCCTAAATTCATATTTTTCTCAAAATCGTTCAAAATGTCAAAAATCATGGTTTCAAAAGGACAATCCACAAGCAATACTCAAAATGATTCTTGGATTGACCAATGTTTTCAAACTTCAAAGCTCATGAACATTTTAACTCATTCTTTGCATCTCGATCGATTAAGAAATCCAAAAATTTAGTTTTGAATTTTTAAACAATTTAGGTTTTCCTTATGAGTAAAACTTGAAAAATATGAAACTTTTACCTTTCTTCACTTTCATGGCCTTACTTATCATTCTTTGGTTCGATCTTTTTACTCGAATGCTTGTGTGTCATTCACTTCTCGTGATGACACCACCTATCAAACTATGTCTCATGTTTTATGGGTCATATCATCACCATTACTGTTGAATAATCGGGTAAAGAAAATTGAAAGAACACAAGAATTTTAACGAGGTTCAGCAATGTGCTTACGTCCTCGGTGCCTTAGGCGGTGCTAGAATTTTTATTCAATTAAATGTCTCATAGGTTTAGGTTACATCTCCTTTTATAATAAATAAACCCTTGTACATATTTATAAAATAACCCTGTACCATATCGCGAGGCCGCAGCCCCAACCCATATAATCGTAACCCCCACTACGAGACTTTCTCGGTATATTTATGAACAATACCTAACAAATCTCCACCTTGGCGAATATCCTGCCCCTTAGGAAACATTCAATGTGGGTTGGGTTACCTTACTTCTTTAACAACTCAAAACTCAACAAGTCCAGCAATGTATGAACTTGTATATCGTAACTGGCTTGGTGAACATATCAGCGGTATTCTCATCATATACCTTCTATAACAAAATCTCTCTAGATGCAACAAACTCTCTGATCTTGTGAACCTTACATCATATGCTTAGTTCTAGCACGATATAACTGATTCTTAGCTAAGTGAATAGTACTTTGATTATCATAAAGTAACTGAACTCCACCTTGCTGAACACCCAACTCCTTCACTAAACCAGTAAGCCATAAAGCTTCTTTTGCAGCTTCATTTGCTGCCATGTATTCAGCTTCATTTGTTGCCATGTATTCAGCTTCAGTTGTAGATAATGCCACAACAGATTGAACAGTAGACTTCCAACAAATAGGCCCTCCATCAAGAGTAAAGACATACCTTGTCGTAGATCTTCTATTATCCAAGTCACTCGCATAGTCTGAATCCACATATCCTACAACTAAAGGATTATCTCGCTGACTACTAAAAACAATTCCATGTCCCAGTACCCTTTAAGTACCTAATATCCACTTGACTGCTCCCATTGCTTACCAAGTTTAGACATGTACTTACAAACTTGACTAACAGCATGAGCTAAATCAAAATGAGTACATACCATTGCACAAGCAGCCAACAACATTACAATACGAAATCTTTTCCATATCTTCAGCTTCCTTATCTATCTTAAGGCACTGTTCTAATGAGAGCTTAAAGTGATTCACCAATGGAGTGCTCAATGGTTTTGCGCTGCTCATCGCAAATCTTTCTAGCATTTTCTCAACATAACCCTGTTGAGATAGCCACATTTTCCTTAAGTCTCTGTCCCTGTAAATTTCCATTCCAAGAATTTTCTTTGTAGCATCTAAATCTTTCATATCAAATTCCTGACTCAATAAAGTTTTCAAACCGATAAAAATCCATGTTCTTTGCAACAATTAACATATCATCAACATACGGTAACATAAAAATAAAAGAACCATCATCAAGACTTAACATAGACACAACAATCATACTCACGCTTGTAGCCAATCTTGATCATATAAGAGTCAATCTGTTTGTACCATTGTCTCAGAGATTGTTTCAACCCGTAAAAATTTCTTCAATCTGCAAACTAAATGCTCGTTTCCAGGTTGAGTGAAACCTTCAGGTTGTTGCATGTAGATCTGCTCCTCTAAATCACCATGCAAAAAAGCAGTTTTAACATCCATCTGCACTAAATACAAATCCCAACTAGTCACCAATGCAAGTACAACTCAGATTGAAGTGTGACTGACCACAGGAGAAAAAATTCATCATAATCAACTTCTTTCTGCTGTGAAAACCCTTTGCTACCAAACGAGCCTTGAACTTTCTCCCCCTCTTTTTCTATTTTTGTTAGTTTCTTCTTATACACCCATTTGCAACCAATAGGTTTCTTACCCTCAGGAAGGCGAAAAACACCCATGTACGATTATGATTCAAAGACTCCATCTCCTCAACCATGGCAGTCATCCACTTGTCGTTTCCCTGACTAGTAACAGCATCATGAAAAGTAACTGGATCATCACTGCTAACAGTAAGTGCAAAAGAGACCAAGTCTTCAAAACCCAATCTGTTCGGAGGCTTTATATTCGTCTGTCTCACTCTGTCTCTGGTGAGACTATAATCCTACAAATCATATGTAGCGGAACCACCAGAAGTCGGTTGAGAAGTTTCTGTTTTCTCAACTGGAAACTATTCGAAATCCACCACTGTCGTGTCTTTCTTCTGCTGCAACATGGGTTGTTCATCAAAAACAACATCTCTACTGATCACAATTTTCTTCGCAACTGGATCCCAGAATTTTAATCCTTTGACACCTTTCTTGTAACCCAGAAAAATGCATTCCTTCGATTTTGCATCAAGTTTGGATCTCTCATCAGCAGGTATATGCACATAAGCAAGACAACCAAAAATCAGTAAGTGATCAAAAGTAACATCATGACCAATCCATACCTCTTCTTCAACTTTCCCATCCAATGATGCCCTTGGCGATCTATTGATAAGATAACACACCATGTTAACAGCCTCAGCCCAGTAGTGTTTGGGAAGCCCCACATTCAACCACAAACATCTAGCTATTACATTCAACAACATGTTCATTCGTTCCGCAACACCATTTTGTTGTGGTGTCTTGCGCATTGTAAAATTTCTCTTAATCCCATGCTCCTTCAGAAGTTTAGAAACTATGAATCTGTGTACTCCGTACCATTGTCAGACTGCAAACACTTGATTTTTCGTCATGTTTGGTTTTCTACCTCAGCTTTCCACAGCTTGAACTTCTCAAAAACGTCAGACTTCTGTTTCAAAAAATACACCCAAACTTTTTGTGAAAAATTGTCAATAAAAGTAACATAATACCTAGATCTACCCAAAGACGATGTCGTGGAAGGCCCCCAAACGTCATAATGCACATAATCAATAATCTCTTCAGTTGTGTGCTTCCCAATCTTGAAACGAACTTTAGTCTGTTTACCAAGAACACAATACTTGCAAAAATCGAGCTTACAACTTTTAACACCATGCAACAGATTTCTTTTATGTAATTCAGGCATACCATGTTCACTAAGATGAGCAAGACGCATATGCCACAGTTTGGTAGTATCATCATAGGACTCAACAGAATGAACTCCATCTATAACGGTACTCCCTAACAATCTGTAAATATTCCCTGCAGTCATCTTTCCTTTCATCACAGTCAAAGCTCCTTTAACAATCTGAATGGTTTCTTTATCCTCATCAACCTTAGGGATAAAACCATTCTTGTGCAAAGTGCCCAAAGAATCAAATTCTTCTTCAAATCTGGGATATGTCGAACACCACACAACGTCCGAACAGAACCAAGATACATCTTAATTTTGACATCACCAATACCAACAATATTGCAACATCGATCATCACCCAAATAAACTGAACCAGAATTAACCGACATGTATGTCGAAAACCATTTCCTATTTGGCGTGATGTGATAAGAACATCCAGAATCAAAAATCCAAGCATCCATCAATTGAGTCGTTGAAATAGAGAGCATATCACCCTCACTGCAATCAGAATTGTCATCCTCGACCATATTCACAGAATTGGATGAGTCATCACGCTTCTCATCGGTCTGTTTTTTCAACTTTGGACAGTCTTGCTTCATATGTCCCGTCTCTTTGCACTTGTAACAGTGAATTGTCTTCTTATCCCTAGATTTGGATCTGAAATTCCGCTTCCCAAACCCTGCATTCTTTGGCTTCCGTCCACTGTCTCGATTACCCTTGACATATAAACTATCAGCTTGAGAGTTATCCCCTGCATTTTGCTTCCGCTGGTTGTGAGCCAACAAGGTTGCAGTAATCTTCTCAACTTTGATAGTCTCTTTCTCATATGTAAGAGTAGTCACTATGTGTTCGTAAGAGGGAAGCAACAAACATAACAGAATCATCGCTTTGTCTTCATCCTCAATTTTCACATCAAGCCGAGCCAAATCAGAAACAATTTGATTGAAGACATTTACGTATTGCGCCAAATCATGATCATCCTGCATCTTCAGCCCATACAGTCACTGTTTTATATACAATTTAGTCGTTAAGGATTTGGATATAAACTGACTTTTCAACTTCTTCCAAATTTCATCTGGAGACGACAGATGCATGACGTGATACATGACCTCGTCCGCCAAACATAATCGTATGGTTTCTGCCGCTTACTGCTGCAATTCTTCCCAATCTTCCTCCTCCATCGAAGTCGGCTTTGTAGGTCACAAAGCCTTCAGGATCCCTTGCTGCTCTAACAGATCCTTTACCCTTGTTTGTCATAATCCAAAGTTACCCTGCCCATCGAATTTCGCAACTTCAAATTTGGCTCATGACATATGATACCAATTGTTGAATAATCGAGTAAAGAAAACAGAAATAATATAAGAATTTTAACGAGGTTCAGCAATATGCTTACGTCCTCGGTGCCTTAGGCGGCGCTAGAATTTTTATTCAATTCAATGTCTCATAGGTTTAGGTTACATCTCCTTTTATAATAAATAAACCCTTGTACATATTTATAAAAATAACCTTGTACCATATCGCGAGGCCGCAGCCCCAACCCATATAATCGTAACCCCCACTACGAGACTTTCTTGGTAATTTATGAACCATACCTAACAATTACTGTTGACTTCATCGCTCAATCTTTTAACTTTTCTCTTACCAATAATGATAATAAAAAAGGCCTTTTTCCTCCCGAGATGTACCTTCTAAAAAATAGAGTCATCATTTTCTCCTTTAATGAGATCGAGCGTCGTTAGGATGATCTTGAGGCTCGTATGATCTAGGAGGTTCGAGCGGTCCAACTTCAGCTTGATTCCCTCATTCATTGCCATCTTAGTTCATGCATGCATATCATTTCATTTTTATTAGATTTTAGACTTGCTACATTTTGATATTTTACTTTGGATGTTTGGTATTATGAACCTATATTGATTTGATATTTGGTTAATTATTATGTTGGATATTTGAACTTATATGCATTTGATATTTTGGGATATTCAAGCTTTTGGTACCTTAATATGTTTATTATTGATTCTAGGTTGTTTTAATTACTTTATCTCATTGTTATATTGTACTAACATTGTGAATTATTTTTGATATAACAAAAGGGGGAGAAGTAAGTGTAAAATAAAAAATGATTTGGAGCTTAAATTTTTTCAATTCATAAATCCTTTTATTATTTTTCAAAGAGATGGCATTTTTCAAAAAGTTTTGTTATATCAAAAGGGGAGATTGTTGAATTAAGATTTTGATAATAATAAATTGTAAAATTCATTTTTGGACATAATCGTATTATAAAACAAATTAAAAAAAATAATTCAAAATCCAAATTAACTTGAAAACTATGTTTTAAATGTTTTCTAACTTAGTCGAACCTTTTTAAAAACTTACTTGATCGTTTTCGCGCTTTAAAGTCGAGTTTCCAAGCTTTTCTAGCTCAAAGGATCCATACCTTCACCAAAAGAATCGATCCCTCGATGAGAATGATTGATCATTTCCCTTAAAGGATTGATCTCTTTCTTGTAACGATCAAATTATTTGAAAAATGATCAATCCCTTTCACCAAATGATTGATCCCTTGTGCATTAAATATCATTTTTGGTTGTAGGTAACGGGCTATAATGATTCCCAACGACTCTAAACAACTAAAATTAATAGAGATGTCATAAATAATAGAAAATGATTGATCCTTGTGCATTAAATGTTATTTTTTTATGTGTAGCAAATTAGGGCATGGGGAGAAGTTTTGTCAGTTTCACATCTTCAAAAATGAGGAGTTGGTTCCCCAATGGGATGTGTCGTTTCGTACTCCACCAAGAGGTAGGGGTATTGTTTATAGCCCTTGGTTAAGGGAAGATGGCTAGGGCTCAATGCAACCAACGAGCTTAATGGGAAAGTAGTCAAGTGGGATCGATATGACTATGTCAGATGTGGGCCAAACAAAATTATGGGTGGAGAAGACGTTCGGAGTTAGCTATAGGAGGGACCAATTATCGAATGGTTTTGATATTTACATGACAGTGACAGAGGATGATGACACCATCCGTAAGTAAGAGATTGCAAAACGTCAATAGGGTAGCCCAGTAACCTTATTTGTAAATTCAAAAAATATACCTGGGAATTTAATTGGATCGGGAAGCCTGAATGAATAGTCCAGTCGGGAGCAATAAAGTTCTTGAGCTGGAATATTTGGGGTTTAGGGATACCTCTAACGATTCGTCGTCTTCGGTTTCTACTGAGAGACGTTAACCCTTCCGTATTGTTTTTATAGAGACGAAACTACGAAATTCACGGATGTAAAATGTTAGGATATCGTAGGATTTTGTTCATGATATTGAAGTTGAGCCGAGTGGGACTCGGGGTGGTTTGTCCTTTGCTTGGCGCTCTGGTTGCTCCGTTTTGTTAAGGTCAATTTCTTGTTGCCACATGATGTCATCATTCATAATGATTCTGCAGGGTTTCATTGGAGTTGCATTAGGTTTTATAGGACTCTTGGGAGGTTCGGAGGGCAAAATCTTTGGATTTTACGTTCTCTTAACGATAGTCCCATCTGCCTTGGATTGTGATTGGGGATTTCAACAAAATTATGTTTGCTTATGAGAAGGAAGGGAGCCTTAATTGGAGAGAAAGGCAAATGAATGCTTTTGTGATGTGTTGGGGGTGTGGGCTGTCAGATATCGGTTACCAAGGGTCTTGGTTTACTTGAGAGCATGGTCGTTCGGCTGCCACAAATATTTGTGAGATTGGACCGTGGAGTGGCGAATAACAGCTGGAGTGCTATTTTTTTCGAATTATACCTTCAACATTTGGTGAATTCTTTCTCGGATCATTACCCCTTGTTACTTAATGCAAATGATTCTCCTATGTGTGTTCGTCATTAGAATTTTAAGTTTGAGGCCTCATGGTTACTAGAGGATTCGTGTGAAGATGAAGTGGTTTGGCTTTGGAGTGAGGCAACATGTACGATTCCGGAGAAATTGAAGCATGTTAATGTTGGTCTGGATAAATAGATTAAATATGTTTGTCTTTCAAAACGCATAACGACTGTGGAGTTGAATAAGTGGCTTGATGAGTTATTAGTGATGGTTCCATCAGATGAGGTGTTAGGTGACATTGTTGATACTAAGTCGCAGCTCAAGTTAGAGGCTGATAAGTAGGAGTTGTTTTGGGAACATAGGGTACGTGTTAATTGGCTCAAGTATAGGGATAATAACACGTCTTTCTTTAATCGATCTGCTACTACTCGAAGAAAGGAAAATCAAATTATCTATTTGGAGGGCCATGATGGTGAGGTTGTTGAAAGTGAAGTGCGGATGAATGCGATAACAATGGCTTACTTTCAGGATTTATTTCCTTCCACAGCTCTGATGATTAATGAGGGGCTTCTTACTAGTAGAAACAGGTGTATTTCTCCTGAAATAAATGTTGATTTGCTTAGGATTTTCTATGGAAGATGTTACTTATGCGGTTCGTTCTATACACCCAATGAAAGTTTCTTAAGAAGATTGGTTGGGAGCGTTGTTTTACCAACGTTTCCGGCATGTGATTGGGAGTGAAGTTGCAACTTACTGTATTTGAGTCATTTGAGAGAAGTATAATGTTTCTGAAATAAACCATACACATATTGTGTTGATCCTAAAAGTGGAAAATCTGAAGATTATGAGCCAGTTTCGCCCTATCAGTCTAAGCAACGTTCTCTTTAAAATTATCTAAAAATTGTTAGTTCATCGCATGCAACGCTATTTGCATTTGTTCAATGATGAAGCACAGAGCGCTTCCGTTCTAGGAAGACTGATCACAGATAATGTCATAACGGCGTATGAAATGCTTCACTCTTTTCAAGCTCGTCAAATGGGTCGGTTGGGTTTCTTTGCTTTGAAGCTTGATATGAGAAAAGCTTATGACATGGTAGAATGGAAATTTTTTGGGGCTTGATGGATAGAATGGGGTTTACGCAAGTTTGGATAGATTGCATTCGAAGATGCATGGTTTCATATTATTCGATTGTCATGAAGGGGTTCCCTAGCGAGTGTTTTCTCTCCAACATGGTCTTCTTCAAGGTGATTCACTCAGCCCGTACTTGTTCCTTATCTATAGTGAAGGTCTATCCGCACTTTTTAGGAATAAGATTGCTTCGGGTGAGTTTAATGGGGTTTGACTGAACATTATGCTCCCAGAATTTCACATCTGCTCTCTGTTGATGATTTTCTGATTTTTTGGTGAGGCCACGGCTAGAACGATGTTGAAGGTAAATGAGATTGTTGATATCTATGGGGAAAGTTCTGGTCAATTGGTAAACTTTGATAAATCGGGCGTTTTCTTCAGTACCAATGTTATTGATGAAAAGAGGCGTGATGTCCGTCATATCTTGGAGGTGTCGTCTTTGTCAAACTCGGAGAATTATTTGGGTCTTCCATCCCTTGTCGGTCAAAATAAACGAGGAGTATTTGCTTATTTCTCTGATAGGTTTCGAAGTTGTATTGATACGTGGAGTGTTCAGGCTTTATCTCAGGGTGGCAAATAAGTTTTCATAAAGTTCGTTTTACAATCAATACCACTATATACTATGAATTGCTTTCTTTTTCCAAAAGGGCTCTGTGAAGAATTGAATAGTATTATGAAAAGATTTTGGTGGCAAAAATCTTCTGTAAAACGTGGGATTCATTGTTTTTATTTGGGAGACGTTGTGTAAATTGAAGGACGGCGGTGGTCAGGGTTTCCACGATTTATCCAAATTCAACATCGCTTTTCTCGTAAAGCGGGACTGGAGGTTGTTTATGAATCATTCTTCATTGGTTGGGAGGTTGCTTAAAGCAAAGTATTATCCATCGGGTGATTTTCAGAGTTCGAGACTTGGTTCTTATCCTTCGTACATTTAGAGGAGTGTGTGGAGTGTAAGGGGTCTTTTTGAAAAAGAATTGAGATTGAAGGTTGGTACGAGTGCTTCCATCTCTATCTGGAATGATTTCTGGCTACTGAAATCAATTCCTCGATTAGTGGAGATTACTCAAGTTAATTTGGTTGAGTGTGTAATTGATTTAATTGATGTTGAGAGTCATAGCTGGAAAGTTGATTTGAGTGAGGAATTGTTTGAGGAAGAGGAGGCCAATTTGGCTGTCCCTTTTTTCCATATATATATATATATATATATATGGGGTAAGGGGAGGTAAGATAGTAGGCTATCCTAACACCAGGTTGAGAGTAGCTTCCGTAAGAGACCTCCGAATTATGAAATGTCCTCCGTGGGACTCGATCCCACGACCTCAAAGTTAAGAACCTTGTACTATACCAACTGAGTTGAATGGTCATTTCTGAAGAGAGGCCAATTTGATCTTAGGTATTCCTATTTCAAGGAAAAATCATGGTGATTTTCGTGTTTGGAGTGGGGAGAATACATGTGTTTACAGTGTCTGAAGTGGCTATCGTTTGCTTTTAGGGGTTTCTTCTATTTTTCATCCGATGAAAGTCTTGTTTTCAAAATTGTGGGCTAGCACTTGTCAGCGGAAAGTAAAATTACAGGTTTGGAAGTTCATTATGAATTATATCCCCCTCAATGCAAAATATATATTTTAAACACATAGCCACCTAACCTCTATTGTCTTCGTTTCTCGGGGGTAGTTGAGTCCGGAGTTCACATTATTCGAGATTGTCAATTAGCTCAAATGGTTTTGGGTTCTCTGTTGTATTTCTGACCTCCTTCGGTTGGGGATTTAACGTTACCATGTTGGCTTGATTGGATGTTTAATCAATATCGTCAATCAAAGCATGCATAAATTCTAGTTACAATTTGGAGACTCTGGTTCGCTCGAAATCAATTCTATCGTGAAGACAAACAGACTAGGGTGGAGGAGCTTATTACCTGTGTGAATGCTCACTACTTGGAGTTTGTTGCCTCGAATGAGAATGTTTATGGTTCTGAATAGTTGTCTGTTATCCGTTGGCAACCGCCTGTAATAGAGAAGCTGAAATGTTCGGATGAGAGCCCAATATTTTCTGAAATCAATCCGGTGCTCTGTAATGTTCGGATGAGAGCCCAATCTTTGCATGCATGCTCTTATCGATTTATCCCTCGACATGGAAACAAAGCCGCCCATCTGTTGGCGACGATGTTGGATCTTGGAAATGGTGATAGATTTTGGGTAGAAAAAGCACCAGCTCTGGTGGAGACGAGGACAGATATTGTAGGAGATTATTCGACCCTCCTTAGGCCCCTTTCGTTTTTAGGTGGTGTGAAGCTGATGATCTACTTTTTTGTTTGGTGTTTTCCTTGCTTGGTGCTTTCATCATTGGTTTTTGGTTCATTGCAAGTGTCACGGACCAAAGCCCACCACCGAGTTTAGCCCGTGAGAAGTAGTCCAAATGGAGGTTTGGACCTTCTAGAAGCCACAAAGACTTAGGTGGCATTTAAATTTGTATAGATAATGCCCACTTGTTTTTGGTAGGTAAAGATTAATCTCAACCGTCGATGTAATTAGATCTTAGCCGTTCATTAAGGGGAGCTTTAGCTATAAATAGAGGCCTCCCCTCCTCATTTGTACTCACTCCTTCACTTTGAGAAATCATAAGAGCATTCTTCTCTCAAAGCTTTCTTATCTTCCTTCTTGTGCTAGTTCTCTTGTCTAGCTTCCGTCAAGGTTCTAAGCATCCTTGCTTAGGATATTTTCAGGCTTACTTAGCCGCGATCACTAAGAAAGCGACTAAGGCCGCACGTTCCGAGGCGTCGAAGTTCCAAGGGCGTGACAAGTGGTATCAGAGCTAGTTCTACAAGAAATGGCATAACACAACTAAGACGAGGTCCCCACAAGCGAAGTGATGGAGACTCGCGCTGCAGTGGCAAAGAAACGAGGGAGCTCGAAAGATATCGTGGCCTCGTTTGAGCAAAGGGTCGGTAGATTAGAAGACCGATATAATGAAGTCCAAGAGACTCAAGACTCGGTTGAATCTCGCTTAGAGAAGGTGGAGTCCGTAGAGGATGTACTCCGTGAAGAAACCCAAGCACTCATCAGCGAGTTGACGGAGAACGTAGACGACTGTACCAGAGGCCTCGAGAGCATGTACTTGGCCATGAGGGTCGAAATAATGCGGGAGGTAAAGGAGCTCAAGAGTGAGCTGCTCGTCTACAAGGCTGCCGTGTTGAATGGAGTGACTGGGGAGGCGCAAGCACCAAGACCCAGGATCGACGTCCCTAAGCCGAAGGAGTTCAAGGGTAGTCGGACTGCCCAAGATGTGGATAATTTCATCTGGGGCATGGAGCAATTCTTCCGTGGCATGGGTATCGGGGATGATACCACCAAGGTAAATGTTGTTTCCAATTATCTTACCAATGGTTCTATGTTATGGTGGCGTCGTAGGTGTTCCGAGATTACAAAACCAATCGGGACGTGGGTGGAGTTCGTGGGAGAACTCAATGAGCATTTCTATCCGAAGAATGTTGTACTCGAGGCTCGAGCAAAATTGAAACAATTAAAGCATGACCGATCCATCTTGGAGTATGTCAAAAACTTCACAGAGATCAATATGCAAATCCCGGACTTGGGCGAGTCCGAAGGTTACTTTGCATTCATGGATGGACTACAACGTTGGGCCAACATGGAGATCCAAAGGAGGGGAGTGACCGAATTCTCCAAGGCATTAGATGCAGCCGAGGCTATTGCCCCGTTTAAAGTAAAAAGGACCGACTCTCTTCAATCCAAGTCGAAACCCAAAGGTAATAGTGGGGGAGAAAAGGCCAAAGGAAACTTTCACAAGCCAACGGGAAATCATGGGAAGCCGAATGATCGACCCAAAAAGCTCTTCAATCCTTGAGAGAAGAAGGGGGAATTATCATTCTTTTCTTGTGGAGGAAATCATATGAAATGAGATTGTCCTCAACTTGTGAAAGTTACTGCCATCAAGGAGAATGATGAGGTGGAGAGTGAGACTCTCAAACTTGGCTCCATCCTTAGCACCATGGAGGTCAAGAAAGGCCGCAAGAAGAAGGGATTGATGTACGTAGACATCACCGTCGCAGGCCAAAAGATGAGTGCACTGGTGGACACAGGTGCCTCAAAATTGTTCATGTCCGAACAAATTGCCAAGAGACTTGGCCTTCATGTGGAGAAGGCAACGGGATCCATCAAAACCGTGAATGCCGAAGAAGTTCCAATTGCGGGGGTCGCAAAGGGAATCGAGCTAACCGTCGGAGGTTGGTCCGGAAAGGAAGCCATTAAGGTAATCCCTCTCGATGACTTCGACTTTGTTCTTGGGTTAAGTTTTTTGGACCGAATAAATGCTTTCCCAGTGCCTTTTGCCGATTGCTTGTGTATCCTGGATCCAAAGCAACAATGCATTGTTCCAGTGAGCCGAGGGCCCGGAATCGAGGCCAAGATGTTGTCCGCAATCCAATTCTCAAAGGGGGTGCGCAAAGAAGAACCCACCTTTGTGGCTTCATTGGTGGGAATTGAACCCACAATGACCGAGGAAGTCCCAACTGAAGTGGGACAAGTATTGGTGGAGTTTAGAGATGTAATGCCAACTGGGCTACCGAAGCATTTGCCACTGAAAAGAGAGGTGGATCACAAGATTGAGCTTGTGGAGAATACGAAGCCACCCGCTCGGGCTCCTTATCGAATGGATCCGCCCGAATTAGAGGAGATGCGCAAACAATTGAAGGATCTTCTCGATGTCGGATACATCCGACCATCCAAGTCCCCCTATGGTGCACCGGTGTTATTCCAAAGGAAGCATGACGGCTCACTCAGAATGTGCATCGACTATCGAGCTTTGAATAAGCTCACCGTGAAGAACAAGTACCCGATCCCATTGATTGCCGACTTGTTCGATCAACTTGGTGGTGCAAGGTGGTTCACCAAGTTAGATTTACGGTCCGGATACTACCAAGTTCGGATAGCAGAAGGTGATGAACCAAAGACTGCTTGTGTAACACGCTACGGTTCATATGAGTTCCTTGTGATACCCTTCGGTCTCACCAATGCTCCTGCAACCTTTTGCAAAATGAACAAGGTACTACAACCCTTTCTTGATCATTTTATTGTATTTTACCTTGACGACATCGTTGTTTATAGTAAGACCTTGGAAGAACACATTGAACACTTGAGGAGGGTGTTCCAAGTCTTACGAGAGAACGAGCTTTATGTCAAGGAGGAAAAATGCTCGTTTTCACAAAAGGAAGTGTCGTTCCTAGGCCATATTGTTGGAGGAGGCAAGCTCCAAATGGACAAGGACAAGATTCGGGCGATTGACGAGTGGAAGCCACCCACCAAGGTGACTGAACTACGAGCATTCTTGGGATTAGCCAACTATTACCGACGATTCGTGAAGGGCTATTCCAAGATTGCCACACCTTTGAATGAGCTACTCAAAAAGGACAAGGTGTGGGAATGGGACACAAAATGCCAAGATGCTTTTGAAAAGCTCAAGGAGGCCATGGTAAATGAGCCCGTATTGGTGTTGCCAGACTACACCAAGCCTTTTGTAGTCTACACTGATGCATCCGATGTTTCCATTGGTGGAGTCCTCATGCAAGAGGGACATCTAGTGGCATACGAGAGCCGAAAGCTCAACGAGACCGAGAGGAGGTACTCGGTTCATGAGAAAGAGATGACAGCAGTTGTACACTGCTTGCGCATATGGCGACACTACTTGCTTGGGTCCAAGTTCGTGGTGTTCACGGACAACGTTGCCAACAGTTACTTCCTCACCCAGAAGAAGCTTTCTCCCAAGCAAGCTCGTTGGCAAGAGTTTCTTGCCGAGTTCGACTTTTCCTTAGAGTACAAGCCTGGGAAGGTGAACTGTGTTGCAGATGGCTTAAGTCGGAGGTATGCCATCGAAACTGTGGAAGGTACTCTCCTCGAGAGGATCAAAGAAGGATTACCCCATGATCCTGTGGCAGAACGAATCATCGAGGGAGCCAAGAAGGGGCGAACCCGGGAGTTTTGGCTCGAAGGAGATTTACTCTACCACCGTGGCCATCGACTCTTTGTGCCTCGGTATGGGAAGTTACGCAAGGAGCTCATGAAGGAGTGCCATGATTCCAAGTGGGCGGGACATCCGGGAGTCGATCGAACATTGGCATTACTCTCGGAGCAATACTATTGGCCGCACATGGCTGAAGATGTGCAGGCCTATGTGAAGACTTGTCTTGTATGCCAACAAGACAAAATCGAGTCGAAGAAGCCGGCGGGACTACTACAACCGTTGCCCATTCCTGAACGCCCATGGGAGAGTATTTCCATGGATTTTTATTATTGGTTTGCCCAAAACTGATGGACTTTCAAGTATCATGGTTGTGGTTGACAGGTTTTCGAAGTATGCGATGTTCATACCCGCGTCTAAGGTGTGTCCAGCTGTAGAGGCCACTCGACTTTTTCCTTAAGCATGTGGTGAAGTATTGGGGAATGCCGAAAACCATCATTAGTGACCGAGACACGCGGTTCACTGGGAGGTTTTGGACGGAGTTGTTCAAACTGATGGGATCGAGCTTGAACTTTTCCACCGCAGTTCATCCACAAACCGATGGGCAAACTGAGCGAGTGAATGCTCTATTAGAGATCTATCTGAGGCACTACGTGAGTGCCAACCAACGAGACTGGCCAAAGTTGTTGGATGTGGCCCAATTTTCCTATAACTTGCAACGGAGTGAGGCGACAAACCAAAGTCCGTTCGAGATCGTGACCGGGCAACAACCGTTGACACCAAACACAGTTGTTACCAAGTATGAAGGGCCCAATCCATCAGCACACAACGTTGCCAAGGAGTGGCACGAGCAACACGACTTAGCCCGAGCTTGTTTACACAAGGCGGGAAAGCGGACCAAGAAGTGGGCAGACCGAAAACGAAGGGACGTGAACTTTGAAGTTGGCGACCTTGTCCTTGCAAAGTTGGCCAATGTTTTGCACCATGCGGATGTGCACAAGGGACTTGTGCGAAGATACGAGGGTCCGTTCCGAATCGTGAAGCGAGTAAGCACCATGGCCTACAAATTGGAGTTGCCTCCAACTATCCGAGCGTATCCCGTTATCTATGTTAGCCTGCTCAAGCCGTACCATCAGGATACCGAGGATCCAAATCGAGGCAAGTCACACCGAGCGCCAGTAGGAGTAGCGGTCTCATATGACAAAGAGATCCAAGACATACAAGCGGAGAGGGTTATTCGACGGCTAGGACACCGCCCAAGGCATGAATACTTTGTCCTGTGGAAGGGGCAACCCGAGTGCGAAGGGAGTTGGGAACATGCCGAGGGACTTTGGCAATTCAAAAATAGAATAGACCAATATCATGCCAAACGAGCGACGAGGGCGTCACCGGAACCAGTGGGGGAGAATGTCACGGACCAAAGCCCACCACCGAGGTTAGCCTGTGAGAAGTAGCCCAAATAGAGGTTTGGACCTTCTAGAAGCCACAAAGACTTAGGTGGCATTTAAATTTGTATAGATAATGCCCACTTGTTTTTGGTAGGTAAAGATTAATCTCGACCGTCGATGTAATTAGATCTTAGCTGTTCATTGAGGGGAGCTTTAGCTATAAATAGAGGCCTCCCCTCCTCATTTGTACTCACTCCTTCACTTTGGGAAATCATAAGAGCATTCTTCTCTCAAAGCTTTCTTATCTTCCTTCTTGTGTTAGTTCTCTTGTCTAGCTTCCGTCGAGGTTCTAAGCATCCTTGCTTAGGATATTTTCAGGCTTACTTAGCCGCGATCACTAAGAAAGTGACTAAGGCTGCACGTTCCGAGGCGTCGAAGTTCCAAGGGCGTGACACAAGGATTGAAATGGCTAGTTGATTCGTCCTCTGTTCTTTTCTCTTTGCTTTCTTTTTTGTGTTTTGTTTTCTTGTCTTTTCTACTGCTTTTTGTTGTGTTTTTTTAGTTTTTTATTGTTCATCGGGAGCAATGTTTGGTGCTGGATAGCTGGGCTCTTTTTTTTATATTGTCTTTTGGGTTTTTCTTAATGGCTAGTTGTTTTTATTCAAAAAAGAGTTTAGAAGTATATTTTTAATGAGTAAAGATGAAGGTTCGAATCATAAAATTATAATTTTATATTTTATATTTTATTTTATATATGCTCAAAATGATTGAGTGATGAAAAATGAATTGATGCTCAAAGTAAGCTACTAGTAAATTATGTCGAGAAAAATGAAAAAAATTATATTCCACATAGGATATAACTTTATATATATAAACCAACTTAAATGTTATATATTATGGCAAATGAATTTTGACTCACGTGTAGAGTAGGCAAATTGGTGTGATTTTGTAAATTTTATTGAGTTTAAGACCTACCTTAGTGGTGGATCTAAAAATTAAATAATTATGTTTAAAATTTTAATACTCGATTTTAATAAAATTTGGGTGTGCAAATTTTTTTATTTTTTCTTATTTCCATTAGTAAATTAATATAAATTTAATATTTTTTTCTCAAAATAATAGATGTATAATGACTCTCCAATATAACCATGTACATCCGCCCTGGCACACCTATATGACACGAGGGACACAAAATGTCCAGATTAGTTGAGGACTCGGAAAGTTGCGGATAATTTAGCCCAATATAATAATTATTTCCAGGGATGGTAAACTAGCGGGTCGGGTGTGGATATCCCCTCAACCATCCCCATACCCACATAATATTTTCAAATCTACCACCCGCCCACCACCCATGATGGGTAAAAAAATTTAAACACACACCCGCCCACGCGGGTACATTTTCAAATCCATCCCCACACCCACTACCCAACTAAAGACGTACCCGGCTAGACTTGTCTGACAATATATAGCTTATACAATATTAAGATTTATAAATTAGTCTATAAAATTATACCTAAATTCATAATGATCCAAAATATAATGGGTATTTAGTGGGCGGGCGTTTGTGGGGCGGGCGGATGCGGGTCGGATAAGGTCTCAAATCTACCACCCGCCCATTACCCGCGACGGATACCACTTTCTAAATCCACACCTGCCCTCTACCCACTAAAGTTATACCTATCCCGCCCCAATTGGAGCAGGTACAATGCGGAATCCACGAAACTCTACCCATTTGCCATCCCTAATTATTTCCTTGATTCTCATAATTTTTAGTAAATCAAACCGTGTAAAAACACAAATTTTTTTTTTATTTTTTTCTTTTCAATTGTTTAATTTCATAATAATAGTGACCCGTGCAATGTAAAATGTCCATACCAAATTGGCTAGGCCTATATATGTGATTTTGAGTAATTTTATTTATAATATATGTGCGATTTTTATATTCATATTTTGGATTAATATTTATGTTCTAATTTGATGTTTTTAGTCTTTGTGTTCCATAGTTATTTTTTATATAATGTATAAATTACTCAAACCTCTTTCTACTCATAAATTAAGAGATATTATATTATAAATAATATTTTTTATTGTCCTTTTTAACATAGCTTTCTCTTAATATTTTTTATCGTCTTTTTCTTCATTTTTTTGGGACGAAGATTTACTCTTAATGTTAGTTGTTGACCGTCAGTGATTATTAGTTCTCTTAATTTTTTTCATATTATATCATTGATTTTCTTTTTTCTTGAGTTTCTTTATTTTGAATAAGATTTTTTGTCATTGTGACATTTTTTTCTACTCTTGTGGCACACGTTTTCTCTGCTCTTGTGGCACGATCCTTATTATTTTTGGTACGTTTTTGCATACTTCTGCGGTCGTTTTGGTACTCGTACAAAAGTCATCACTACATTTATTTTCTGATTGGTTTGTCGGTAATCACGTATAGTAAGATCTCCTCTTTGGTAAAAAAAAATTGTTTACCGATATAATCAAAATTATGCAGCAAAACAGCCTGTCAGATGGTTTGGTTTGCTCACCACTCCTTTATAACTTCGTAAAGTATCTCATTCGACAAAGACATGAGATTTTATTAAGGTTACTAGGTTATTTTACTGTTGGTCGTTATTCTCAATAGAATGTTTCATTTTTATTCATATCTTTAAGTTTAATATTTTTATTTTGTATGAGTATTTTAATGACCATTGTCTCTAATTTTCTTTCTATATTTGGTTGCATTGTAATTCTCATCTCTAATTTTCTTTATATATTTGGATGCATTGTAATTCTCATTTCTTATATTGTTTTTATTCTACTCCTCAGTGTTAAAAACAAGTTAAATTAAGAGATATATGTGTTTAAGTGTACTTGAATTGGCGTCTTCATGTATGTTTCAATAATACGTTCAATTGATATCAAATTTAATTAAAATGTTAAAATTTCAATTTTGGCCATTGAAATATATTAATGCAAATATGTTATTTTTCTTTTTGCATGTTTCATGTTGTAGATTTAGTTTATGTTATTCTAATTTGATAATTTAATTTTTTATATTGTATAAATTAATTGAAATTTCAAAACTTAAAAATTACATAACTAAAACTGATCAAATTAAAATATAAAAATAAGTTATACATATTACAGGGACTTAATGATAGAATTTGACCAAAAGAGAACTACATACATAATATAAGACCAGACAGGTTCAGAAAACTGACGAGACCGGAAATACAGATAGAGAAATAAAAGTAAAAACTAAAAAGTAAAAAGATAGAGAAAAGGGAGCGATGGTGTTAAACAGCTCGGTGGTGGTGGCAATCGCCGATCTATCAGCAAATCTATGCCAATACATAGCCTGTAACCCAGAGAGGTTAAGCAGCGATCAAGTGTTGTACCTCATCTTTTGCCTCCCTTGCCGTCATCTCGGCCGCCTCGCCGATTCTTTATGGCTCTACCTCTGCTTCAATCCTCCCGATCATTCTCTCTCCGACTACTCCGACGACGACGAAGGCGATGGCTCTCACTCCGATTGATCGATTATTTCAGATAACACCTCAACCCTTCGTATTCTTCACTTTTTTCTATCGTATTTACTCCTTTTTTAGTTCTTAATTCTTGAAATTTAAGGTTTAGGGATGCCCAAATGTATATCTCTGCTTGTTTTTCATGTAATTGTTGTTGGGTAATCCTCATCTATTGTAAATTTGGTTGAATTTGTGCTTAAATATGTAAATCTTTGATGCATGAATTGGGTTCTTCCCTTTTAGGTTAATTGGTTTGACTTTTGGGGCTCTCAAATCAGGAAAAGGTCAAGTAATAATCATCAACACCACAAGTTGAATGATTTGATACAATTTATGTGTCTCAAGTGACTGTATAGAATACCAGACAAAAACAATCCCAGTTTAAAGCAACAACCAAGTAAATAAAGAAAAAAACCCAGAACAGGTCTTGAGACTTCACTTTAAAGTTTTGAAAATCCTATGCAAACATCAACATATAAAAAACAGAAGAATGCAGCTGTTTTTAACCTAAAATGTTGTCAGTAATTTATATAATTTGTTGTAGAGAGAACGTAATATTTTCGGTTTCAACCTAAAGTGTTATACACTTGGTAAGCTTTTATGTTACAACCTATTGATGTTTTCCTTAATCTTATGTTAACTGATTGTATTTTAGACAAGTGACGGATGTACATTGGCATTAGGATGGGTATGTGCCCACCCTAAAATTTTTGGAATTTGAATTTTTTTCTTAAAACTCAGTTTTTTTCTTAATATATGCGTGTGTTCCTTTGAAATTTTATCGTGTTTACCCTAAATTTTATCATATCTATCTAGATATAAAATTTTATATTTTTAATATATGTGTTCACCTTAAAAAATATTTGTTAGATCTTTAGACCCTTATATAAATCATGTGGTTCTTTAGCATTAATTAGGGCAGAACACCACCTAAATCACTCCCGACAGGCTGCTTTCATCTGTAAAAGAAGTTGGTGAGAATGTTTCAATGAATTGTGTAAATTAATGATACCTTTATTAGTCATTGCAGGATATGAACATTTTATCACATTGTCTTTGTTCACCTCTTCAACAGTCTCTGCTTCAGCTGAAGTGCTCACTTGATCTGTATACAAAAATAAAAATGCATTAGTCTTGCACCCAAGTAAGGGAATATTCCTCCGGTTAGGGCTGTAAATGAGACGAGACAGATCGCGAGCTACTCGAGATCGATTCGGTCAAGGCTCGATAAATACTCGGATCGAATGAACTCGACTCGAGCCCGACTCAAATTCTTAACGAGCCGAAACAAGCTGCTTGATACTCGACTCGAAAAGCTCATGAGCAGCTCGAAGATATAATATATTAAGATTTTATTTTTTTTAAAATAAATTATTAATAATATTAACATTTATATGTTGATTTTTTTTAAAAAAAATACAATAAGACTTTTATATATTTAAGATTCAGATTCGAGTTTGAGGTTTCAATCTAGTTAAGTTTAAGTTTTTTTTCTTTCATTTCGAGCTTTTTCGAGTTGTTCACGAGCTTCAATTCAGGATTTCGAGTTTGAGTCGAGTTTTATTTTAGAGTTTTCGAGTCGAGTTGAACTCAACAATACTCGAGTTCAACTCGACTCATTTACACCCCTACCTACGGTTTTAGACACCAACATTTTGGCTAAGCTCGTCACACATTTCTGAAGATGCTGGATTTTGTGCTATACTGAAGATTAAACTAAGTAGGCGCAACAAATCTCGACTTGAATTAAAAATCGATTTTTTTAACTCATTCAAAAAAGTTCGACTCAAATTGATTTCGAGTTTTAATTTTATTAATTATACTTGATCCGAAAAAAATTCAAGTTAAGTCGAGTTATAAAATATAACTCGAATAACTCAAAATCTTTTGTAATTAGAGAATTGATTTTTAAATTTGAATCGAGTTATATATATATACATATGAAATAAATATAAAGAAATAAATATGTATTGTATATAATTATAAAAAATCATTTAAATTAAAATCAAATATTATCATAATGTTATAAATATTACAATTAAATTTAAATAGAAATTCAAGACTTGAATTTATAAATTCAACTTGATTTGAGAAAATTCAAATCAAATTTGATTTATAAAATATGACTCGTCAATTCGAATGATTCAAAATGTTTTAACTCGACTCAATTGAACGCTAATTCCTAGGATCAAGAACATTGATAAGTTGAAAACTCAAAACCAAGAACTTATTTTGTATCTCCCTATAGGCAGACGTAAAATAGCAAATCCAATATACTAAAACTACATAGAACACTATGATCATGTGTGCGTGAAGCTTTATTGTTTGAGGAATGTTTTGATGGTTGCAATGACAGAGGAAGAAGATGAGATCAGTGAGAAACAGGATGATGACTACACCTATGAAGGAAGCAGGAGCAACAGTAATAAATGGTGAATAACAATTATTTTGGAAACATAATAAAAACTAAATGGGTTAAAATATCAAATATATTGAGTTATTTTGAATTAAGATTAAATTAATAGGATATATATATATATATATATATATATATATTAAAGTCTCAAATTATTATTATATCGAATCTCATCAAACAATTTATTTTTAATAGAAGATTGGTTTTATTATAAAACATTAACTGAATTACTTCGATTCTAACTTTTTTTTATTGTTTTGGATGTTATTAGAATGCAATATTTTTCTGAATTTTCTTAATCAATTAATAATAACACACAACTATCAGAGATGGACACAAGATCCAAACCCGACTGATTTCAACTTGATCCAACCTTATTAGGTCATTTTTTTTTTAAATTTTAGGGTCGGATTGCATTTTTTAAATGATATGTGTGGGTCAGGTTTGAGTTTAGGGTGAAAAATATCCGACCTGATAATATAATTATATCTTATATATTTAGAGATATTATAATAATATCCCTCTTTATATTATTATTTTAATTAGATTCCTATTTTATCTAATAAAATTAATATTCTTTTACAAGTATATTTGTTTCAAGTCGGATTGAGTTTGAGTTTTATCTCAAAAAAAGTAAGTCAAATTCGAGCCAGGTGAAATAATCCTAAATCTGAATCTGATTGAGTTTCGGGTATATATTTTTTGGTTGAGTCAGATTGATCGAAAATCCAACCTATGTTCATTCCTACATAATATATATATATATATATATATTCGAGCTCATAACTTTAAAAAAATAACATTTATTTTTAAAATTGTGAACACTTGAATTTTTAATTCTGACTTCTTAAAAGTGATAGGAGAAGATGTTAACCTTAGCGACCTAAGACACAAAATTTGGAAATTTACGAGAAATATGAGAATGTGACGTGTCATTTTCTGTACCGCAATTAAAGAATACGTACGTTATTTCTTTCTTTGAGGACAAACATATGCTTTTTTTAATAGAAAATTAACTGAATTAATTATTTGTCCAGAAAATGTTTAGAAGTTCAACACAAGAGCTAACGATGTAAGGGGAAGGAGTTTGGAGTATCTTTCTTACATTTTTTTTATAACTGCTGGTTTTCCATGCTCCTATTTTTCCACTTTCAGCTTTTACTATTATTAAAATAATGAATTTTTTATTTATTGTTCCAAGATCTTTAACTTAATTTTAGTATTAATGTTTTAGAAAAACACGTACACTTGTGTCGGCAAAATTAACCCAGTAAGATATATGAGTTTTTTATTTAGTTCATTAGGGCAAGTTAATATTTATTTTGGGATTTATGATCTTTTTTATAGTGATACGAAACTCGTCATATCGAGGTGACGAGTTTCAATAAAAATATTTTTTTATTCTAATTTTTTATCTCGATATGATAGATTTTAATAAAAAATTATATTTTATTTAAACTCGTCATCTCAACGTGACGAGTTCGAATAAAAAATATTTTTTTATTAAAAATTATTGCATCAACGTGACGAATTCTAATAACACAATAAAAATACTGTAAATTCTAAAATAAATTTTGACTTGCTCTTAGAGACTAAATAAAAAAACCGTTATCTTTATTGGGTTAAATCAACCGACTTTTGTGACTTGGCTGATTCACGTTGCATGCCTTTCCCAAGCAGCAGCGTTTTTCTCTGAAATTTCAAATTGACTTTTCTAAAAAAATTATATTAATTCAATTTTGATACTTAACGTATGGTTGACAATATAAAAAAATATACGAATAGAGGTGGTATTTATTGGATATTAATTCATATTTTAATTATTTTTTATGTTGATTTGTGTATGATATTACCCATTGACTCTAAAAAACAGAAAGCTAATATTCATTTATTTAATGTTACACCACTTACATACCAATATAATTATCACTGAACCAATGGTCAAGTTTTATTTTATTCTTTACTTAATGCAAAAGATATGGACTTGACTTAACCTAGGTTAACATTTCCAAGAAATTTAATCCCATTCAATTTCTTTGGACCATTCAAGAACCATTTGTAAATTTAGATATTGATATTATATTTATGTTAAACTATAATATGCATAATCACATTTAAAGCGCGCGCATATATATATATATATATATATATATACACACACACACTAAATAGTAGTAATAAAATATGTTACATTTGACTCTTAATAAATTATATCATGAGCAAATCGATTTCGGTGATAAGAAAATTGTTATTATTCCTTGAAGTTCTGAGCTTTAACACTAAGAATACCAAAGGTGTGAGCGTTCAATGTCAAATGATTGAGAATATATTTTTAAACAAATACTATTTTGTACTTATTCTAGATTAATAAAAGAATATCTTAATATACAATAAACCTATTTTATCTCATTTTTTTTTAAAAAATGTCATAAAAAGAAGAATTTATTAATAAATTAAAAATCAATAAAGCCAATGCAGTAAACCTAAATAAGAGTTTAAATTGAATATTTATTTAGTGTATGTGGACATTGGGCAAGTCATAAGTTATATATTTTGATCATATTTCTTATAATACTATAAGAAATTTTAAATTATGACATTTTAAATGAAATATATTAATTTGAAAGAATCATCTCTATAATACATTTTCATATTATTTAATTCTAATTAATCAAATATTGGTTTTTATATAAATATAAAAAAAACATTTCTGTTACTTCCCAGGATCCGAAAACGCGTGAAGGGTACAATAATAATTTTAACAGATTAACTTTGCCAACAGAGTTTAAAACCCCCGGGGAAATCTCCGCAGCCGCCCAAAGGAAGGAAGCCAAAAGAGGGAGAAATCAATAATTTAATAAAAAATATTTTTTTTATCCCAATAGACGCACTCGGAAAAACGAATCAGCATAGAAAAGAACTCTGTTTTCCTCTTATAAAGGATAGCAGAAGAGTCGAACACTCAATTTTTGTCAGAATTGTAGGACTAAATATTTGGGTAAGCAAATTCAGATTCATCAATGGTGGATCATCGTCCAACATTGAGTCCAGCCAGTTTCTGGACTCAGGCTAATGCTCTTCTCAGAAAGAATTTAACTTTCCAGGTGAAGCTCATACAATTTCTCACCTTTTCTTTTCTTTTCTTATAAAAAAAGATTTTTTTTTGGGTGTGAAAACCCCCTTTTTTTTTAATAAAATGAAACTAGGAAGATGATAATGAATGGTGGGTTAGTTCTTTTTATGCTTATCCCACTCTTTTATTTTCTGGGCTTTGCTTTGTATTTATTATTGCTATTGTTATTTCAGTTGTTGATAATTGGTTTATTAGGTGGGATGAACTTTGATCTTTTATCATTATTAATTACGGCTTAATGTTTTCTGTTTTAAGTCAGAATGTATGTTGGATCAGTATTTTCTTAAACAATTGTGTATTTAGGCCAAAATTTTCTGTTACATTAACGTTAAACAACTATTTGAAATTTATTTTCTATAAAATCGAAAATTATCAATTCAAAATAGATGTTATCGTCAGATAGGATTGAATTTTCCATAACAATGCACAAGCCTTCAAAAGGTTTTGTTATTTATCTAACTATTAGATCATTGTTTTATTTTTCAGAAAAGGAACATGTGGACAAATGTGCGGCTGATTTCCTTCCCATTCTTTTTCTGCGTGCTGTTTGTTGTGTTGCAAAGTGTGTTGGACAATCAACTAGACACCGCCAATCGTCGATGTGGGTGTATTTGTGTTGAAAGTGATGGAAATGGTGGATGCCAGAGGAGAGAATGTGGGATACAGTACTCGACAACTGATCAAGTAGCAGCTTGTCCAATCCCGAATCCTCCGAAATGGCCAGCACTGTTACAAATACCAGGTCCAAACTATCGCGCCGTTAGAACTAATTCAATTATGTCTGCAGACTTGCAAAATGAGTCTTGCAGAAGCACGGGGTCTTGTCCCGCAACATCATTTTTCACTGGGAATAATCAAACGCTTGGACAACGTATGCATCTTACCTCTCTTTCCCTTTTTTTCAAACTTAGGATTCAAATTTCTTTGATTTTAAACGAACTGCTATAGTGAAAGACGAAGTTAGATCTAAAGATCTTTTGCTTGTTTTGTTAGTTCTGACGCGGAGTATGTTCTCAACTTCTTTCAATATCAATTCCTCCGATGTTTTAGGCAGTGTGTCCAGCAATGTTCTGGTAAGTTGTTCTCCTGTTTGTTCCTTCCTTTTCCACTTTCACGTAGTTCTTTATTCTCTGTTTATGATTTTGGCAATGGTTTATCTGATGCCATAATATAGCTTCCATCTTTTGGTTTGTGATTATTGTTTATCTGCTTATTTTTCTTCTCAAAATGGTTCAGGGTACAGAAACAGATCCTGAGCATAACAATTATCTTGAACCCGCTTTTGCTTCAAAGCTTCCCATCTATAATGTTCAAAGTCAATGCACAACAAACTCAACATTTTCTTTTTTCATCAATCAATCATCAATAGCAGATGAATTCGGTACATGCTCTTCAATTTTTCTTTCTCTTAATGAATCTTTTTCTCTAATTAAATGCCAGTGACTTTCTTTTTATAAGAGTGAGAGTGCTTGAATGGGCTAGTTGAAATGCCATAGTAGAAAATTTCAAGAATATCAGGCATGGTTTTATAAGGGACATGGAGTTATAATAATTATGCTCTAATTTTTCTTTCTCTTAAAGAATATAATCGTTGTGTATATTTAAATGTCCCGAACTAGAGAATTATGGTGCCATCAGCTTATCTGATGGAGTTATAATAATTATGATCTAATTTTATAGTATTACCTTTCTTTCTAGAAAATTACAATGCTACTTTAAAATTTTATTTCAGGAAGATTCCTAATCTATGCTTATTTCTTTAATATTCTATGAATGTAGAGATTAGATGCACTCAAGGTTTATATCTATGGAGGAATAGTTCTTCTCAGGTGAACAATGAGCTGTATAAAGGCTACAGAAAAGGGAATGTGGAAGAGAAGATAAATGAGTTTGTTGCAGGTTAGTCTAAAGCTTAAATTCTGACTTAAATTGTGTTGTTGCTATTGTAACGCCTTGTTTACGTAAAATCATGAATGGTGGATAAAAATTCTGACAATTTTATCTTTTCCACACAGCATATGATTTCTTGAACTCAGATGGCAGTAATTTTAATGTGAGCGTCTGGTACAACTCTACCTATAGGGATTACAGATCTGGAATGTCTATGTCATTGTTGCGGATTCCCCGATATGTAAATCTGGTATATATTTGAACTAGCTGAAGTTAGCTTTCCTCTTTTCCACATTACTTTTACAACTTAGATTGATCTTAGACTCTCATGTATTTGTTACATTATTGGATTGAGCACAAAAGTTATTACTTATAGGTGAAGGTATCTATGAAGACCATCTTAAACTCACAATGTCTTGGCTGAATCTGAATGCCATCCATCATTAATTTCTATATTAAAATTATGTGGAATATTATGCCTTTTGATTACTCAAGCTCTCAGGTTTTATCTCATGTAAGGTCATCTCATATACTCTATCCAGTTTAGGTTCGTTAGATAGTTTTAATTTATCAACATTTGTCAGAAGGAAATATTTTAGCGGGATAAATTTGTTTTGAGTAAGCAGTTAAGGTTTTGGAAACCATGAAGAGTGAGTCTTTTCCAGTGATTGTTTCTTTTTGTTTATTTTACAAATATAATATATACAAAATGCTTTTATATGAATCTTGAATCATTTAATGGCTTATGGTGTTCCTTTCAGGTACAAATAGAAGCCTTACCCACTATATTCGAGTTTTTTTTTTGCTATACTATATAGTTTATCTGTATGCATTGCATTTAGGTTTAGTAAGTGACATGAAAGAATAGGGCTGCCTCAATGGTTCAAATTTGTTATACAGTCTGCATTGCTGATGTGCTTCACTCTTTATGAATTTATTGCTTGTTCCACAAATTTATATAGTAATAGCTTACTGATCATAGCCTGTGGAGATTGATATTTTCCATTGTCACATATACAGGTATCGAATGCCTACCTTCAATTTTTGCGAGGGCCTAGTACAAGAATGCTGCTAGAGTTTGTCAAAGAAATGCCAAAACCTGAAACAAAACTCAGAATTGATTTGTCATCTCTTCTAGGAACACTCTTCTTTACATGGGTTATTCTACAACTATTCCCTGTAAGTACTTATCTCTTATTCATTAGTATCCGGTTTAAAGTACAGTCAGTGTCCCCATGGTTGCAAAATTTTGATATTATTACTCCTTATCAAGTTGATCATCATCAAAACTATCACAATTTAGTAACATTTATTTGATAGTATAACTTCTACAATCAAATTTAATTTCTAGTTTGGGGCCAGGTAAATTTATGAAATGAATCTGGCGGAGTTATAGACACTGCACCATATTCACATGAAGGGCCAAGAGTCCATTTTGTTAGTGTTATCTTATAAATAGATGATATAAGAGGTTATCACTGTAAATTGACATGGTTAACTATTGTCAGTGCTCCATTTTTTTCATGTAATGGCATAGACCAAGTTAGCAAAATCTAACCATGCACTTCTTCATGCAATATTCCTTCCTTTTTGCTTTACCCCATCTCCAAGTTATTTGGATAACAGGTCTATGTCTTAGTTGTTGGCTTTCTGCATTGCCTCATAAGCTATGAGCAAACTCATTAAATGGAAAATCTAATCTAAGGTTGTCACAATTACAATTTCATTTTCCCAAGAGTCATTATCAGTTTTTATCTCTTTCTGTTAATATTTTGATGGCTCTATAATCTATTGTTCTATATTTATCTCAACTTTCTGGTTTTCAATGTAGGTGGTGTTGACTTCACTGGTCTATGAAAAACAGCAAAAACTTCGAGTCATGATGAAAATGCATGGTCTTGGAGATGGACCTTATTGGATGATATCTTATGCTTATTTTCTTGTCATCTCTTTGCTGTACATGTTATGTTTTGTGATATTTGGCTCAGGCATTGGTATTAATCTAGTCATTTAACTGCTCTTTAATATCTTTACTTCTAGCTTCTCTTTAATGCGTTTGACTTCCTTCCAGGGTTGAAGTTTTTCACACTAAATGATTATAGCATCCAGTTTGTGTTTTACTTCCTCTACATAAACCTGCAAATTTCCCTGGCCTTCCTTGTCGCTGCATTGTTTTCAAATGTTAAGACTGCTTCAGGTCTATCTTAGCTCTTTGATTTACTTCTCTCAGTTGGAAAAACTCCACTCTGTTTTAAAGAAATTAACTGACTTATTTCTGACAGTTGTTGGATACATATTTGTCTTTGGAGCGGGACTTTTAGGTGGCTTTCTCTTCCAGCCCTTCGTTGAAGATGAATCATTTCCGAGTATGTAACATTTTAATGAATTATTAGTTAATGAAATTAATATCTCGATTAAATGGCGCTGTAAAGAAGCTAATATCTTTTGTGGCCAGAAGAAAATTGGTTTTAGCATTTAATTTTGTTGGCAGATACTATTCCTTTCCCATCCAATATAAATATTTGAATTACCTTGTACTATTCATTGATGCATGGCTCATATAGGAGTCGATTACTTCTTTTGATGTACTGAATGGTGGTATATAATGATTAGTGAGTAATTGATAAATGAATTCAACCTGAGGCCATACTAATCATAAATTAGGCTTTTTTAAAGTTGGAATAGCTGTGACACATTTCTGCAATATGTATCTTCTTTTGATCTCTTAAGACTTATTGTTGTTCATTTAAACTAACCATCTTCACTTGTACCTTTCACCCTACTTGCTACTTGTAGGAGGTTGGCTTATCGTATTGGAGTTATTTCCTGGATTCTCTTTGTATCGTGGATTATATGAGTTTGGACAATATTCTTTCCAAGGAAATGCTATGGGCACAGATGGGATGCGGTGGGGGGATGTGAGTGATAGCAGAAATGGGTTGAGTGAGGTCATGATTATCATATCGGTTGAGTGGATTTTGGTTCTATTTGTTGCTTTTTATGTAGACCAGGTTTCATCTTCGGGTGCTGGGAAGAGCCCTCTGTTTTTCTTGCATAAATTACGGAGACAGCCTGCACTATCTTCAAAGAGTCCCAGTCTACAAAGACATGGATCAAAAGTTTTTGTTCAGATAGACAAAGACGATGTTAATCAGGAGGTAACATAATTTCTCTTCTTTGGCTTTGTAGAATGCATATTCTTATGCAGGGGTAAGTTTTCTTTGAAAGGGTCAGTGACCACCATTCCCTTAATCGACGGACAGTCTTCTAAAGGACCAGTCGTTCACTCACCAACAGTGAGGGATCTTTATTATTCTGTTAAACATGATAATTTCTAATGGTAGTACAGAAAACAATTTGATCATCTAAATCTTTCTAAGCATTAAATTTTCGCTCCCCTATTTTCCATCCTTAAAATGTTTTTTTCTCCATCTGTTAGTTGCTATAATGCGATAGGAAGGCTATAGGTTTCTTGGTTATGCCTTTATCGGAGCTGAAAATGCCATTTGAGGTTTCAGGTTCCACCTCCTGAAACTATATTAGTAATTTTCTCCAGCCGTGTTTCTCTAACAATATCCTTCCAACTTGCATGTCATTATCTTTACTCAAGTGGCTCCATTGCAAATTAAAACTACTTTTTATGCATTTCATTGTCAAGCCGCAGTAGTTTGTTTTTCAAGGTGTTGTTTTCTACCTCAATTTGATATGATTAACTCATTTTTATGATATTTTCTTTTATTCACCGATTTCCAGCGAGAGACGGTTGAGCAGTTGCTACTTGAATCAACTACAAGTTATCCGGTCGTTTGTGACAACCTCAAAAAGAAATATCCTGCAAGGGATGGAAATCCTGAGAAAATTGCAGTGAGAGGATTTTCTCTTGCTTTGCCTAGAGGAGAGTGTTTTGGCCTGCTGGGACCCAATGGTGCTGGCAAGACATCTTTAATTAATATGGTAGTGTATGATATATATATATATATATTCCTAATTAAGAGTAGAATTCTTTTATGGACTTAACCCGAGGGTCATGCATGTTCTGTCATGTGAGGGTGCTGGCAAGATTATTGTAGTCTAGCACCTGTATCTTCTACAGTTAGAACTAGATTTAGCTGGTAAAAGTATGCAATATTAATGTGTTATTCTGTGGACAGATGATTGGGCTCACAAAACCAACATCAGGGACGGCATACGTTCAGGGTTTGGATATATTGACTTCCATGGATACAATCTATACAAGCATGGGTGTCTGCCCTCAGCACGAGTATGATATAATTGCCTCTGCCAAGAAATAAATAATTTTCTTTGTTTAAAGATTTCTTATTTTGTTTTTGTTGTAAACTAGCCTGCTCTGGGAATCTCTAACTGGAAGGGAGCACTTGCTATTTTATGGCAGACTGAAGAACCTCAAAGGTTCTGCATTAAATCAAGTAAGTCAAAATTATCTATATGTCCTGAGCTTGTTGTGGATTTTACTTGCATAAATATTATTTAACATTCAAATATAATGGTCTAGAGGCTCTTCTATATGATTCCATTTATCATCTTCACATCTTGTAAAAATGTTTTGGCTCTGTTGGTCCTCATTACCACACCATTTCTGCAGGCGGTGGAAGACTCTCTTAAGAGTGTCAACCTATTTCATGGAGGGATTGCCGATAAACAAGCCGGAAAATACAGTGGAGGTATGAAGAGGAGACTCAGCGTTGCCATTTCACTGATTGGGGATCCTAAGGTAAGAGTGCACTCTTCATTTCTATGTAAGCGATTCCTGAACTTAAATCCTCCGATTCTCTTCATTGCTTTAATCATATTGTTATTTTGCAAGGTTGTCTATATGGATGAACCCAGTACTGGTCTCGATCCAGCTTCAAGAAATAGTTTGTGGAGTGTTGTGAAGCAGGCAAAACGAGACAGGGCAATTATTCTCACAAGTATTTCTCATTCTCTCTTTTCTGGATAATTGAACATGCATCACTTGCATCCCGGATTTGTCGTTCTTGATATTAGTAGCCCATTTGCATGCCTTGCTTTCCCTTTTTTACTTAAACATAGAAAGAAGAAAACGGTGCATGTAAAAGAAGTACCATTTATAGAAGGTGAGAACTATTGGCCTTTAGATACCAACCAACATTATCTGAATGTTTTCAGCGCACTCGATGGAAGAAGCCGAGTTTCTATGCGATCGATTAGGGATTTTTGTAGACGGAAGCTTGCAGTGCATAGGGAATGCAAAAGAGGTAAGTTTCACCTTCCATGGATATTCTCAAGTCAATAAACCCGAGATGATTTTAGCTAAAATACTTTTTAAAACAAAGGTAGCCAGTGATTGGTATATGTTGTATTACATTTAACTTGCCGTTACACTGTGAACAACAGCTGAAGGGTAGATACGGAGGATCTTACATATTTACTATAACAACGTCATTGAATCACGAGGAAGAAGTAGAGAACATGGTACACCATCTCTCGCCAAAAGCTAACAAGATATACCAAATATCGGGGACACAGAAGTTCGAGATGCCAAAGCAAGAGGTGAGAATCGCAGATGTATTCCAAGCAGTCGAGAATGCAAAGAGCAGGTTTACAGTGTTTGCATGGGGTTTGGCGGACACCACTCTCGAGGATGTCTTCATCAAGGTTGCTCGCGGGGCGCAGGTCGTCAACATATTATCATGATTCCCAGATTTAGCTTCCTCTTATATCTGCAATGTTCATATATGATATAAAGCATTTCATTACATTTCAGGATGGCAAGGAGTTCATTCATATACCGCTTTAGTTTTAGCAACTAATCTTGTTTTTGCTGCTCCCGCCTTTATATATTAGTGTTACATTTTTTTTGGGGTACTTTGTACGTGAACTGGATTCTCCATTATTTTTCTATGCATACTTTGTATAAATTTTTGCCGAGGGTGAATTTTTTTTGATTAAGAGGTTGCAATTTTAAAGATTATACTAAGAATGATTATTAAAATTATCAAATTTAATCACTGAATGTCGTAGTGATAATTTTTTAGTAGTTACTAATAATTCCGTTACTATTATACTCGTGACGACTTTAATGAATTTTGTCACAATTATTTATGTTTTTGTAACCACAATTTTTGATATAAAAATATTAATAACAAAAAAAAATTTAGACATTAATATTATCGTTATTAGTGATAGATATTTTATTACAACTAAATAATTAAATTCTTTAATTAAAAAATTTATTATGAAATCAATTATCGTAGATATTATATTTTTAGTTGTATTTATCACTTTTAGGAATTTGCATTGCAATAATTGTCATACGATAGATGATGTGATGCCTTAACATGTTTATTTTTTGCATAACCACCAATATTCGATTTTTTAATCGACTAATCTAGATCGGATACTACATAGGCGAGGACGACCGTCCCAACACAATTTGAAGGGATCTAGTGCCTATCTGTTAGTCATAGTTGCTGGTTCCACATATTTTTTTTTGATAAATTAATACCATACATGCCTTTTTTTATTAAGCTAATGCGATTACGAAGTAATATATGTTATAACAATACATTACTTTTAATTTGATCGAACCTGGGACCTTCAAGAGAAGGGTGCAACGCCTAACCACTAAAGAAATATTTTTTTGACACAAGAAATAATATTTAAGTTAAAATATTGTTGTAATTAATTTTATTTATTTTATAAAAAACATATTAATTATAATAACAATAATAATAATAATTAAATTAAAATTTTTATAATTTCTCATATGAAATACATTCGTGGTAAAAAAAATATAAAAAATAATTAGGTTGATCTTAAAATATAAATATATAAATATTAAGGTTTAAACCTAAAAAAATATCAAATGTACTTAAATTATATTTGATAAAATAAAATAAAAATATTTAACAATGTTAACTCGTTTTGGTGGAAGTCTTAAATTAAAAAAAATAAAATACTAATAATTAACTGGTGTTTACAATATTCATGTATTTCTCAGTAAATATAATAAATTACATATAAAATTTAATCATTTTTTAAGAAAAACAAATCATAATTGAAGATAAAATGACACTGTCAAAACTTATAGCCACCAAATAAAAATAATACACAATTATTCACTTCAATAATGACACAAACAATTGCTGTCAAAATCACCAACTAAGACTAGTGATAAAATGTATTTGTCACAACTATAAATATTCATAATAGTGAATACTTAATATGTAGTCACTAATATAGTTTTTCTCACGAAAAATAAGTTGACGTCAATTCAAGCATTTTATTAGTAACTAATTGATAATGACAACTTATTTTAATCACAATAAAATACTATTAGTGACGAATTACTTTTTATATACTTTAAAGTTATCATAATTGTTATTTAAAAAGTGACCAAATAGAAATAAATTATAATTACTCATTAGAAAAATGGAAAAATAATTTTATTCATAACTTTAAAATTTTTTAATATTACAATTAAGTGATGACTAAAAATCTTATTTATTGTGATGTAAATTGTAAAATCATTTGATAATGTGAAATAGTCCAAATAAAGAAAAAAAATCAATTGTTGGGCCGTTTTTTTTCCTTAACTGCCATAGGAGTATGAGGCAAGTTTGGTGTGTGATAATTTTGGATTTTTCTTTGTCCTTTTATTCAATAAACATTGGTTCACGAAACTCTACTCACTCACTCACAAACTTTTCGAGGCAATTATTAACATTTTTTTATAGTTTTCAAATTTTTTCGTTCGGTAGCAGTGATGGTCTTCTCCGATCATCACCATGTTAGTTTTTGTTAGGTTTTCTCGTATTTACTATAATAATACTCTTAACCCTTTCTTTAATAAAAGGTATTATGACTATCGATGTTTTTAAACTTTAGGTGTATATTTTTTATTTGGTTGTCTTCTTAGTTTTTTTTATTTTACCTGAATATATTGTTGTTGCTTTTCTGATGCATGGTTCCTCTGTTCATTTGTTCAATACGGTTCGTTGATTATCGTATGAAGGTGCCGAATGAGATTGCTGTTAAGGGGAGATCATTTTTTTCGTTGGCCATTTTGGTGCTTCTTCAAATTTCTCTCCTCCATGTTTAATGCTCGGAGTCGTTGGTATGTTCAATTTTTGTACGTAGTTGCTTCACTTGTTAATATTTTTGTTTTGAGACTATCTCTAAGCGATCATTGTTATATGTTATTTTCGATAATCGTGATTGTATTTGCTCAGTTGGTATTTGACAAGACGTTTATTGATACGACTTCGATAAATGAATATCTGGTTATTTAAAAAAAATAAAAAAAAAAATAAAACAAACATTGGTTCACACAATCCATGTTTACAGACGACGGTTATTTAATTATTAATTTAAGAAACTTTTTATACTGAAAAGTGATTATGACATAAACAATACATTTATCAGTAAAATGAATGAAACAAATTAACAAATAAAATTAGAATGACAATGTTCTTATTTTTTTGTGAATTCTTTTACTAATCATGTATTACATATTAATTTTATATTTATATTTATATTTTTCTCCAACTTTTAATATTTGGGTATATTTTATTTTCTATCTTTTTGTCTTTTTCATTTATCTGAGATTCCCATACTCTAAATATCCTTCCGTTTCTTAGAAAGGTTCAAAATTTGGTCATACTGATCTGTTAAATATCTTCTATATATAACAACAAATGTACAAAAGATCCAACGTTCGTTATCATCCCTAAAGCTCCGATAAAATTATAGAACATTTTCTATGTTTTTAGAGAATTCAAAGATCCAACGTCCTTTATCGTCCCTAAATGTTTCTCCAATTGTTGCATCAACTCCATAGTTGGCACCCTATCTGTATTGATCTTTATCCAGTCAAGCTATGGTCACTGTCATTTCTTGTTGTCATTGTATGATAACAAATTACTTTGTGGCGCCGACATCATTGGTCCGCAATTCAGTGAGTTCTTTATACAGTGTGATGCTTTCCTTTTAAAGTATTGTTCTTTTTGATGTAGTTGACTTTGAAGATGTGGGCTTACTCATGTCCCATCATAACACATTTTTTTAAAAATGTGAGAGAACTTACTCGTGAACAAGATTCACTCAATCGGATCGTCCCTTGGTACCCAAGAATTTATCTCAATCACCCATTCACCAAAAGGACTTAGGTCCTCCAATAATCACTAACCGCTCTCCACATGTTTGTAAAGGGTATTCTTCAACCATTCAATGAGTCTGCTTGCTTAGATAATGGCCCCCGAGTTACCCACATGTTTCTCTCTTTATTATATTTCTTTACCACCTTTAGTGCATGATCAATTGCATACAACTCGTTATTTACAATAACCACTAGAGGAGGTGCATTTATTTATCCATCCCCTTATTTTGTGTAGCCTACATGTTAGGTAACACGCGTCAGGTTTTCATCTTCAGATCATACACCTCTACACATGTCAATGTTTGTAAATTTCCAACTCCAACACCGCCAGTAACATAGAACTTTTCGTCTATAAACACGACATAACACTTTTTTTCTTGCCTTCTTCATGCTTGGGATGGTCATCCACTCTCTAGTTTCAGAATTATAAAGCTCTGTCGAGTCTAGAACATTTCCACTTTAATCACAACCACCGACAATACTTGTGATTTCATCCAGACTGACGGATCTAAACAAGCACATAGGTGCATCCATCAACACCTCGGATGTCCACGTGTGCATCAAAATGTTATATTTATAAACATCATTGGACATTATTTTCCTTTCAAAAATGAAAAGTTTGGTTCCAACAGTCGATGAATCCTTATCTACAAACTTGAAACATTCATTAGAGATCATTTTGGGAAAATGCATCCATCAATGATGGATTGGATCAAAAGCCTCCCACTATAGGAACTTTCAAGAGAAGTAATCCAATGCTCAACAATTCCCATTTGCCTCAACTTGTACAAATTCACCACTCCATATAATAGAATGGAAATCGATATTCAAAGACGCAATGATGACATAATCAAACATGTACAATTCTCATCTGATTATGGCATCATTATATCTGTTGGGATTTTCAGACGTTCGAATCGACAATCAAATTGCTTGCAAAGAGGGGTCGGAACGGTTTTTGTGTTTAGGGAGTAAGGAGATTGAAAGATAGAGAATTGCACAGCGATTTATAGGGGTTCGACTTCTCAACCAAGTCTACATCCACTACCTTAGCTCCTCACAAAGGATTTTCCAACAAATTCACTAATTTGTTATTTCATTTTCAAGGACAAAGAGATAACCTTTACAACTCCCTAGTTTTTCACGGGATAAACTAGAACCTTTCTCTAGCTTTTACACGGGCTTAGCTAAAACCTTTTCCCTTTACGATGAAAGGAAATGTAAACAAGAAAACCCCTCTAAGGTAGGTGTTTACAAGAATTAAGTTTACAAGAACAAATATTTACAAGAGAAAGGAAAATAAGAATAAAAAGCTCTTCTATTGTTTTTGATTGCTTGGATAGTTGTTATCTTATTTTTCAAGTGTCCTCAGCTTGTATTTATAGCTTGAAATGAGTTTGAAGTCGTATATAGCCGTTGAGGATGTTTTGGAGCCGTTTGGGGATGATTTTTCTGCAATAATAGACTGCCCATAACAGAGTGCATAGGTACACTATCAAGGTGCATCGGTACCCTTTCATTAAATTCAAATAAACTAGCCGTTGCAGCCAGGGTGACTGGATGCACTGTGCATCGGTACACTTGGGGTGCATCGATATATTAATTGCATTCGGTGTTTGAGCAGTCATAGGTGCATGGATGCACTGCAGGGTGCATCGATACACTGTGCATGGATACACTGCAGAGTGCATGGATGCACTACAGGGTGTATGGATACACTTTGACAACCTTTAGCATTTTTTCTCAAATCCAAATTTAATGGACTTTGAATTATTTTTGAAACCTTTTTAAAAACTTTGAATAAATTCAATTCAATTCCAAAAATATTGTCTTAAATTTGTTATATCGAAACATAATTCAACAATATCTTTTACCAATTTTCAATCTGTTATATAGAGTGATGAGATGTACAAGTTGAGGTGAAAAATGATAATCGTTGACTATTGGATTTACTTCACTTGCAATCTTCTAGAGTGAGAGGCTTTTGATCTAATTCATCATCGATGGATACATATCCCCAATATGATCTCTGATGAATGTTTCAAGTTTGGAAATAAGGAATCATTGGCCGTTTGAACTAAACTTCTCATTTTGGGAAATACTGTCTAATGTTGTTTATAGATAACATTATGACACATACGTGGACATCTGAGATGATGATGAATACACCTAGGTGCTTGTTTGGATCTATTGATCTGGGTGAAATCGTAACTATTGCGGTGGTTGCAATCCAAATGAAAATGTTTTGGACTTGACACAGCTTTATAATTCTGAAAATGATGAGTGGATGACAATTCCAAGCATGAATAAGGCACGAAAAAAGTGTTCTGTCGTGTTTATGATTTAAATTTTTTATGTTATTGGTGGCATTGGGTTGGAAATTTACAGACATTGATACGTGGAGAGATGTATGACCTGAAGACGAAGACCTGGCATGTGTTATCTAGCATGTACTCTGCACGAAATGAGGGGATGTTATTGTGAATAACGAGCTGTGCAGTTGATCATGCACTAAAGGTGGCTAAAAAATATGACAAAGAGAGAAACCTATAACTCGAGGGTCATTACCTGAGCGATTAGACTCAATGCATGGCTGAGGCATGTCCTTTAGGCATGTGGACAGCAGCTAGTGATTATTGGAGATGAATGGCTGAGGCATGGCCTTTAGGGCATGTGGAGAGCAGCTAGTGATTATTGGAGAATCTAGATATTTTAGTGAAGGGATGATTGAGATCAACTCTTGGGTTCCAAGGGAAGGTCGGGTTGAATGGAACTTGCTTGCGAGTAAGCCATCTTGCAGTTTTGTTTATAACTGTTTTGTGATGGGATGTTGATACATACATCCATTCTGGTGGCACCATGAAGTTTCTGGATGAACAGCCCTTTTTCTGGTGACTGCAAATGTATATATCTTAGGCGATAAACAAATTCTTCTTTGTATTATTCTATTAGTTTGCATCGTAACACACACTTGAGTCAAACTGTTAATAAGGCTAGTTTTGTTGTCTTACGGGTAATTTTCTATAATGGAAAATTTCATATTTTCCTTTTTATTGTGGTGGATTTTCTATATGTAATAGATAAGTATACATATTTTCTGTCTAAAACCATAAATATTTAAGGCTGTAAATTTGAATAAATGTAAATCTCATATTTTAGTTTTTTTTACCATGTAAGATTTATTGTTTCATTATATTTTGTAAACTGTAATCTCAGCCCTTACGAGTGGTGATACAATTCAACCTAACATTCCTTGGATGGATGTTGAAGTCAAGGTTGTACCTTTGATTGTGATTGTTTCGATCTAGGAGAGCAACAAGGATCATGCACAAACAAGAAAGCTAAAAAAATGGTTAAATGGGAGTAATGAAATGGAAAGATAAATTTGGCAGTGGAATATATACAAATAAGTTGGTGATATGTTTAAAGGAAATGATGAAGTATGGTAATGGAAGTAGAATAAAGTGTGATGGAGATGAATATGAAAGGTAGTATTTCAAAGAAGACTCAAAGAAGAACCAATGTTAAAGAACAAAGACCCATACTTTATATTGCTTCTTTAAGGGGTAATAAACAAGGACTTTGACCCACTATCTATAAAAAGATAGGAACCAAAAGTATCAGGGTGAAATAGATAGGGGTGACGCCATAAGCATAAGTTTGATAAGTCGATAAAGTTCACTTAAGAACTAAAGAGAGAAACTCTTACAAATATTTGATTAAACAAAGTGAATTCCCTTTACAAATGAAATGGAAAGCTATTTATAGGCCTAAGAGTGCATGGTGTGAATACAAAACATTCAATGAGTGAACCTTCATGGATGAATGTTCATCCTTAAGTAGATACAATGTAAGGCCCCTATGCAAGTTTATGGACTAATTAAATAAATGAACGTTCATCCATTTAATTGAATACATCTTCATAGCCGAATTCATCCTCTCTCGGTGTGAACATGTTGGTTCATATCCTTGCATGAATTTGGAGGAATGTACCAAGTGTGAACGTGACTCATAGGCTCCCTTCATGCACTTGGATTTGGTGAATGAGTTTAAAAATAATGCATCCATCTCCCTTGAATGTGAAAAAAATCCTTTAGCCTCCTTGTATGGTTGTACATGCCATATATGGATTCATGAAGGTGGAAATGCATCAGGTGTGAACATGACTCTTCATTTGGTTGTAAATCTCGTATAAATCTGCAGCCTGCATTGTCTTCAGTAATCTGGGCATATCTCAAGCTCCCAGTATCGGATTGATACGATTTATAGTGAGTTGGAAAGCTAAGAGATAGGGGATTAAATTTTAAGAGGAATTCATCTCACAAATATGCTAGTAACATGTTCAAAAGTGGCGATCAATATGACTGACGTGCACTGTCCATTGGATTGCCTTAAATGTACCTTGCACGAAATAAAAAATGTATATAAGTTACAATGCTCAAGGTAATGAATAAGTAATAAGTAACATTATAATGTAACACATGATTCAATGGCTAATATAATAATACAATTGATATGAAAACATAAGTAAGGAATATGTAACTGATAACTCCGTAAAAAGACTTAAATTCTAGTCTTTTCACTTAAGTTATTGCTCATCTAAACAAAGTATGCACTGCATTTTTAGTTGCATTTAGTTACATATAGGTTGTGGTGGATAAATTTTGCCTAGGCAATATTTATTTGGCTTAACTAATGCTGCTGAGGAGAAGGGGTTGTTTGAGTTATGTTTGTGCAAGAATTCTACAGAGGAAGAACATTTCAGTCATGACAATGAAAAGTTGCAAAGGCCAATGGAGCAGATGAGAATGTGAGGAGAAGATTTATCTCGCTGAGGAAAGATTTATCTGAAGAAGTTTGAAGCAAATGTGGCGAAACCGCCTATGTCACATGCCAGCTGGATGACCTGCTTCACGTGCAAGCAAGCCTTGAATATCCTAACAACCGCCAGCCGCCTTTCCTTTTTAAGTTTGGGAAATTAATAACGATTAATTAAGGAAACTCCAAAAGCATGCAAAGCCTTAGGAGATTCTCCTTATAATTACCAGCCGTAGTCGCAAAAAGAAAAGGGCAATGAAGAAGAAAGAAGAGCTTTACCTTAGGCGTGAGCAAGCAATTGCAGTGCTTTCCCTCCATTTACCCCCCAATCGTCCTTGGTGTCCTCCATAGCTAGACAATAGCAGAGCGGTGATCAGGCCTCGAGAGAGGGTGATCACCAAGGCAGGCGTGGTGCTGATCAGGATTGTCGCGACAGAGCCCCCGGTTTTGGGAGTCGTTCTTCCTTTGTTCTTAAACTCTTATTTTATTTGGGGTTGTATTAAACAGTTTAATCTTGGATGATCTTTGATACACCATGAATGCTTTACTTGGTGTTAAACTTTGTTTTGCCTGAACAATATTTTATGTTTATGAATGATGAATTATGTTTTCTTATGACTGTTTTGCTTATAGTTTAAATATTTTTCCTTAACACTGTAAGAGCATCGAGAGATCGTCTGGGGTTTCTGTAAAACATGTATGGGCATTGTAAGAGCATCGAGAGATAGCCTTTTGTCTAGAAAGTGATTCTTGAATTCGAGAGAATTAAGAGAGATCAACGTGAGTAAAGGAATGAATCAGGGATGGTGAAGTTCTAACTTGTCTACCTTAGAGATAAGGATTGAGTTTCAAACGACTAAAAGGGATAAAGGCTAGAGTAGGTTAAGACAACGTCTATAATTAACGCCGAGAGGTATTGCCATAGCAACCGTCTAAGAATACCTAGTAATCCTGTCGGGCAGTTTAGTGAGTCATAATAATTCATTCTGGGCTTAAAATAATTGTTGCCGAGATAATGGTTTAGCATCAGTTCTCTGTGACACGTCTGAATATGTGAGGTTGTTTGCATTATATTTAATCCAATAATTGTTTTGTTTTGTTTTATCTGTTTGCATATTTAATCCAATCATTGAATCATTATTCTTAGCTCCTTAATATTTGTTCTTAGCTTTAATACTTAGTAGGATTAATTTGTGTATACTTGAACATATTAGCTTACCTTAGCATATACATTCACAAGCGATCAAGTTTTTGGCTCCGTTGCCGGGGATTGGCAACTGACAAAATTTCCAGCCATAACAAGTTCTTTGTGTCACTTTATAATTATTTAGTCTAACATAGTTTATTATTTTCTTTTATAAGTTTTTATTATTGCATGACCTTGAGATCTGCTGGTAAGCCTTTGGAACCATTCGACACCGAAGTTGAGTAATCAGTCAGACAAAGTTTGCGTGCCCAAAGAACCAGAGAACAATTTAATCAAATACAAAATGACATGGGGGATTTAGGAGATCAAGTTGCAAGACCAAGATTAATACGAGATCATTTGAACCCAATTCTCGATGACCTCAATCTTGGCATAGTGGCACCTGAGATACAAGCCACTCATTTTGAACTCAAACCGGTAATGTTTAATATTCTGAACTCTATCAGCCAATTTGGTGGTACACCCAATGAAGACGCTAGACAACATGTGCGTGCTTTCCTTGAAGTATGCGATTCATTTAGACAACAAGGAGTACATGAAGATGTGCTCAAACTGAAGCTTTTTCCTTACTCCATACGTGATAGAGCAAGAGCTTGGCTCAGCGGAGTTCCTTCCGGATCAATGGAGTCATGGGCAGATTTATGCAAGAGTTTCCTACTCCGATATAATCCACCCAATATGAATACACAACTTCAGAACAACATTGCGAGTTTTTGCCAAGGCCATGATGAATCAATGTAAGAATGTTGGGATATGTATAAAAGTTTACTTCACAAATGTGTTAATCATGGATTTCATGATTGGACGCAAGTGGTGATATTTTACAATGGAATCGACGCACCAACTCGAATGATGTTAGATGCCTAAGCAAATGGCACCCTACTAGACAAATCACCCGAGGAAGCTTTTGACATCCTCGACAGGATATCAATTAATGACTATCAATTTCCAAGTGCAAGATTGAGAACCGACAGAAAAACCTCTGGAGCATATGAATTAGAAAGCAAAGATTCAATAGCAGCCCAACTTTCTTCCATAACCAATATGTTGAAAAATTTGCAACGTCCTAATAGGGTAAGAGAAGTCAAGGCGACCAATAATATGCCTATTCTGTCAAGGCAACCATCATGAGAGTGAATGTCCTGAAAACCATGAGTCAAATAATTTTATGGGTAACTGTTATGTATGGCTCATAAAAAGTCTCGTTTGTGGGGTTACGAATTATGTGGGTTGGGGGTGTGGGGGCGCAGCCCCCGCGGTACGGTACAGGGTTGATTTTGTAATTATGTACCAGGGTTTTCTATTATAAATAGAGATGTAACCTAGACCTAAAATATCATTAAAAAAAAAAAACTTCTAGCGCCGCCTAGGCACCGAGGACGTAAGCACATTGCCGAACCTCGTAAAATTCTCGTGTTCTTTCATTTTCTTTACCCGTTTTTGTCAACAATTGGTATCAGATGTCAGGAGCAAAATTCGAAGTCGCGAAATTCGATGGTCAGGGTAACTTCGGATTATGGCAAACGAGGGTGAAGGATCTATTGGCGCAGCAAGGGATCTTGAAGGCTTTGCGACCTACAAAGCCGGCGTCGATGGATGAGGAAGATTGGGAAGAATTGCAGCAGCGAGCGGCAGGAACCATACGATTATGCTTGGCGGACGAGGTCATGTATCACGTCATGCATCTATCGTCTCCAGACGAAATTTGGAGGAAGTTGGAAAGTCAGTTTATGTCCAAATCCTTAACGACAAAACTGTATCTGAAGCAGCGGCTGTATGGGCTGAAGATGCAAGACGATCACGATTTGGCGCAACACGTGAATGTCTTCAATCAAATCGTTTCTGATCTGGCTCGGCTTGATGTGAAAATTGAGGATGAAGACAGAGCGATGATTCTGTTGTGTTCGTTGCCTTCCTCTTACGAACACATGGTGACTACTCTTACATATGGGAAAGAGACTATCAACGTTGAGGAGATTACTGCAGCCTTGTTGGCTCACAACCAGCGGAAGCAGAATGCAGGGGAAAGCTCTCAAGCCGATAGCTTATATGTCAAGGGTAATCGAGATCGTGGACGGAAGCCAGAGAAGGCAGGGTCCGGGAAGCGGAATTCCAGATCCAAATCCAGGGATAAGAAGACGATTCACTGTTACAAGTGCAAGGAGGCGGGACATATGAAGCGAGACTGTCCGAAGTTGAAAAAGCAGACCGATGAGAAGCGTGATGGCTCATCCAAGTCTGTGAACGTGGTCGAGGATGATACTTCTGATTGCAGTGAGGGTGATATGCTTTCTATTTCAACGACACAATTGACGGATGCTTGGATTCTTGATTCTGGATGTTCTTATCATCACGCCAAATAGGGAATGGTTTTCGACATACAAGCCGGTTAATTCTGGTTCGGTTTATTTGGGTGATGATCGATGTTGCAATATTTTTGGTATTGGTGATGTCAGAATAAAGATGCACGATGGCTCCGTTCGGACGTTGAGTGGTGTTCGACATATCCCAGACTTGAAGAAGAATTTGATTTCCTTGGGCACATTGCACAAGAATGGTTTTATCCCTAAGGCTGACGAGGATAGGGAAACCATTCGGATTGTTAAAGGAGCATTGACTGTGATGAAAGGCAAGATGACTGCAGGGAATATCTACAGATTGTTAGGGAGTACCGTTGCAGGTGGAGTTCACTCTGTTGAGTCCTGTGATGATACGACAAAATTGTGGCATATGCGCCTTGCTCATCTTAGTGAACGTGGTATGGCAGAATTACACAAGAGAAACTTGTTGCATGGTGTCAAAAGCTGTAAGCTCGACTTTTGCAAGTATTGTGTTTCTTGGTAAACAGACTAAAGTCCGTTCAAGACTGCGAAGCACACAACTCAAGGGATTCTTGATTATGTGCATTCTGATGTATGGGGGCCTTCCACGACATCGTCTTTGGGTGGATCTAGGTACTATGTTACTTTTATTGATGATTTTTCACGGAAAGTTTGGGTGTATTTTTTGAAATAGAAATCTGAAGTTTTTGAGAAGTTCAAGCTGTGGAAAGCTGAGGTAGAAAACCAAACAGGACGAAAAATCAAGTGTTTGCGGTCTGACAATGGTACGGAGTACACAGATTCACAGTTCCTACAATTCTGTAAGGAGCATGGGATTCAGAGGCATTTACAGTGCGCAAGACACCACAACAGAATGGTGTTGCGGAACGAATGAACAGGTCGTTGAATGAAAGAGCCAGATGTTTGCGGTTGAATGCGGGGCTTCCCAAACACTTCTGGGCTGAGGCTGTTAACATGGCGTGTTACCTTATCAACAGATCGCCAAGGGCATCGCTGGCTGGGAAAGTTGCAGAAGAGGTATGGACTGGTCATGATGTTAGTTTTGATAACTTACGGATTTTTGGTTGTCCTGCTTATGTGCATGTACCTGCTGATGAGAGATCCAAACTTGATGCAAAATCGAAGGAGTGTATTTTTCTGGGTTACAAGAAAGGTGTCAAAGGATTCAAGTTCTGGGATCCAGTTGCGAAGAAAGTTGTGATTAGTAGAGATGTCGTTTTTGATGAACAGTCTATGTTGCAGCAGAAGCAAGACACGACAGTGGTAGATTTCGAGCAGTTTCCAGTTGATAAACCAGAAACTTCTCAACCGACTTCTGGTGGTTCCACTACGGATGATTTGCAGGATTATAGTCTCGCCAGAGACAGGGTGAGACGGACGAATATAAAGCCTCCGAACAGATTGGGTTTTGAAGACTTGGTATCTTTTGCACTTACTGTTAGCAGTGATGATCCAGTTACTTTTCATGATGCCGTGACTAGTCAGGAAAACGACAAGTGGATGGCAGCCATGGTTGAGGAGATGGAGTCTTTGAATCACAATCGCACATGGGAGTTAGTTCCCCTTCCTGAGGGTAAGAAGCCGATTGGTTGCAAATGGGTGTATAAGAAGAAACCAGCAGTAACAGAAAAAGAGGGGGAGAAGTTCAAGGCGTTTGGTAGCGAAGGGTTTTCACAGCAGAAAGGAGTTGATTATGATGAAATCTTTTCTCCTGTGGTCAGGCACACTTCAATCCGAGCAGTACTTGCATTGGTGGCTAGTTGGGATTTGCATTTAGAGCAGATGGATGTTAAAACTGCTTTTTGCATGGTGATTTAGAGGAGCAGATCTACATGCGGCAACCTGAAGGTTTCACTCAACCTGGAAACGAACATTTAGTTTGCAGATTGAAGAAATCTTTGTACGGGTTAAAACAGTCTCCGAGACAATGGTATAAACGGTTTGACTCCTATATGATCAAGATTGGCTACAACCGATGTGAGTATGATTGTTGTGTCTATGTTAAGAGCCTTGATGATGGTTCTTTTATTTTTCTATTACTGTATGTTGATGATATGTTGATTGCTGCGAAGAACATGGATGATGTTATCGGTTTGAAAACTTTATTGAGTCAGGAATTTGATATGAAAGATTTAGGTGCTGCAAAGAAAATTCTTGGAATGGAAATTTGCAGGGACAGAGACTCAAGGAAACTGCGGCTATCTCAACGGGGTTATGTTGAGAAAATGCTAGAAAGGTTGCGATGAGCAGCGCAAAACCAGTTAGCACTCCATTGGCGAATCACTTTAAGCTCTCATCAGAACAGTGCCCCAAGACAGATAAGGAAGCTGAAGATATGGCAAAGGTTCCGTATTCTAATGCTGTTGGCTGCTTGATGTATGCGATGGTATGTACTCGTCCTGATTTAGCTCATGCTGTTAGTCAAGTTTGTAAGTACATGTCTAAACCTGGTAAGCAACATTGGGAAGCAGTCAAGTGGATCTTTCGGTACTTAAAGGGTACTGTGAGACATGGAATTGTTTTTGGGAGTCAGCGGGATAATCCTTTGGTTGTAGGATATGTGGATTCAGACTATGCAGGTGACTTGGATAATAGAAGATCTACGACAGGGTATGTCTTTACTCTTGGTGGAGGGCCTATTTGTTGGAAGTCTACTGTTCAATCTATTGTGGCTCTATCTACAACTGAAGCTGAGTACATGGCAGCGGCTGAAGCTGCAAAGAAGCTTTATGGCTTATTGGTTTAGTGAAGGAGTTGGGTGTTCAACAAGGTGGAGTTCAGTTGCTTTGTGATAATCAAAGTGCTATTCACTTGGCTAAGAATCAGGGTATCGTGCTAGAACTAAACATATTGATGTAAGGTTCCACAAGATCAGAGAGTTGGTTGCATCTGGAGAGGTTTGTTTCAGAAGGTACATACTGATGAGAATGCCGCTGATATGTTCACCAAGCCAGTTACGACAGACAAGTTCAAGCATTGCTTGGACTTGTTGAATGTTTCGAGTTGTTAAAGAAGCAAGGTAACCCAACCCACATTGAAGTTTCCAAGGGGCAGGATATTCGCCAAGGTGGAGATTTGTTATGTATGGCTCATAAAAAGTCTCGTTGTGGGGTTACGAATTATGTGGGTTGGGGGTGTGGGGGCGCAGCCCCCGCGGTACGGTACAGGGTTGATTTTGTAATTATGTACCAGGGTTTTCTATTATAAATAGAGATGTAACCTAGACCTAAAATATCATTAAAAAAAAAACTTCTAGCGCCGCCTAGGCACCGAGGACGTAAGCACATTGCCGAACCTCGTAAAATTCTCGTGTTCTTTCATTTTCTTTACCCGTTTTCGTCAACAGTAACTATAATCGGAACAACAATAATCCCTATTCGAACACGTACAACCATGGTTAGAGACAACACCTAATTTTTTCGTGGAATAATTAAGGGAACAACAACAATTAAGCCACAAATTACAGGCCACAACAAAATAATTCGGTCCATCAGCATATTTAGAATCAGCATCAGCAGCCTTGGCAGAACAACAAAGGTATAGCTTCTTCCTCTAACACTCTTTCCAATACTATCTCCTTGGAATTATCCTTGCAGGAATTCATGGACTCTATAAAAGATTTCTTGGTGTTTACAAAAACCTTGATGCACGAACATTCTGCAACAATAAAAAATCAAGGAAATTTGTTACAAAGCCAGGCAACACTTTTGCAAAGCCATAGTTCATATCTTAGAGCATTGGAGAATCAAGTGGGACAGATTGCCACGACATTACATTCTCACCCACATAGAAATCTCCCTAGTGATACTGAAGTCACTAAGCATCATGGGAAGGAGAAATACAATGTACTTACGCAAAGGAGTGGAAAACAAGTTGATCAAGATGACAAGTTTGGGGGAGAACAGCTGAACAATTCTCGCCAAGGCATAACACAACCGGATGAGGAATCTGAGAATGCTGAATAAGTGAAACCACATGAAGAGAAGGAAAAAAGTGAAGGCTCAGAAAAGCATTAACCGTATAACAAGAAATTCATGGTCAAGGCCAGCAATTTCCCTGCAGCATCAGTAGTCGATGTGAGACCTCCACCACCGTTCCCTCAACGGTTGAAGAAATATGATGATGACATCCAGTTCAAGAAATTCGTTGATGTTCTGGACCAGTTGTGTATCAATGTGCCCTTACTCGAAGCCATCGAGAAAATGCCTTCCTATGCCAAGTATCTGAAGGAAATTATTACAAAGGAAAGGAAGGTAGAACGTGTCGCCACGGCAACAGAAATCTGCTCAGCAGTGAGAAAACTACCACCAAAGCAAAAAGACCCTGGAAAATTTGTAATACCATGTTCCATTGGTAATGATTTCATCAGACGAGCTCTCATTGACTTGGGATCAAGTGTAAACTTGATACCAAAATCGATATTCATGAAACTAGACGAGTATCACGCCCATCCCACCTCGGTCATTCTACAGTTGGCTGATCGATATTATGTGCGACCCGAGGGCAGAATTAAAGACGTCATAGTAAAGGTAGATAAATTCGTATTTCCAGTGGATTTTTTCATTCTAGATTGGGAAGCAGATGAAAATGCACCAATCTTTCTGGGACGCCCATTCTTAGCCACAGGTAGAATCCTAATAGATTGTGAAAAGGGAGAATTCACCATGAGAGTTGGCGAGCAAAGTGTCACGATCAATGTATTCAACTCTATGAAATACGCAGACAATCTAGAGGAATACCAATGCATTAATAAGATTAAAGAAAAGGCAATCCTGGGACGAGGTGAATCCTTAAGGCTTCATGAATACAACAATTTGTACCATGAACCTACAACCGAAATACATGAAGCAGAAAACTTTGGCCCTGAAAAAATATTTTCAGAAGACGGTTCTGACAATCATGGCCACGATAACGAAAATCTGGACACTGAACACCCTGAAAGCGATACCAAGACAAGATGCGAAGGAAAGTCAAATGACCAATTGAGATTTCTTCATAGGTCAGGTATGAAATTCGAACCTTTAGATTATGATAAAGTTAAATATCAAGAGTCATCTTCACAACATGCATCGAAATTGGAGCTTAAGACTTTACCATCACATTTGAAAATATGCTTATATAAGAGTTGATGAAACTTTACCAGTGATAATCTCTGCCAACATAACCTCCGAACGGGAGAAGAGTTTGTTAAATGTTTTATCACAGCACAGAAAAGCTATAGGATGGACGATAGCAGAATTGAAAGGAATCAGTCCAACCATATGTATGAACAAAATTAATCTTGAATATAGCCACAATACCTCGGTAGAACCCCAAAGACGACTCATCCCGATCATGAAGAAGGTAGTCATGAATGAAATAATAAAATGGCTGGATTCGGGAGTGATTTATCCTATATATGATAGTTCATGGGTTAGCCCCATCCAATGCGTGCTAAAGAAAGATGGTATAACCGTGGTTAAAAGAGAGCATGATGAGGTACTCACCACGAGAACAGTCACAGACTGGCGCATATGCATGGATTATTGGAAGCTCAACAAAGCCACAAAGAAGGATCATTTTCCCCTCCCTTTCATCGATCAAATGCTGAATAGATTAGTGGGAAAGGCATTTTATTGCTTCCTCGATGGATACTCGGGGTATAACCAAATTGCCATAGCACCCGAAGACTAAGAAAAAACAACGTTCAATGCCCGTATGGTACCTATGCATTTAGGCGAATGTCGTTTGGACTGTGTAATGCTCCAACTACATTCCAACGATGCATTATGACAATCTTTTCAGATATGGTGGAAGAGTGCATGTAAATATTTATGGACGACTTCTCCGTTTCGGGTGATGACTTTGACCGATGCCTCGACAATTTATCCAAGGTGTTGAAACGTTGTGAAGAAGCCAACCTAGTACTGAATTGGGAAAAATGACATTTTATGGACTGAAGGAATAATATTGGGACACAGAATTTCATGCCATGACATAGAAGTCGACAAAGCCAAGGTGGATGCAATTGCAAATCTTCCCCCACCTACTAATGTGTGAGGTGTATGCAGTTTCCTTGGACATGCATGATTCTATAGGCGGTTCATAAAAGACTTTTCTTAAATCTCTAAACCCTTATGTCTTTTGCTTCAACAAAATCATCCATTTGAGTTTACTAATGATTATTTGAATGCCTTCATAGATTTGAAGAAAAAGTTTTCAGCAGCGCCAATAGTTATCCCACCAGACTGGAACGAACCATTTGAGCTATGTGCGACACTAGTGACTATGCAGTCGGAGCAATGCTAGGACAACAAAAAAGTAAAATTTTTCATGTTATCTACTATGCAAGTCGAACACTTAATGATGCTCAAGTGAACTATACCACCACTGAAAAGGAACTCTTAGTAGTAGTTTGCATTAGATAAGTTTAGGCCCATATCTAATAGGCACTAAGGTAATTGTGCACACAGATCACTCAGCTATAAATATGATTAATAAAAAAGATGCAAAGCCTAGACTAATTCAGTGGATATTATACTAAGAATTTGATTTAGAGATCAAGTATAGAAAAGATATAGAAAATCAAGTGGCGGACATTTGTCTAGGCTAGATAACAAACCTGATTGTCCTGACATCACATATATTAAAGAGGATTTTCCTGATGAGAAAATATTATTTGTCATGACTGCACTGTGGTATGCTAACATCGTTAATTTTCTTGTTAGTGGTATTGTTCCTCTTGATTTATCTAGCCAGGGAAAACGAAAATTTCGACATGATGTGCGACATTACTACTGGGATGAACCATTTCTATTCAAGCACTGCGGAGACCAAATAATCCAAAGGTGCATTCCAGAAGAAGAGCAACAAGATATCCTACTCCAATGCCACTCATCACCATATGGAGGGCATTTTGGTGGGATGAGAACAACAGCAAAAGTGCTTCAGTCGGGATTTTATTGGCCAACCCTATTCAAAGACACGCATGAATTCTACAAGTCATGTGATAGATGTCAACGTAAAAGAAACATCTTGAAATGGCATGAGATGCCATGACAAAACATTCTGGAGATCAAACTTTTTGACGTATGCGGCATAGATTTCATGGGATCTTTTCCAAACGATTCTAAGACGGTGTTGAAGTTTTTGCACAAAAATATATTCACCCGCTTTAGAACACCACGAGCTCTCATTAGTGATGAAGGGACATATTTTGATAATAAATTGATTGCTAAGGCACTGAAAGGATATAGAGTATGACATAGAATTGCTATGGCATATCACCCTCAGAAGAATGGATAAGCCGAGGTATCTAACCAAGAAATCAAGTAGATCCTTGAAAATGTGGTCAACCCAATTCGAAAAGATTGGTCGTCAAAGCTAGATGAAGCACTATGGGCTTATCGCACAACATTCAAGACATCGTTGGGAATGTCCCCGTTCAAGCTAGTCTATGGAGAGGAATGCATCTACCGGTTGAACTCGAACACAAAGCTTATTGGGCCATCAAAAAGATAAACATGGATGCTCAGCTTGCTGGAGAAAGAAGACTATTGGAACTGAACGAGACAGATGAATTTAGAGCACATGCATACGAGAATGTATGTCTTTACAAGGAGAAAACAAAACGATGACATGGCAGAAAAATATTGCCGAGGCAATTTTATTCTGGACAACAAGTACTGCTCTACAATTCATGCCTTAAGTTATTCCCAGACAAGCTAAAATCACGATGGTCAGGACCATTCATTGTACACCAAGTCCATGACAATGAAGCAATTGAAATTCAGAACCAAAACGATGGTTCCATCTTCAAATGGATAAGCCGAAGTACTAACCAAGAATCAAGCAGATCCTTGAAAATATGTTAACCAATTCGAAAAGATTGGTCGTCGAAGCTAGATGAAGCACTATGGGCTTATCCACACACATTCAAGATATCGTTGGGAATGTCCCCGTTCAAGCTAGTCTATGGAGAGGAATGTCATCTACCGGTTGAACTCGAACACAAAGCTTTTTGGGCCATCAAAAAGATAATGGATGCTCACTTGCTGGAGAAAGAAGACTATTGGAACTGAACGAGACATATGAATTTAGAGCACATGCATACGAGAATGTCTGCCTTTACAGAAGAAAACAAACGATGACTGCAGAAAAATATTACCGGTAATTTTATTCTGGACAATAGTACTACTCTACAATTCATGCCTTAAGTTATTCCCAGACAAGCTAAAATCACAATGCTCAGGACCATTCATTGTACACCAAGTCCATGACAATAAAGCAATTAAATTCAGACCAAAACGATGGTTCCATCTTCAAATTGATGGGCAGAGATTCAAGGAGTCAAAGGAGCCCCAGTCATGAGCGACAACTGGCATCGGTGACATATGATGCCAAGAGTTTGTTTTTCTTAATTGAGCAAATATTAGTTGCCTAGGCAACAAAAATCTGAATTCTGTACATAAGTAAGTTAAATTATTTATGCTTTAATCCATTTTATTTTATTATTTTCTTCTTTCATATTGTAGGCGAGCAAGGAACACATGGCAGCATGGGGAGTTGAAGAATGCATGAAGAAGAAAAAAAGAAGCCCTAGGGTACATATTTTGGCGACAGAATAAAGAGGAAAGAAATCCTTTCTTCCCCTTTGTCTTATCAAATATTTCTCATTTAATGAGAAATTTTTCCCCCGTCGTGTAAAGACCAAAATACCCGAAACCACCCATCACTTTCCAAGAAAAATACCTAATCTTCTTCTTATTCATTGTGTTTCCTTCTTTCTTTACAAACCAAAAAATTATTTTCTTTCTCTCAAAATACCTCGCCATCGCCACCACTAAATCAGCCAAGAAAATGGTGAGATCGAGACCAGCCCCAGCCCCAGACTGACTTTCGAACATTCCAAAACAACCGAAGCAGAGGCAACGCTTCAAAACTATTCAGCACGCCAGTCTATTTGAAGATGGATTCGTTTTTCCAGCCAAGGAGAAGAACAGTTTGGCCTTGAGGTGATGGACGTCATAAAGAAACATAACTGGGAGATTTTGCTCGTAATCCTAACGCCGTAGCACCAATAATGGTGTGGGAGTTCTATGCCCATCGGACACCTCCAACTACACGGTATGTTCGAGGAAAACTCATTCGCTTTTCCTCTTTCTGCACTTATCAAATACTTTAAGTTGGGGAAGTGGATGACCAACATAAGAGATTTGTGGCCGAGGTAGATCAAGAATGTACAGTAGAGTTCTACAGGATTTATGTTTTGGGTGGGCCAAGTTTGAAGGGAATCCCCCACAAGAAAATAAGTAGATCGCCGAGCCCTCAAACCACACGTGAAACTGTAGAACCATTACTTAAAGGCAAGCTCATGCCAACATCCCACAACACCACTGTTTCTCGTCAAGCGGCTGATGTTGTTGCACTCGATCATATATGGTAGGACGATCGATGTGGGTGAAATCATCTTTGAGGAGATCCATGACTGTGCCAAGAAGAACTGTGGTAACCATCTGTTCCCAAATCTTATAACCGCGCTGTGCAGAAAGAAAAAGGTTCTGAGGACCATTCGAAGGCTTCATCAAACCCAATGAGGTATACAAAGAAAAAGATCCCGAGTTAATGAGTTTCAATGATGATGACCCAAAGGAGGTCTGGAGCGAGGAGCAAAATCAGTTGCAGCAACTAGAATGACCATTGTGGTCACGTACATGCGTGAGACGCGTGAAAAGATGGGCACCTGGAGGACCCATGAAGTTTAATTTTGAATACGCCAAGGCAAGGGACTTGCAATTCAACGCCTTCATCAAGGATTGCTCCCAACACAATGATCAACTGCCAACCTTCCCCAATGTCATCCTCAATCACATTCCATGCCTTGACATCTTATGTCCCTCCAGACGTTCACCAGAGGTACCCACCGACGTGCCACCATTGCACCCCATGTCCCACCCGTACCAGAAAAAGCCACAACGACACCGAGGAGTTCCTCATCCTTTTCCACCACGAAGCATCAGTGATACTCTACCCTACTTCTTCACTGATGAAGATTTCACGCCAGTATCGAAGAAGCCTGAGAAGGATCCATTCCATCCCCAGTTCGATCAATACCACCAGCCCCAACACAGCTCCTAGTCCACTACCAGTTCCAGCACAGCCGACTCCCGCGACTGAGCAGTCCACTCCAGCCCGAGCTTCGACCAGTAAGAAGCGATACAAGAGAACGAAGGGCGTATACTTCAACCGTCTCCTTCTCAGCCAGAAGTATAGACTCGGATCCGAGAGACCTTCCCCTCCCAAACGACATCGCACGAGGGCGTCTAGTCAAGCCACACCACCACAGTAAGTTTTTGTAGTTTTCATTTTTTTTTCAAATTGCATATAACATCATTTAGTGTAGTTTGCATGCATTGAGGATAATGCATCCCTTAAGTTTGGGGAAGGTGTTGTCCTTCTGCCATACTTTTTTAAATAGTAATTGATGTTAATTGGTTGAAAATTTTGGTTGTCATGACATAAGCAGTTAGGATTATGTTAGGAATGAATTAGGGATCCCAATGATGAATGCAAAATTTTATTGCCTAGCCCAGAATTATTGTAATGACTGTCTGAAGAAGAGAACCAACCCTAGGCTTGATCATTTGAAACTTAAACACATTGTAGGCTGTCTTTGCTCTAGGTAATCTGTAAAATATTTAGTAAAACTTTCTAATTGCCAAGACTTCAAAATATTCTAAGGGTAAGGTAAAACTCTCTAGTGTTTAAAACTTGAAAACTTGAAAAAATACAAGGAGACACTCCTCTGTGAAAACATGAATAATAAAACTCCAAAAGAAATTAAGAGTAGCCAAGGCATATAATTGATTGAAAGTAGTACAGGATGACTCTGCCCGACTAGCTTGGGGTGGAAGGTATGCTCCCTTTCACCTAGAGTGTGGAACGATAGTTGTGATGAGCTAACTCCCCTATATAAAAAAGTGTGAATAAAGAAATTAAATAAATAACTAGAAGTATAAACTAAGCCTGATGAATAATTTGTTACCTTGACAACCTAGAAGTGCTTACTTTAAGTTTTCTAATTACCTCTATGCATAGACTGGTTACAATCACACACACACAATAGCAAAGGATCCTGACTAGGGAAGGGACTTGACTAATATAACAGTCGAACATATTGAGGCCATATATTTTAGCCCGAGGGCTGAAATCTCAAACCTGATGATGTTCTTGATACTGCTTTGCCATGACAATTTTGAGTTTCTTCTAGCTATTATCCATTGCTTGAGGATAAGCATAGCTTAAGTTTGGGGGGTATGATAACTCTATACAAAGACTTAATTCTAGTCTTTAACTTAAGTTATTACTCATCTAAACAAAGTATGCACTGCATTTTTTAGTTGCATTTAGTTACATAGGTTGTGGAGGATAAGTTTTGCCTAGGCAAGATTTATTTGGCTTAACTGATGCTGCTGAGAAGAGGTTGTTTGAGTTGTGTTTGTGTAGGAATTCTACAGAGGAAGAACATTTCAGTCGTGACAATGAAAAGTTGCAAAGGCCAATAGAGTAGATGAGAACTGATGAGCAGATTTATCTCGTTGAGACAAGATTTTCTGAAGAAGTCTGAAGAAAATGTGGCGAAACCGCCTATGTCATATGCCAGCTGGATGACCTGCTTCACGTGCAAGTAAGCCTTGAATATCCTGACAACCGCCAGTCGCGTTTCCTTTTTAAGTTTGGGAAATTAATAACGGCTAATTAGGAAACTCCAAAAGCATGCAAAGCCCTAGGAGATTCTCCATATAATTACCAGCTGTAGCCGTAAAAAAAAAGAGCAGGAAGAAGAAAGAAGAGCTTTACCTTAGGCGTGAGCAAGCATTGCAGTGCTTTCCCTCCGTCTACCCCCAGTCTTCCTTGGTGTCCTCCATAGTCAGATGATAGCAGAGCGGTGATCAGCCTCGAGGGAGGTGATCACCAAGGCAGGCGTGGTGCTAACCAGGATTATCGCGACAGAGCCCCCAGTTTTGGGAGTCGTTCTTCCTTTGTTCTTAAACTTTTATTTTATTTGGGGTTGTATTAAATGATTTAATCTTGGATGATCTTTGATAACCATGAATGATTAACTTGGTGTTAAACTTTGTTTTGCTTGAACAATATTTTATGTTTATGAATGATGAATTATGTTTGCTTATGACTGTTTTTTCTCATAGTTAAATATTTGGCCTTAACACTATAAGAGCATTGAGAGATCACCTGGGGTTTCAGTAAAATATCTGGGCATTGTTAGAGCATCGAGAGATAGCCTTTTGCCTAGAAAGTGATTCTTAAATTTGAGAGAATTAAGAGATCAACGTGAGCGAAGGAATGAATCCGGGATGGTGAAGTTCTAACTTGTCTACCTTAAAGATAAGGAGTGAGTTTCAAGCGACTAAAGGGATAAAGGCTCGAGTAGGTTAAGACAACGTCTATAGTTAACGCCGAGAGGTATTGCCATAGCAACCGTCTAAGAATGCCTAGTAATCCTGTCGGGCAGTTTAGTGAGTCATAATAATTCATTCTGCTTAAAATAATTATTGTCGAGACAATGATTTAGCATCAGTGCTCTATGACATCTGAATATGTGAGGTTGTTTGCATATATTTAATCCATACTTGTTTTGTTTTGTTTTATCTGTCTGCATATTTCTTTGTCTCGACCACATTTGTCTGAAATCATTGAATCATTATTCTTAGCTCCTTAATATTAGTTTCTTAGCTTTAATACTTAGTAGGATAAATTTGTGGCATTAGTTCTAGTTGTGGTGAAAAGATATTTCTAATCCAATCCCTGGAGACGATACTCACTCACTACTATATTACTTGCATCGATTGTGTATACTTGCATAGATTAGCTTGCCTTAGCATATACATTCACAAGTGATCAGTAACATATGCATGAAACAGCTAATTAAAGATTTGACATGCATGAATTTCATATAGGATGCAAACATAGGACAATATATGAATATTCAAGCATAGTTTAGAATGTAAAAGCATGCTTATAGCATAAATGAGTAAATAAGTAATAAAATATTGAAGAACTCCTTAGAATCATCTTGGAAGAACTTCAAAGTTGTGAGCATGTTTTTTTTGAACTTGGTGGTCAATAGGATCACATCATCCCCCCCCTTCTTTAAGGCTATTTGTCCCCAAATTGTTGCTTGGTACATATGGACAACTTTGATCTTCGTTTAAATGGAAATTCTTTCATTCTCATCTTGCATCGTTTTCTTTGCTCAAATGCTTCACATGTTCAAGTCTTTGCTTTTGAATCAACAATATGAAAAATAAAACAAAGTTAGAAGTAGATAATTTAAAATCAAAGAAAAGGAAAGGATTAAATTCATGAATGAATGAGTTTGGACTCTTAATGTTCTCCATGGTTAGGTTCATTGAATCTTCCCTTATATAATGTTCATTCGATCTTGAGTATGAGGTGAATGTACTTTGAAGGTTAATGAACATGTTCTTTATTTCAAGTGACACATCTTTTGGAATTTTAAAAGAAATGATGATTGAATCATTTTGAATGTCTCTTGGAATAACCTGCAAATTCAAGAATGAATAGAAGAAAAAAATTGATTAGTATAAAGCAAAAATTCCTTCTCCTCATATTCTTTTCTCTCATGCTCATGTTTTTCAACACACTTATATTCACTCTCAATGCTCTTACTTTCATTTTCAATTACTCCAATGACTTTCTCACAAAAAATCACACTCTCATTTTTAACTCCAATGTCCTTGTTTTCTCACAATGTTCTTCTTTGATTTGTGAATGTTCAACTCCACCATATATTTTAAACCAAAACCTCACTTGCAATCTTTTATTTCTCTTCAACACGCACTTCCCCCTTTGCTCTCAAATTCAATCTTTTCAACGTTCACATTTTCGACTCCAACGTTTCTCACATCAATTTTCTCATTTTCATTCTGATCTTCCTCCACTATTATTTGTTTCTCACATGAAACTTCTCTTTCAACTTTATTCATGGCTTTAGTTTTCTTCCATTCCTCTATATGAGATTTGATGATAACTTGCATTCATGGACTTGATTTGGGCACATTGGAACCAACGTGATCTTTCTCCCTTGGTTTTTAATGAATACTTATTGGAGAACCCATCATACAGTGCTCGTTTATAAAACTGCAATGGACGTCCAAGGAGTAGATGGCTTGAATTCATGGAAACAACATCACACAAGACCTCATATTCATATCTCCCAATTGAAAATGACACAACTACTTGCTCTATGAATTCTAACTCTTCATCTTCATTTAATCCTTGCAAAACATATTGATTGGGATGTTTGAATATTATAAGCCCCAACTTCTTGACCATGTATGTGCTTGTAAGATTTTCACAACTTCCATCATCATGGCTACAAGGCCTTTATCATTCACAAGAAAATGAGTATGAAATGTATTCCTCCTTTACTGTCTGTATTCTATTCGAAAGATGGGAGAATTGTTAGTGAAAAATTAATAATTGAATAAGATGAAAGGACCTTACCAATAATCACTCATAAATCTTCACGAGTTCTCCATAAAAAATGATGATGCTCCACTCAACGCTCGTGTTTGCACTCAGTAATATAAATTGGCTTTTGCAATTCCCCTTCTAATCTCACACACTCGATTAGCCTTTTTCATCCGTTCCTCTCTTGTAAAGTTCTTAAAAGAACTAACTCGAGACCTCTCAAGTGCTATGGACGTCGCCTGAAAAGTTCGTTAGTGTAGAGGAAAAAATAGAAAGGTAGAAAGGTTAAATAATGAAGGGTGTTCTTATAAAAGGAAGAAAAAGAAAGAATGGTTCACTTACTATGCAATATACTCATCACCTTCATAGAAAAATAATCAAAGGTCTTGAAGACTTCTTTAGGATCGGTTGGAATGATGATGTTGCTTGTCACCTTTGGTACTTCTTTGCATTTTGCTTTCTTTAGTTTTTCTTCACTTGGAATCCCTTGTTGATGTTGGGATTAACTTGCTGATTTTTTTTTGCACTTCTCTTTTTGATTTTCTTTTTATTAAATGGTAGGATGTTACTTTGCTTGTTCTTGCTACAATCCACCTTAGCTCTGATTACCATATGATACAATTCAACATAGCATTCCTTAGATGGATGGTGAAGTCAAGGTTGTACCTTTGATTGTTTCGATCTAGGAGAGCAACAAGGATCCTGCACAAACAGAAAGCTTAAAAAATGGTTAAATGGGAGTAATGAAATGGAAAGATAAATATGGTAGCGGAATATATATATAGTTGGTGATATGTTTAAAGGAAATGATGAAGTATGGTAATGGAAGTATAATGAAGGTGATGGAGATGAATATGAAAGGTAGTATCTCAAAGAAGACTCAAAGAAGAACCAATGTTAAAGAACAAAGACCCAGACTTTATATTGCTTCTTTAAGGGGTGATAAACAAGGATTTTGACCTACTATCTATAAAAATAGGAACCAGAAGTATCAAGGTTAAATAGATAGGGGTGACGCCACAATCATAAGCTTGATAAGACGATAATCAAGAAGAACCATGTTAAAGAACAAAGACCCAGACTTTATATTGCTTCTTTAAGGGGTGATAACAAGGATTTGACCTACTATCTATAAAAGATAGGAACCAGAAGTATCAAGGTTAAATAGATAGGGGTGACGCCACAATCATAAGCTTGATAAGACGATAAAGTTCACTAAGAACTAAGAGAGAAACTCTCACAAATTTTGATTAAACAAAGTGAATTCCCCTTTACAAATGAATGGAAAGCTATTTACAGGCCTAAGAGTGCATGGTGTGAATACAAAACATTCAATGAGTGAACCTTCATGGATAATGTTCATCCTTAAGTAGATACATGTAGGCCCCTATGCAAGTTTATGGACTAATTAAATAAATGAATGTTCATACATTTAATTGAAATAAATCTTCATAGCCGTATTCACCCTCTCTTGTGTGAACATGTTGGTTCATATCCTTGCATGAATTTGGAGGAATGTACCAAGTGTGAACGTGACTCATAGGCTCCCTTCATGCACTTGGATTTGGTGAATGAGTTTGAAAATAATGTATCCATCTCCCTTGAATGTGAAAATGTCCTTTAGCCTCCTTGTAGATTGTATACGCCATAAATGGATTCGTGAAGGTGGAAATGCATCAGGTGTGAACATGGCTCTTCATTTGGTTGTAATTCCCGTATAATCTTCAGCCTGCACTGTCTTCAGTATCTGGACATATCTCGAGCTCCCAATATCGGATTGATACGATTAAAAGGGCATTGAAAAGATAAGAGACAGGGGATTAAATGTTAAGAAGACTTAATCTCCCAAATAAGCTTGTAACATGTTCAAAGTGGAGATCAATATAACTGATGTGCACTGTCCATTGGATTACCTTGAATGTACCTTGCACCAAATACCAAATGTATATAAGTTACAATGCTCAAGGTAATGAATAAGAAATAGTAACTTATAATGTAACACATGAATCCTTGGCTAATATAATGCAATTGATCTGATATCATAAGTAAGGATGTGTAACATATGCATGAAACAAGCTAATTAAGATGTGACATGCATGAATTTCATATAGGATGCAAACATAGGACAAATATGAATATTCAAGCATACTTTAGAATGTAAAGCATGCTTATAGAATAAATGAGTAATAGTAATAAAATATGGAAGACTCCCTTAATCAACTTGAAGAACTTCAAAGTTGTTGATTATGTTGTGTTTGAACTTGGTGGTCATAGGATCACATTAGGCTTCATAACTAAAGTGAAACCCTACTTTGTTCCCAAGTCTTGTAAGCTTATGATGTTAATTTAATTTCTTGTACTAAATAAAGTTTTAATTTTAATTAAATTATTTTCATTATATATATTTTTTTTTTCATAAAATATGTTGTCAACACTCATGTATATGTTTTCTCAAATATTAATAAACTTGTTCATGAATCAGTTGACATCAATTTAATTAAAAATTATTAAAATATGTTTTTGTTAAAAATTAATATTATTATAATAATATTTTTTATCTTTTCTTAATTTATAAATAACTAAAAATAAAATTTAAGTATAAAACAAAAAAAATCAATTGAATCATATAAATTTCTTACACCCAACAAACAATTATTTGCTAAAATATTTATAAATATATTTTTACATATTTTTGTTTAATAAATTCATGAATATAACAAATTTGATTTAATATAAAAAAATTTCATTTCATTAATGACAATTCTACTAAATGATTTTTATGTTATAATTCCATCAAACTAATGAAAGTTCATTTTTCTTATCTTCTATCAAACACGCATTGTCACAATTACTGCTCGATTTATTATCTAGGAACGGTTTTTTTTGAATTAATATATTCGATTTATTGACCGATTAATTCAGATTGGATACTGTAGAGGAGAGCGACCCTCCAACTCAGTTTGCTCCATTCGCAAACGTCAGAATTCGAACATCTGACCTTGCTTAAGGGACAACTGATTGTTGGTTTTTTTCTTAATACAAGAGGGAAATCAAAAGATCAGAGAGCGGAGCCATGTTCGAGTCGTTACTCAAGGAGAGTGACAATCGAAGAGGCTGGACGTAGCGAGTCATTCCAAAGGCTGAGGCCAAGCAATCTTCAACATGTATTACCTTCACGCAAAATATGAAATGCATGAACACACCAGTTTTGGCTTAAAAGCTCAATCAGATGGGGGACAATATGAGAGATCTGTTGTCATCATCTTGCTGTAAAAGCAGTATTGCCTCTTTAATCAGATTCAACAAGGACATTTTGAAGGCCTAACTCCCACCCATCGTCAAGCACCGAACACTGACTCAGGGTCTTTGTGCGGATAACCCCTCCAGAAGCTGAGAAGATGGATTACGAGCACCATCTGCATTGATTTTCCGATAGACTGAATCGCGATTTGCACTTTGAAAAACCAGTACGTTTCGATCTGTAATGAGAATCCGCTTGCTTCGCTTCGACACTTAACTGATAAACACAATTGAGAACACTCTCCCCAACGACAGCATCCGGCTAAAAAATGAACTTATTATGCCGAATCCAAAGACACCAAAGGATCGACCCAAAAGCAAATCCCAATCATCAGTGTTGAATGGAAAAGTTGGAATTCGAGAGTTGGTACGAACCCAATCAGTCATATCCATTCAAAGAAACTCATCAAGATGTTCCGGCTTAATAAGAATCGACCAAGTAGAAATAGCAGCGTCGCAACCCCAGAAAATATGGGAAATCAATTTAGTTGCAGCACCACAATAACCAAACTCAGGATTATTCGTCAGGTGACATCGGCTCGTTCTTCATTCGTCATTAATCTGTTTTACAAATTAACCAACAGAGAATTTTAATCCAAGGGAGACCCCTATAATTCGAAATGCAATGCCACATATCAGTCTAAAGCGCCAAGACCCCAGGCCTCCAAGCATAGGCACTAGACGTGGTGAAACTTCTGTTTTTATCTCATTTCCAGCCTGGGCGATCATCCCCCACAAAGGAAACGGAGGCTTTACCGCAGCAAGAGCAAGCAGAAGGGGAGTCCGGTAGAAACTTGTGAAATTGGTCCCATCGCCAGTCTCTGTCAGTCCCATCCATGGAACAAATCTGAACCGAAGTCATAGAGTCGGGAATGATGTCTACATAGTGATCAATTGAAGGCCCTATATCGCCTACCCAACCATCCTTCCCAAATTCGATTTGTGTACCCGAGCTGAGAGTCCAAACAATTCCTCGACGAACTTCTGGCCAAACCACATTCAAACCTCTCCAAATACGGGAGCAACCATTTCGATGCAAGGTAGTTGGCAGGTCATCATTTATCTTATACTTAGCTCGCAACACCCTCGCCCATAATTGGTCTTTGTTGAAAAGAAGACGAAAACCAAGCTTCATTAGAAAGACCTCATTTTGAGGCACCATTCTCCTTAATCCAAGGCCCCCTTTGTTGTTTGGTAAACAAATTTGCTCCCAGCAAACAAGGTTCACCCATTTTTTCCCTTCATATGCCTCCATATAAAATTTCTAATAAGCCTCTCAATTTTCTCACAGATTCCTTTCGGAAGATAAGTAGTTTGCATTGATGACTGTTTGGAGTATTTTTTTTTTAATTTTACATATTAAAAAGATAAAATATATTTATTAAATAATAGCATATACTTTTAAGGCATGTATTCAGGAGACTAGGTGGAAAGGGGTCCGCGCCAGAGAGTGTAATGGGTACAAGTTGTGGTATTTAGGCGCAGATAAAGCTAGAAATGGGATGGGTATCTTGGTATCCTCTAGGCTCAAGGAAAATGTTGTTGAAGTTTGTAGATACTGGGATAGGATCATGATGATTAGGGTTATTATAGAAGCGGCAGTGGTGAATGTTCTTTCAGTGTATGCCCCACACGTTGGCTTAGGGGAGGGGGAGAAACGTTGCTTTTGGGATCAATTAGATTATGTACTTAGGAGCATTCCGGAGGACCAAAGAGTTTTCATAGGGGGAGACTTCAACGGTCATATAGGTAGTGCAACCGACAGGTATGACGGTGTTCATGGGTTTCGATTTTGGAAGTAGGAACGAGGAGGGACGTACGTTGCTTGAATTTGCTACTACACACGATATGGTGGTCACTAACTCTTTCTTTAACAAGAGAGATATGAACTTGATTACGTTCCATAGCGGGGGACATTGTACCCAAATCGACTACATCCTGGTTCGAAATCGGGATCGATGGGCTTGCATTGACTGTAAGGTGTTACCTGAAGAGGCATGTACATCACAACACAAATTGTTGGTTTTGGTGTTCCACGCTCCACGGGCAAGCACTCAAAGGAGGGCTAAAATTGGTAAACCTAGGATCCTTTGAAAGAACTTACATGGAGCGACAACTGATGACTTTAGGAGTAAGGTTTTGTCTTATACAGGTTTTGGAAATACAAACTCAAATAATGCAGATATGTTACGGAAAAATATGGCAAATTCCATCAGAGAGGTGGAAAAAACACCTTGGGTTGTCGACAGGAAAGGTCAATGAACATAAAGAATCGTGGTGGTGGAACGACGAAGTCCAAACTAAGGTGAAGACAAATCAACTTGCTTCAAGGAGTTTCTACAACGCAATGAAGACGAAAGAAAGATCGAGAGCTAAACAAAGATACAAGGAGGCAAAGTGGGAAGCCAAGAAAACAGTGGCTAAATCGAAGGATAAGGCATACGAGGAAATATACAAGAGATTAGACACCAAGGAAGGACAAAACAGAATCTTCAGGCTTGCAAAATCTAGAGAAAGTAGAAAAAAGGATCTAGGTAGCATTAGGTTTATTAAGGACAACAATGGTGTTCTTTTAGTGAAAGATCATGATATTAAGAGGGTTTGGGGTAGTTACTTCTTTGGCTTGTTTAATGACGGTGCCTCTCCCGATATAGATAGTATCGTTGATGGGTCAACCGACCATCATACTACGGCCAATGACTGTAGTACAAGTAGGATTGGGTTTGAGGAAGTCAAAATGGATCTTCGAAAGATGGGGAGAGACAAAGCTGTCGATCCATATCAAATTCCCATCATTGTGTGGTTGACCCTAGGAGAAGAGGGAGTTAAGTGGTTGATCAACATCTTTAATATTATTTTAGAGACTGCCAAGATGACAGAGGAGTGGAGAGAGTCTACGGTGATACCAATATATAAGAATAAAGGAGATCCCCAACGTTGTGGCAACTACAGAGGTATTAAACTACTCATCCATACCATGAAGCTATGAGAAAGAGTGATAGAGGCTAGGTTGAGACAGGTTACTAGGGTTTCGGAAAACCAATTTGGCTTTATGCCATGAAGGTCTACTACGGAGGCGATTCATCTACTTCGACGGCTTATGGAGAAATATAGGGAAAAAATAGAGATCTTCACATGGCTTCATTGACTTTGAGAAGGAGTATGATAGTGTTCCCCGCGATACGATCTGGAAGACCTTGGAAACAAGACGGATCCCAACTGCGTATATCCAGGCAATTCGTGATATGTACTGTAGATCTACTACATACGTCAAGACTACAGTCGGTGACACCGAGGCATTCCTGGTGGAAATCAGACTCCACCAGGGGTCGGCTCTCAGCCCTTACATCTTCGTCTTGATTATGGATGACATCTATTGTGCGACACCAGACGGTGTCCCATGGTGTATGTTTTTCGCTGACGACATTGTCCTAGTTGCTGAAACAAAAACTGAGCTGAATAGTAGACTGGCTACCTGGAAGACTGCTTTGGAAGAAAAAGGTCTAAGGATCAATATTGAAAAGACAGAGAATTTATGTTCAAACTTCAGTGGGAACCAAAACGATGAAGATGTAGAAATATGCATAAAAGGACATGTTCTCCCCTCAAAGGATTGTTTCAAGTACCTAGGGTCTATGATACATAAAGATGGGGATGTAAATGATGACGTTACACACCGTATAAAGACGGGATGGCTAAAGTGGAGGGCTGCTACTGGAGTTTTGTGTGACAAGAAGGTACTTCTAAAACTTAAGGGAAAATTTTATAGAATGGCAATAAGACCAGTGCTGCTGTATGGATCAGAATTTTGGGCAATCAAGAAGGATCACGTTAGGAGGATGGAGGCCGTAGAAATGAGAATGCTTCGATGGGCATGTGGTAGGACTCTGTGGGACATGACATTAAACTCTGCTATTAGGATGTCCTTGGGGGTGGTGCTTGTATCTGAAAAATTGAGGGAGGGAAGACTACGGTGGTTTGAACATGTCCTTAGGCGTCAACCGCTGGATGCGGTCAGGAGGGTAGAGTCGATTACAGTCGACGGTGCCAGAAGGAGAGGACGACCAAGGCGGAAATGGGAAGACTGCTTGAGATATGATTTGAAGGATTTAGCCCTTACCGAGGACATGACCTCTGATAGGAAAGTATGGAGACTTAAGACCAAGGTAGCAGAGTAGTGCGGGTCACAGTCGTAGGGAGTAACATCTTTGTCTTCTTTTTAATGCCTTCATAGTAATTTTCATGACTTCTACTTTTTATACGTTTCTGTCATTGGAATTTATGAAGGCTAAGAAACTAGGGTCACGGAGTACTGTTGCCTTAGCTTAGCTTTTAACCATTTGACTTTATTTTTCTCTTAACTTGCTATCGTTGATTTATGTGTATCATTCTCTTCATGTTTCCTCTCTTTAAGTTTAGTCGAGTCTTACGTTTCTGTCTATATGCAGAGATTTTTACGCAGGGATTTATTTGCGAGGATTTATTTATATATTTATTTATTTATACATGCATTGCATTTTATCTTTACTTTTAATTTTCTGACTGCCGGAGGTCTTCCACAGAAGTTGTTCTCCACCTGGCGTTGGGGGCAGCCTACTACCCTACCTCCCCCTTATCCCATTGCATATGGGAATAGGGTTTTGTTGTCGTTGTTTAAAATAAAAAATTTAAAATTGAATTCTAAAATCATTTGATATTGTGGAATAATCCATATAAAGGAAAAAAAAATCAAGTGGGCCGTTTTTCACCCTTAACTGCCATAGGAGTATAAGGCAAGTTTGGTGTGTTAGAAATTTTGGAATTTTTCTGGCTTTGTCCTTTTGTGTTGAATAAATAAACATTGGTTCACACAATCCATGTTTAAAGACGATGGTTATTTAATTATTAATTTTGGAGATTTTTTATGTTGAAAAGTTTTATTAGATAAACAACTATTATCAATAAATGAAACAAACAAATTAACAAATAAAATTAGAATGATGATGTCTTTAATTTTTTGTTTGTTTGTGAACTTTTTACTAACAATGTATTACATATTAATCTTATATTTATATTATATATTTACTGATTTTTAAAAAGTAAAACGTTATTGAACTTTTACTTGCATATATATATATAATATATATATATATATATATATATATATAATCTCCAACTTTTAAAATTTGGGTATATATTAATTTCTTTTATATTTTTTTTCCTTTTTCATTTATTTGAGATTCCCATGCACTAATTGTCCTTCAATTTCATAGAAAGGTTCAAAATTTGCTCATACTTATCTGTTAAATATCTCCAATTTTTTAACAACAAATGTCCAAAGATAGATGCAAAAAAAAATCCAAGAACGGAGATTTTTTTTTTCTTAAACAGAAACTAAAACTTATTCAACATTCATCGACGCTTATTGTACAACAATGGCTTCAATTGACGGTGTCACAACAGTGAAAAGAGTGTCTATTAAGCAGTGACAGATCCATAAATATTTTTTAAGGTGAACACATATATGTTAACATATATTTTTAAATAGGACAGATACTAATAAAATTTTAGGGTAGGCACGAAAAATTTCAAGATGAACACCATCAATAAAATAAATAATTAATCAAAGAAAATTCGAATTTTAGCATGGGCATATGCCCACCCTCACCAAGTTGTGGCTCTGTCACTGCTCCTACGGACTGGCCACGACATAATTTCGCCAAAGAATCCGCTATTTGGAGAATTACCGAGCATTTCCCTATGCTTTTAGAGATTCCAAAGATCCAAAGTCCTATATCATCGCTAAACGCTCCTCCAATTGTTGCATTGCCTCCAAAGCTGGATACCACCTCTTATGTATTGATCTTTATCCAGACAACCATATTTTATTTCCGTTGTGTGGTAACAAATTCCTTTGTGGTGTTGTCATCATCAAGGTTTGTGATTCAATGAGTTCTTTATGCAGTGTGACGCTTTTCTTTGAAGCATTATTCTTTTTTATGTAGTTGGCGTTGAAGATGCGAGCTTACCCGCATCCTATCACATCATAATTATAATCAAAACTTCGAGAGGACTTACAAGTGGGTAAGTTTCACTCAATCGGACCGTTCCTTGGAACCCAAGAGTTTATCTCAATCACCCATTCGTCAAAAGACTTAGGTCCTCCAAAAATCACTTACCACTCTCCGCATGCCTTAAAGGCTATTCCCAAACAATTCACTGAGTTTGCTTGCTCAGGTAATCGCCCCCGAGTTACCCAGAAGTTCCTCTCTTTGTCATATTTCTTCAGCACCATTAGTGCATGATTAGCTGCATCCAGCTCGTTATTCAGAATAGTCACTAGAGGGGGTACATCTATTTCTCTACCCCTCATTTTGTGTAGGGTACATGTTAGGTAACATAGGTCAGGTCTTCATCTTCATATCATACACCTCTCTACATGTCAATATTTGTAAATTTTCAACCCCAATGCCACCAATAACATAAAACTTCTCGTCCATAATATGAAAAAAATTTCTTGCTTTATTCATGCTTGGAATGGTTATCCACTCGCCAGGTTCAAAATTATAAAGCTCCGTCGAGCCTAAAACATTTCCACTTGGATCACAACCATAAAAAATAATTATGATTTCACCTAAACTGGAAGATCCAAACAAGCAACTAGGTGTATCCATCATCACCCTGGATGTCCACGTATGCATCAATATCTATAACAACACTAGACATTATTTCCTTTCGAAACAGAAGTTCGATTCCAACAGCTAATCACTCCTTATCTACAAACTGAAACATTCATTAGACATCATTCTAGGAAAATGCATCCATCGAAGATGGCTTGGATCAAAAGCTTCCCACTCTAGAAGCTCCCAGAGAAGTAAATTCAATGCTCAACAATTCCCATTTCTTGCCTCAACTTGTACAGTTCACTCCGTATAACATAATGGAAACTGATATTCAATGGGGCAATGATGAGATAATCAAACATGTGTTCTGATTATAACATCATTACATCTTTGAATATGAGTTTCCACTATGTTATATAGAGTGGTGAGATGTACAAGTTGAGATGAAAAATGAGAATTATAGAGCATTGGATTTACTTCTCTTACAAGCTTCTAGAGTGGGAGGCTTTTTATCCAATTCATCGTAAATGGATGCCTATGTCTAAGATGATCTCCGATGAATGTTTCAAGTTTTCAGATAAGGAGTCATTGGCAATTAGAAACGAACTTCTTGTTTTTGAAAGGGAAATAATATCTAATGTTGTTTATAGATACATCATTGTGATATATACGTGGACATCTGGGACGATGATGGATACACCCATGTGCTTGTTTGGATTTGCAAGTCTGGGTAAAATAATTATTATTGTCAGTGGTTGTGGTCCAAATGTAAATGTTTTGGACTCGATGGAGGTTTATAATTTTGAAACTGACGAGTGGATGATCATCCCAAGCATGAATAAGGCAAGTAAAAAAAATGTCATGTGATGTTTGTCTTGTGTCGTGTTTATGGATGAGAAGTTTTATATTATTGGTGGCATTGGGGTTAGAATTAACAAACACTGACATATGAAGAGGTGTATGACCTGATGACGGAGATTCAACGTGTGTTACCTAACATTTATCGTGCACAAAATGAGTGGATGGAGAAATAGATGGAACTCCACTTGTGGTTGCTATGAAAAACGAGTTGTATGCAGCTGGTCATGCACTCAAGGTGGTGAAAAAATATGACATTTGTCACATCCATATTTTAGTTTTGTACTTTGAACATTTTTTTTCCATATTTTCAATAGATACTTTGTATATAAATTATTGCAGAGGTTGAAATTTAAACTCTTAGCAATGTCTAATTGAGTAAAGGTGTAAATGGGCCGAGCATTTAATAAACTAATCGTATAGTGTAACACCTTAAGCCGACCCGACTCGACGTCCATATGATTAGAGTGTCACATGGAACCATCTAAGTGGCTAACCATTTTTTTAAAAACATTTGAATAAAATAACATTTAAACATAATATAAAGTACTCAATATAATACGTTTTCGAAATATCAATATTTATAAATATGGGGATATCAGCCTCCAAAATACACAAGCACAAAATAGAGTTTACGACTCAAGTAATAATACGGGTCTAAGACAGTACATGCCAACTAAATACTCGAGAAGTACTCTAATGGAAGATCAAGTCTAGAAATATTGAATCTAGCGACGTGCTCCTCGAACTAACACATAGGACATATGCACGAAACACATTTCATACGATGAGCTCACAAGCTTAGGGCCATACAAATAACCCTACTATACTACATGCATTCAACATATAAGCATACTGCAAGTAAAGTCATGAACAATTGTACACACTAATACAACAATCAAAGTAAGCATCATGGTGTAGCTTGGGGTCACTTAGCATCACAGAACTAACACCCATGTTTGCTTACTAAAGAACCTTAGGCGAGACCTAGGTCACACAACATCAACGTCTCCTTTAACCTCGAGCTGATTATGGGTCACATAACATTGGAACTCACTCAACTAGTCTTCTCCTCTAGAGCACTCGGGATATGGTCGAGTCACTTAGCATCGACACTCCATCAAACTAGTATTTTAAGTGCACTAGAACTGATTTGAATATATCTAAATATTCCCTAATCTACCACACAATCATCATACAAGTGTCTCAGGTGTCCTCGTCATTTCCTGAGCATCATACAAAGACATAAGTATGGAATCTTACTTTATTAAGATCTTACGTTATCACACAATTAATTAAGGTATTCTACTTGTGAGTTTATTGAATGGTTTCCCACACTAAACCACTTGGTTTCGCTCCTCTAGCCTCAGCTATGCTTATGGCTTAAACAGTCACGATGGTACTGATAATCCTCTTTGGGTATAAGTACTCCCCTCCTATGGTATCGATATTTTCCCGAGTATCAGCACCAAAAATGCATTCGATGTTTTGGAAATTATCTCAGTATCGATACTCTTATACTTGCATATCGATACCCCCTTGAGTATCGGTACCAAAATTGCTTTCGATGTTTTGAAAAATACTTCGGTATCGATACCCCTGTGGGGAGTATCGATACTCTACCGCCGGTGTTGATACTCCCATGTGTACCGATACCAAAATTGACTTCGATGTTTTTGATCAAGGCATCGAGTATCGATACTAGGCCCCGAGTATCGATACCACTTCAACAATATTGATCCTCCTTGATAGGGTATCGATACTCTCCTCACAAACCTTTTGAAATTTGTCCGTACACGACTGAAAATATTAATACAATACCGATACCCTCTACCCAAGAAACTTTGTTTCACTCATATAAAACCTTCCAAAACCATCTCAAGGCATCCCCAAGGCCCCAAAATAGTGCTTAAAGTTTATGTAATACTTAAGGAACATGATAGGCTTTTACTTTACACAAGATTAACAAACAATTCCCATTTTTATGCTTAACCCCCCCCAAGTGCACACAAATGGCTCATACACTCAAACATGCATCAAAACTACACATGTTGATCTATAAGTAGTAAAAAAAGGTTAGAAGTGTGCTATCTTACACATAGGAGTTGTAGGAACACCCTCAAGCTTACCCAAGGACCTTATTCTCTCTGTCTTTCATTTTTGAGTTTTCTCCCACTTCTTTTACTAATCAAAAGCAAATGAATGGATTACTAACTTACTTGAAGGCTTAAAAAGAGTAGAAACATGAATCTAGACTCTTATGGATGAATTCAGAACATCTAAAAGTTCTAGATTCCCAAAACCCTTCTAAATCCTAACTATGGCCACCATGGCCAAACTCTAAGGCTGGGGGCTTTATATAAAGCGTAGAGCATGTAGATTTCCACACTTATCTCTAGAATCTTAGATATGGAATGGAGGTCAACAAAGTTTGATCTTTTGTTCAACTCACCAAGGAAAGGAAGAGATATGAAATGGAGAAGAAGACAAGAGTGGGGTGAAAATGAGATCACTCACGACGTTTCCTTATTTCTTCCCCAGACGACCTCACCAAACATAAATGTTTTCAACCTTTAAAACTTTTTGTGGGGTTAATTACTCTCCTAGTCCTCCTCCTTTCAAGCTCAATTTAAAAAGACCCTCTTAAAGCTTTGATGGCTCAAGCCCAAACTATAATAAACCAAATTTTAACCCTATACTTCTAAATGGTCTCTTAGCCTAAATTAAAACCAACTAGAGTTTATCCAAAACTACAAACCCAAAAATCAGGGTGTTACAACTCTCTCCTAGAAATTAATTTCTTCCTCGAAATTTACCTGAGTAGAAGAGATGTGGATACTAAATTTGCATGTCCTCCTTGGTGTCCCACGTTGCTTCTTCGATCCCATGGTTACTCCGCAAGACTTTAACTAAGGGAATCCACTTGTTTCTCTATTCCTTGACCTCTTGATCCAAAATCCTTACGGGTTCCTCCTCATAGGTCATATCTTGACTTACTTTGATTTACTTTAGCGGGATGACATGGGAAGTGTCAAAACGATACCTCTTAAGCATCGACACATGAAAAACATTATGGATATGCTCCATATCTGGTGGTAATGCTAGTCAGTAAGCTATGAGTTCGACCATCTCAAAGGTCTCATAAGGTCCAATGAAGTGTGGAGTCAACTTCCCTTTTGCATCAAAAAATGAAGCACTCTCTTTCGACACAAGTCGTCGGCTATTATCTTTGGTCAAGCTTAGGTCACAAGTAAGGCTCGAAGGTCAGCTATTATCTTTCGACACAAGTCGTCGGCTACCATATGCACCTTACCTAGATGGTAGTCGACCACACATTCATAATCCTTAAATAACTCTACCCAATGCCACTGTCTCAAATTCAATTCCTTTTGCGTGAGTAAATACCTATAACTCTTGTGGTCGATGAAAAATGTTACACTTGTCTCCAGAGAGATAGTGCCTCCATATCTTTAAGGAAAAAACCATGCCAACAAGCCCCAAATCGTGAGTAGGGTAGTTTTGCATTCATGTAGTTTAAGCTATTGGGACACATACGTGACTACTTTATCTTATTTCATTAATACACAACCCATATCGTTCAACGGAGCATCGCTAAACACCGTGTAATCCTTACCCAACTTCGACTGAGTCAACACTAGTGTCTGAGTCAGAATCTCCTTTAATCTCTCGAAACACTACTGACACTAACACTTGTCATCCGAAACAAATGGTACTCCTTTTTGTAGTAGTCTTATCATTAGAGCAGTAATAATATAACACCTTTTACGAAAAGATGACAATAACCATCGAGTCCTAGAATACTACGTACCTCGGACACATTCTTCGATGACTCCAACTCTACCAAAGCTCGGATCTTTTGGAGGGTCAACTCAGATACCATTGGAAAACACTACATGACCCAAAAATGACACTTCTGATAGATAAAACTCAAACTTACTAAATTTGGTAAATAATTGATGCTCTTTCAAAGTTTGATGCACAATACAGAGATGATGGTCATGCTTCTCCTATGAATGTGAGAGTACCAAGATGTCATCAATAAACACCACTACGAAATGGTCTAGATACTATTTAAAGATCCAATTCATTTAATCCATGAACGCGACTAGGGCATTGGTGAGACTGAATTACATCACTAAAAACTCGTAGTGTCCATACCGACTTCTACACATGTTCTTTGCTATGTCAGCCTCTTCAACCTTCAGCTGGTAGTAACCTGACCTCAAATCTATCTTGGAGAACAATCTAGCTTCCTTAAACTGGTCAAACAAATCATCGATCCTCAGAAGTGGGTACCAGTTCTTCACGGTTAGCTTGTTCATTTGGCGATAGTTAATGCACAACCTCAATGATGCTTGGTTGGATGAGTACTCGCTCTAACAGTTCTTGAATTTGTGCCTTTAATTCTTTCAGCCCTATCGGTTTCATGTGGTAGGGAGAAATGGACACCAAAGCTGAGCCTGATATAACTTCAATACCAAACTCTAGTTCTCTATCAGGTAGTAAACCCAGGAGTTCTTCCGAAAAGACATCAGGGAAATCCCTCACTGCATGGATCTCCTCTAAAACCATACTAGGAACATGAGTGTTAACCATGTGATCTAAAAACACCTCACAACCAATGCTTATTAAGTTATGGGCTTCTAAGGTTGAAACAATCCTCGAATTACAACTGAGTTCCTTGCTTGCCATTACGATCTTGGTGCCATTTGACTTACGAAGTTTAAGTTGTCTCTCCCTATACCTTAGGCTTGCATCGTGCTCGAATAACCAATCCATTCCAAGGATTACATTAAACTCTTAGAAGAGCAGCTCTATCAAGTCGGTAGGAAATGTTTGTCCTCAAATCTCTACTGGGCACCTACTGTGGACCTTGTCTACTAACACATTAATGAGAGTTTAATATTACATATTTTTATTATTATTTACCTCTCATTTGTCGCTTGGATATTACTGATTTATCTTTATTTTGAGTTTATTTTGGATAAGAACTTCATTGGATTAATTAACCTAAAAACTAGTAGATTTTGACGGTCCATTCAACATTTTATAGAAGACAACCATAACTTCCCTGAATATTTAATTTGGAATTTACCTAGGACAAAATTATGTAGAAGACTAAGAAGAACTAAACTAGAAGACTTAAATATTTATATTTTGTGATAAATTTTTTTAATTTAGGGTTTTTAGTTTGATTATTCTATTATTATTTTATTTACAAATTAGTTATTTTATTAGAACTCTTAATAGGATTTTTTAGTTTGATTATTTTAGGAATTAGTTATTTTATTTTCTTAGAACTCTCGGGCTATAAATACCCCTTAGGTTCAATAGTTGAAACTCATATTGTAATTTATTTTTCTTAGTTATTTATTGAAGTTCTATTTTTCTTTCATCTTCATCTTTCTTTATTTTATTTCTTTATTTTCTTTTCACAATGCTAAGCATGATCCAATCCATGCTTTGCTAAACTTCTACTTAGCCAATTTTTTTTTGCAAAACTCAATTCCATTCATGAGAATTGAATCTTGATCATATAACCTTCATATCGTATTCTTGATTCTCTGGAAACTTGGAGTGGTAATTGGTCATTCTCTTAAAAGTTATTACATCTTCAACTCAAAAGATGTACGTTGATTTGTAGACTGTTTTGCTTGAAGTTTGGAAGTTGAATCAGTTGGTCATGATTCGTTTTCTGTGAACAAACTTAGCGGAGGTTTGTTTAGGGAAATCAAGATTGAGTTCGATTATCCGTGAGACATTATAACTCGAGTTAATATTTTCCATAATTTAAAGTTATTTTTGATCTAACGGTGATAGACATAACTAGACCAACAAATATCGGATTTGGAAATTTTGATTAATCGGAGAGAAGAGTTAGCTGTAGGGGTTAGGCTGTGTGGACTGTAACCGACATACATTACGAAGGGAAAATTTTATTTCGAAGATCGATCAAAATTGAGGCTAAACAAAACCTAAGGCTATATCATCTTTATTGAATTTTTCTACTTTATCTACTTTATTTATTTTCTCATTATTATTTCTTTAGTATTTACTTTTTATTTAATTTATTCATTTATTTTCATTAATTTCAAATCCCTTTTTTCTTGTAGTTGATTCAGTCCGAGAAAAAAACCTTATCAAACATTTTAGACCCCGTGGATTGACCCTACTTCTCTATAATACTTTTATTTATTTATTTGAGAATTAGGAATTATTTTTATTTGGCAAATTCGATGCTTGTCAAATTGGAACCGTTGTCGGGGACTTTAGCAAATTTACTAATATTGTTTCTTGTTTTGATTTACGACTAGGAAAAATTCAGGCGAACTAGCGGATTAGTTACCTAAGGTTGAAGCAATAGCTCGAAGAATATGCTCATGTACACTATGATAAATACAACAACAACAACAAAACAACAATCATAACAAACTGAACTTAATCTGGAGATACCCTTTGACGCAGAAACCTTCTCTAACACCGAAGAAGAATTCGAAGAACCAATTATAATGGATCAACATACAATCCGAGAATTAGCTGCGCACCTACCGAACCAACACCATTTATGCATCGTTTTCCCTCATGGAGAAACACCGTTTGAGCTCAAGACGAGGTTAATTCATCTTCTCTCTATCTTCCACGGATCAATGAATTTCACATAGTTTGCTTCAACATGAAACCACATGTAGTATCTGAGGATCAAATTAAACTTCATGCTTTCCCATTTTCCTTAGTCTATTTGGCTAAGGATTGGTTATTTTATTTACCATCAAATTCTTTTATTACGTGGACTGATATGACTCGACTTTTTCTTGACAATTTCTTTCTTGCGACAAAAGCAAGTGAATTAAGGAGAAGTATCTTAAGAGTTCTCTAGAAAGATAATGAGTCATTATATAATTATTAGGAACGGTTCAAGAAGCTCTACGCTAGCTGCTCACAGCACAGATTAACTAAACAAACTCTTCTCAAGTACTTCTATGAAGGCTTACTTCCTATGGAGATGAAAATGATTGATGCGAAATGTGTAGGAGCTTTCGTCAATATGACTCCCGTTGTTGCTAGAAATCTAATTTCTACTATGGTTTCCAACTCTCAATAGTTTTGCCCATCCAATAGACCCTCATAACAGGTTCACGAGATAAATACTCCTCTAGAGGATAAAATTGATAAGTTAACTAACGTGGTTCAATATCTCATTGCAGGTAAAACAGACAAGCAAGGTTATGTAGAATTTGCATGATGCCGAATCATCCCATAGACTGTTGTCCAATTCTTCAAGAAGATACTACGACTAATGTGGATATAGTTGGAAATTTTCCAGGACCTCCCCAAATACCTCACAATCCTCACGCCAACACCTACAATCCGAGGTGGTAGGATCATATGAATTTTAACTATAGGAAGAATCCAAGATCGAATCAAGCATATCAATCGAGACAACCTCCGTCTCAATAGTATCAATTAAAAAAATCATCCTTAGAGTCAATTGTTGAATGTTTGGCGATATCCTAAAAGAAATTTCAAGTTAGGATTGAAGTTCATTTTCAAGAGCTCGACAGGAAGATGAGTCAACTAACTCAAGTTGTGAGCTGATTGAAATCCCAAGGAAAATTACCTTATCAAATTGAGCCAAATCCAAGGTAAAAGGTCAGTTCCATTTCCCTTCGAAGTGGCACCGTCATTGAAACTGAGCCACAAAAAGCAGTCGACGCAAAGACCCAAGAGAAGAAGAAAGAGTCAAAAGCTACCGCACTATCTTCTATACCATCTCCCTATGCCGTTCCACATCATTTTCTGTCGAGACTAGTTAAGCACGATAAGAAGCCAAGGAAAAGAAAATACATGATGCAATTTAGAAGGTTGAGATAAATATACCCCTTCTTGATGTTATCAAATGGGTTCCACGATGTACTAGATTTTTGAAGGATCTTTACAGAAATAAAAGGAATCTTGCCGGGAATAAAATGGTGAAGATAGGTGAAAATATTTTTGCTTTCTTTCAACATAAAATTCCATCTAATTACAAGGATCAAGGTATGTTTTCTATTCCTTGTAAAATTGGTAAGGTAGGTATAAAATGAGCTGTGTGATTTTGGTGTTTCAATAAATATTATACCTCTTTCGATATATAACTTACTTAGCATTGATCCTTCAAAGAAAACAAGTTTAACAATCCATCTTGCTGATAGATTCGTGGTGTATCCTGAAGGAGTTCTTGAAAATGTGTTGGTAAAGGTAAATGATTTTTTTTCTAGTAAATTTTTATAGAATCGACATGGAAGGTGTTCGTTCCAATAACTCTTCTGAAATTCTACTTGGAAGACTATTCCTAAGCAAGGCTAACACTAAAATTGATGTTAAAAGCAAAACTCTCACCATTGAGTTTGACGGTGATGTGGTGAAATTTGATGTTATAAGCATCCTAACTATGTGGCTAATGTTATCTTTGTCAATATAATCTAACCTTCTGAACATAATTTTTTATGAGTTGTACAAGAATTCGAAGATTGAAACTGATAAGGAAACAAAAGTGGATGTCGCTTTTAACGTGGACTCGCGATCGTCTGACAAAGAACTATATAAATATTTAAATTTTATGTCTACTCAATCTACATATTTTCCATCTATTTTGCAGACATTAAAGTTTGAGTTAAAATTACTTTTGGAACATTTGAAGAACACATTTTTAGGTGAAGGAGATAATTTATCTATTTCGGATAAATTTCCAAAGTTGAAAATGATATGAAGAAAAGCCTATGAGAATGACATGAGGAAAAAATTATTTGATTGTGGAATTTCTCATAATGAATTTATTAGTTGGAAAAAGCGTATGAAGTGGAAGAAGTATATCTCACAGAATTTGTAGTTGAAATCAAGTTGTCAAGGTAAATACATTAAACAAAAGAGCTATAATGGAGGCAATCCATGTTATTATTTTTTATTTACTTTTTTGGTTATTTATTTTTCTTTATATTTTTATGACACCATGTATTTTCTGATTGAGATAAAAATTATGGACATGATGTTGATTCGAATAAAGGCCAATGTTACTATAGCACCGGATAACCCATCGACGCTAGACATGGGGAGTATTTTTATCGTTTTTGCTTTATTTATATCTTATTGGGACAATACTCTTTAAGTGAGGGGGTAGAGCGATAATTTCACCTTATTTACTCATGTTGGTTTGATGGGTTATCTCGATTCTTATGACTATTGATTGCCTTGGTTGACTTGTTAGTTTTGTCATGATCCCCTGTTTTCAAGCTTGAGTTAATCTTGTTATACATGAATAATTGATTTGAATTGATGAAATAATTTGATAAAAGCTTTTAACCGTGTGGTATAATTGTTAGTGTTGCTTAAATATGAGCTTGCGCTTGTTTTGCTAGTGATTGATGTTATCTTCATGTGTGTAATTTTGTGAGACGACTACGAGTGGTAGATCGTTTGAATGTAATCGAATTGGATGATCGGGGTAAGGTGCTTGGGTTGTCATCTCATTTCCAGTTTAAAGATTCGATGATGAGTCAAGACTACATATTTAAAAAAATATAGAGAAGCACAAAAAGAAAGAAGCTTAAAAAAGCGAAAAAAAGGAGAGGAAAAATAAGCGCTTGAAAAAAGAGAGTAAGTGATACAAAAAGGGAGGAAAATAAAACTCAACTCCGTCAATCGCTTATCATGAGGAAACTAAACTTAGTTTGATTTCATCTCACAAGCAAATAACAAAAGCTCTTCATATCTACCTCTTATTCATTTGGTTAATTGTTGTTTATTGGATTATCTTGTCACTTTTATTTAATTATATTGTCTAATTTCTTTAATCCATGTATGTACTTGGGATTTTACATAAACTTTTGAGTGAGTCTTTGGTAAATGATGGAAATTGGAATTTTGGAATTGATGTATGCTTGAGGACAAGTATTGAATAAGTGAAGGAGAATTTGATGAGTGTTTTATATTACATATTTCTATTATTATTTACCTCTGATTTATCGCTTGGATACTACTGATTTATCTTTATTTTGAGTTTATTTTGTACAAGAGCTTCATTAGATTAATTAGCCTAAAAACTAGTAGATTTCAACGGTCCATTCATCATCTTATAGAAGACAAGCAGAACTTCCTTAAATATTTAATTTGAAATTTGTCTGGGATAAAGTTATCTAAAAGATGAAGAAGAATTCGACCATAAGACTTAAATATTTATCTTTGGTGGTAAACCTTTTAAATTTAGGGTTTTAGTTTGATTATTCTATTATTATTTTATTTAAGAATTAGTTATTTAATTATAAATCTTGTTATGATTTTTAGTTTGATTATTTTTGGAATTAATTATTTTATTTTCTTAGAATTCTCGGGTTATAAATACCCCTTAGGTTCAACAGTTGAAACTCATATTAGAATTTATTTTTCTTGGTTATTTATTGAAGTTCTACTTTTCTTTCGTCTCTATCTTTTATTCTTTATTTTCTTTCATTATTTTCTTTTATTATTGTATTTTCACAATTCTAAGCATGATTCAATCCATGATTGGCTAAACTTCTACTTAGCCAAAGGTTTTTGCAAAACTCAATTCTATTTGTGAGAATTGAATCTTGATCTTCAAACCTTCAGATCGCATTCTTGATTCTTTGGAAACTGGCAGTGACAAGCGGTCATTATCTTAAAAGTTATTACATATTCAACTCAAAAGGTGCATGTTGATTTGAAGACTATTTTTCTTGAAGTTTGGAAGTCGAATCGGTTGGTCGTATTTCAGCTTCCTGTGAATAGACTTAGCGGCATCCGTTAAGGGGAATCAAGATCGAGTTTGATTCTTGGTGAGATGCTATAACTCGAGTCAGCCTTTTCAAGAATTTAAATTTAGGATCTAACGGTAATTGGCGTGGCTAGACCAACAAAGGTCGAATTTTGAATATAGATTTGGAAATTTCAATTAATCGGAGATAAGAGTTAGTTTAATGGGTTGGGCCCTATTGACTATAACTGATATACATCACGAAAGGAAAATTTTATTTCGATGATCGATCGAAGTTGAGGCTAAGCAAAACCTGATGTTATATCATCTTTATTGAATTCTTCTACTTTATCTACTTAATTTATTTTATCATTACTATTATTTATTTAATATTTATTTATTTATTTATTTTATTTATTTAAGAATTAGGAATTATTTTTATTTGGCAAATTTAACGCTTGTCACACATCTAATCCTAGAGGACTCAAACCTTGATTTCTAAGTCCTCAGCTGGGATACCACTCTCTCAGATAAGATCACAATAAATATAGTAGTGGGTTGACCCTGGATCTACCAAAAAAAATAATAGGCATACAAAAAACTGTAAGTATACCTGAGATGACATTAGTAACCTCACATTCCTTTTAAGCTCTGACTACATACTGACGGAAGGAAACTCTAACCTCAGGACTAGTTACGAATATGGTAGTACATCTGCTCTACTTTCCAAATATGAACTACCTACTCTGTGGTAGGATCCTCGACCCCTTTGTACAATATGAGTTAATTTCTAGATTGTCGGTGGTGTCATGGTCCCTGCCTCAGGGCAGTTCTAATAAGGTGCTCAAATGACCCACATGGTTGAATCACGCTCTAGAAACTCTATGGCACTAACCCGAGTGTCTCCTTCCATACTGCTTGCAAGTCGGGGGGCTACATGGTCCTATCTGAATCACATGTGCTCACCACAAACGTCAAATATAGGAGCCTCCTACGACTTCCTGATCCTTGTTTGAGACACAAACCTTGTCCCAATCTTTGGGACTAAGAGGATGAAGGTCTTTACGATCCTCGGGACTCTATGGCTCTCTTGGAAGAAGTTTGAGATAGATTTTTGTGAATGAGGCTCGTATGCCCTGTCCCATGACATCACTATATAGAGCAAACCTTCTACTCAGAACTCACTCAATCGTCTTTGCCTTTGTCGGTCAGCTCAGTGAATACCCTGAGTGGACCGACAGCTAGATGAGTCAGAATGTCCATATGGAGGCCCTTATTAAACCTCCTGCAACGGTGCTCCTCAATGGTATCTAACTCTAGAACATAGTGACTCAAGCGTAGAATCTCAAGCTTGTACTCATACATGATGCAATCACTCTGTGTCAGGTGTACAAGTCCATCTCTCAGGTCATTGGTGTGGGTCTCGCCGATGTTCTTTGCTTGGAACTCTACTAGAAAGAGCTCCCAAATTGGTCACTCTAGCACTAACACTAGCTTCACAATCTCCCACCAATCAATCGCATCACCCTTCAATAGGGCAGTAATGCACTCAAGGGTACCCTCTAGGGTAAGATACAACTGACACAAGGTTCGAAGAGTCTCGCAGAGCTACTGGTCGATGACTACCGGCTTGTCATCACCAAAACTCAAGAAATCGATAGTCTTGTAGCAGTGGAGTCTCTTAACCGAGGACTCTTGATAGGCTGTTGGGGTAGAACTAAAGCATTGGGTGCGACAGGTGCTCTAGGAATACATATAACTATTTTCCTCAGTGCCTACGTGAGGTCTCTAAATAACTTTGCCTCATCTATCCTGGCCTCCTCCTACGTGCCTAAGTCATCAGAGTCAGGGACGAACTCATCACATGTGTCTCCAACTAGAGATGCATGACTCTCTTCATGACCCTCTTGACTGTGGGAAGGATCGTCTTCCATAACCTATAGTTTCTAAGAAAAAAAAAGAGTCAACACCATAATTTCCAAACATTTAAGTATGATTAACACTCTAGAGGCATGTACTTTATTGTGTTCTAACGATTCTAACCCACGAGTCCTAGGAACAACTGAACCTTACACTTTGATACCACCAAATGTAACACCCCAATTCGACCTGACTCGAAGTCCAAATGATTAAAGTGTCACAAAGAACCACCTAAGTGGCTAACCATTTTTTGAAAACATTTGACCAAAATAACATTTAAACATGATATAAATACACGAAATATAATACACTTACGAAATATCAATATTTATAAATACATGGGAGCTCCCAACATCAGCCTTTAAAATACACAAGTACAAAATAGAGTTTTTGACTCAAATAATAATTAGGGTCTATAAAATACATGCCCAATAAATACATGAGACATACTCTGATGGAAGATCAAGTACATAAATCTTGAATTTGGCGACATGCTTCTTGAACTAGCACCTAAGAACCTGCGTACGAAAACACATTCCATACGCTGAGCTCATAAGCTCATTGCCACACAAATAACCCTACTATATTACATGCATTCAACATATAAGCATGCTGCAAGTATGGTCATGAACAATTGTACGCACTAATACAACATTCAAAGTAAGCATCATGGTGTAGTTGGGGGGTAACTTAGCATCACGAAGCTCACACCCCTGTTTGCTTACTAAAGAACCTTAGACAAGACCTGGGTCACATAAAATCAGTGTCTCCCTGAACCTCGAGTTGAGAACGAGTCACATAGCATCGGAACTCACTAGGCTAGTCTATTTCCTAGGAGTGTTCACGGTCGATTAACCGTACAATTTAGTCTAAACGATCAGTTAACCGTTATAACGATTATTGAATTTTGTTAACCATAACCTAACCATTAAAAATGGTTAACGGTTTGATTATAGGGTAACCTATAGTTAACCTATTACAATTTTTTTTCAAACATAATACTACTTAAAATTTTCAAATTTCTTAAAATTTACGATGATGGAAACATATATATTTGTAAAAATATTATTTATTTATAAATTTATTTTATTCTATAAATATATATATTATGAGTATATTCACTTTTTTAGAGATTAAAATATTGTATGTATATTTATATTTTGTAATTTAAAATCATGTATTTCTTCCATCTATGTTTGATTTAATGTGATCCTATATAAGTTAAACATGATAACTAAAAAAATAAGAGGAGTCATTTTGATTTTAATTTTAATTTTATTCTCTAAAAATATAAATAATTAATTATAATTTATGAACGATTAACTGATGGTTAACCATTTATTAAAATTTGTTAACCATAACCGTAACCATTAATCAATATTTTTAACAGTTTGGTTAACTGAAACTGTTTAATTTTAATGGTTCGGTTAATTAACCTATATAATGTAGCGGTTACATCAGTTAATTGTTACATTTAACGACAACAAATTAATTTGAACACCCCTATCACTCCTCCAGAGTACTTAGGTATGGCCGAGTCACTTAGCATCGACACTCCAGCCAACTAGCATTTTAGGTGCACTAACACTAGTTGAAGTATATCTGAATATTCCCCAATCTACCACACAATTGTAATACAAGTGACTCGGGTGTCCTCGTCGTTTTTAGAGCATCATACAAAGGCATAAGTCTTAATGAATCTTACTTCATTAAAATATTATGTTATCACACAATTAATTAAGGTATTCCACTTTTGAGTTTATTAGAAGGTTTCTCGCACAAAACCCATTGGTTGCGCCCCTCTAGCCTTAGCCAGGCTTATGACTTAAACAGTCACGATGGTACCGATATTCCTCTTTGGGTATCATTACGCCCCTATAGTGGTATCGATAATTTCATGAGTATTGGTACCAAAAATACATTCGATGTTTTGGATCTCAATGTCGACACTCTCCCACATGGGTATCAATACTCCCTTAATTATTTGTACGCGCTTTGTGAGTGCTATAAATTACACGAAAATATGTGCGAGTATAAACAATCGAATAAGTAATATAGAGTGATTGATGTTCGTCCCTACAGGGATTGGATAAATTCACAAGTTAAGTTTAAGCACTAAACTATATATCCTAAAATATGACTATGTGATGGTATAAACAATTGAGAATGCTGTGGCAAAATGAAAAGTATAAGATGTAATTGCAATGACAATGTGGCAAGGTAATAATTGGAAAAGCTATGGTAAATTATAATGTAGCAAGTCAAGAATGCTAAATCAAATTAAATTGAAAATCTGGGAATGAATAATATAGTTGACAACCTCGCATAAACAAGATGCAATGAGGATAATTGGTAGGGTTACTAAGGAATCCTAAGCCTTGCATTCTAGAATGGTTCAAGTCTTCTATTCCTATGTTCTTGACAAAGTTTGCTAAAAGTATCCCTATGCTATCTATAGTAACGAACCTAACAGATAAAAATGCTACGACAATACCTCTCAGTGTGAACTACAGCATATTCCTACCGATTAAGTAATATCCTTTTTAGTCGTTGAAATCAGATCCTTATATCTAAGGTGGATTAGGACCTAGTTAGCAGCTAAGACGTTTTGCTCACGTTGATCTCACCTAGCTCTCTCGAATAGTAGGCATCAAACTTAAGAAAATACCACTCTCGTAAGCTCTCACAATCGTAAGTAAATAAATACAATGAGCAAGAAAATATTAACATAAAAATAGGTACCATTCATTAAACAAAAACTTAATCATCCATAGTTAACCACACCAAATAAGGTTAGTTCATGGTGAGGTACAAATCATCCAAAGAAATAATTTGTTCTATAACAACCCACAAAATAGAAATGAAATGAAAGCACAAAGTAAGAGGAAACTCCCAACACGTGCATTGTCGTGAGCTCCTTGGGCCACCGTGAACCACCTTAGCAAGCTAGATTCTCTTAAAGGCCTAGCTTTATACCCTCTTAAAGCTTGGCTATGGAGGACACCACCAAGAAGATGAAAATGGGAAGAAAAGTTGAGGCTTTGTAGTCGTCTTTCACTCTTTCCTACCTCACCAATTTCCTAAAAAGATTATCTTTTAATTGTAGGCATCATTATCTATTTATATCAAGGGAATGTTCTAGGTTTTTTGCTAAAATTCCATTTATACCCTAGGTATCATTCCCTTCACGTGTGAATTGGAAAACTGTGTTGAGTTAATCGATCAATGAATCGGCCAAGAGGGGGTGAATTGGCAATAAAAATTTCGGTGGAAGCTTTTGCAGAAAATTGAAAATATTTGCACATCGATTTAGAGTGGTTCGACTTTCTCAACAAAACTCTATGTCCACTACCTTAGCTATCCACACTAAAGATTTTCCACAAATTCACTAATTTGTCTTTCTTTTGAGGACAAAGAGTAACCTTACAACTCCCTCAAGAATTGTACCCCGAATTCTTGAGAACACTCTCTCCCAAAGAGAAAATTACAAATTCCGCAAACTTACAGAAAAACCTCACTAGGCAAGATGTTTGCACAATTCTAGAACAAAGAAATAACACTAAAGATTGAATACAATTAAGTACAAATGGTGTTCTAGAAAGCAAAATGAATATTGAATGAAAAATAGGCTTGAAATTCTCAAACAATAAGGTTTGATGCTTTCACTTTGATTCTCTCTCAATTCTTGTTTCTTGTTATTGATCAATGGCTCCTGAGCTTGTTTAAATATACCTTGGATCACTTCTGAACATTGGAGATCATTGGTGAAGTCAATAGAGTCGTTATAGTGTGAATACCATTTAAAAAATCTATTGGGAGCGTAGGTGTATCAGTACACTATCAAGGTGTATCGGTACACTCACTGTAAAATTCAAATATTTCGACCGTTGGTTGACCTAGTGTATCGGTACACTCATAGGTGTATCGGTATACTAATTACATTCGATGTTTCTCGGAGCCAGGAGTGCATCGATACTTCAGCTGTGTATCGATACCCTTATTCCATTCGAAGTTGGGGGTGTATCGAGTGTATCGATACTTTAGCTGTGTATCGATACCCTTATTCCATTCGAAGTTGGGGGTGTATCGATACATCCAAGAGTGTATCGGTACCTCCCTTTGTAAAAATTATTTTTGGCCCGATTATGGTTCGAAATACTTTGTAAAAATTGTTTCAAAAATATTTTAAGACTAAAACAAAATTTTACACTTAAGTAAGGATTCAAATTGACATTTGAAAACTTGGAATATTTTTTATATTCGAATAATTTAATGAAATATATAATTTTAAATTGAATATAAAATCTTAAAATTTAATAGTACTTTATTTGTTATATTGAAACATCAAAATGTTTTCAACAATCTCCCCCTTTTTGATGTAACAAAACAATTTAGTAATTTTAAGATTTTCTTTGAAAATCTTTTTTGAAATAAATTTGAAAATTACTCCCCCTTACTTTATTCTCCCCTTTTTTGTTAAATAAAAAAGACTCTATAAAACGTTTAAACAAGGTTTTTAAGAAAATAGCCAATTGATAATTATATAAATATATCTTAAGCTGCTAAGATCAAAATCAAGAGAAAGATTAGCCATTAGTCCATAAACTATATTCATAAAACAATATGTAATGGTAATTGGTCATATTTTGTCTAAAATGTAAATGATGCAAATACTAACATGAAAATTCAATATAAACATGAAGTTCAAATTAAATATTCAAACCATTCAAACAAATATATCCAAACATCCAAAACACACAAATCTAAAACATTCAAAATGTTATAACAATAAGTTCAAATTCAATCCAAGAAAACTAAGCAAGAAAAGGTCTAATCATCCATAGATGGATCGGAGGAGGAAAATGTGACCGCATAGCAGCCATATCGAGTGAAAGCGCATGTAGTATTTCGTTAATAGCTTTGTTTGCTAGCACACATATCCCGCTGAATCTCTAATTGTTGAGCCCCCATTACGGTTAATTGGGACTCTATGGATGTAAAACCTTAAGTCAAATGTCTCAAAAAATGATCAAAAGTATGGAGGAATTTGATCCTCTTGTTGGACTGGCTCGTCCTTGAGTACGTAATCATCGATATCTCGTATAAGTTCTTCAAGCTCTGGATCATCATCAGTAGCCGGCGCTAGTGCAGCTTGTGAATAACTAGCACCCGATGTTTTATGGGTTGATCGAACCCATTGATATTTTCAAGGTTGTGAGATTTATTGGGTTCTTAAGAGGGATGGATACATCAAGCTAAACCCTAAGCTAGGATTTGATAAACAAATTTCTAAGAAGACAACCGTAAAATAAGGTTTCTATATATTTTGACGGGACATTGTTTACGGTTTCTACTAGCTCAGCGAAAATGATTTGTGGCAAATTTATTTTCTTTTTATGTTGGATACAATGTATCCACCATAAATCTAAAGCTCTAAGGGTAAAGTATCTACCTCCGATGGTCTAAACCACCAAGAGATCATCAAATGAAGAAAATGCTCGTGATTAGTTAACAAGGTACTCGCACTAGCCTTAGCTCTATAATTGGTAGCCACAATTTCTTTTTCATTATATAAACCCTCGTTATCTAAGCCAAAGGTGTTAGCGATTGTGTCGGAGTCAATATAAACGACTTGACCTAAGAGATAAGATCGAATCCTTACGGTGGCAGTTTGAGACTCGTTTTGGATAAAAACCGCATTGGAATAGAAAATGCGGACTAGTTGGTGATAAACGACATGTTTGAGCTGAAAGAGTTTATGAAATTTCCAAGATCGAGGGTAGGAAGATATTCAAAATTCATATCAACCATGGCTTGGATAGAGGGGATATTCTCTTCTCGGATTCTATATGACTCGAATAAGTTAATAAAACTATTGTAAAGATCTTTCGACGACCAGGTTGGTTAAAGCAAGAATTAAGGATAGTCATATTAGGAGCGTTTGGGTTTGGATTTTGAGGTGGAATAGGAGGTCAGTTTTGAGGTTGGTTCGACCGACTAGAAGATGACTTAGGGTGTTTGGACATGATTAGAATCGAAATAGATAAGATTACCTGTATTTTGAAAATGCATGTATGCAATACAATCAATCCCAAAACTCAATATGAGTCTGCAATATTCAAGGTTATCTAAAATAATATCCTAATGGGAAAAATTTGAAAACTATTTTGAAAACAATATTTGAAAAATCATAATACATACAATTTTCATTAAAACAACATAATTAAATAAAAAACAACATTTTTAAAACAAAATATTTTTTTATTTCGAAAATTTTAAAAAATTTTGTGTTTTTGATGAAATTAATTGTAGATTATAGTTCTAGACTATAATTTAATAAATGCTCGATATCTAATTGAACCTAGAACTAACTAAAACTAATCTCAAGTTCAAAAATTAATAAAATAGTAGTTTTAGAAAAATTACCTTGAAAATTTTGGATTGAGTGAGATGTGATGTAGTTTGCATGATTTTGATGATACTAGCAGGATTACGAGTTGAAGAACTAGTGATTTTCGACTTAAAAGCGTTGATTTTGAGTAAAATAGATATTTGGGGTTTTGAGAGGGTAAATGGCGAGTGTTTAGAGAGAGAGAGGTTTTGGGCAAAATGATGATATTTAGGGATTTAAAACCAAAAACCCAACGGGTGTATCGGTACACCTCTGACTGTATAGATACACATTCAATGAATGTATCGGTACACATTCATAGTGTATCGATACATAGCGAGGGGTATCAATACCTAGGTATCGATACACTTTGCACAAAAATGTCAAAATCTGTTTTTAAGCACTTAGAATGCTAAATTAATTAGCTCTAGTGATATTGGCAGCTCATATTTCAAAATTAACAATGTTCAATCAATAAAATCTATCCTTAAAATTTTATTTGAACATATTATTAATTTTCACTAAAGATCATAAACTCCCCCTAATTATTGGCAAAGAATGCAATCAAAAGTGTTATTTTTATAAGCATTTTTCAATTCTAATTAAAAGTGTTAAAATTATTTTAAACACTAAGTCAAGGTAGGTTTGTTAAACCTAATTCTCTTCTAAGTGTCCAAAATCTCACTTTTTCTAAAGGTTTTGTAAAAATATCTGCTATTTGATGCAAAGTATCAACATATTATAGAACTACATCTACTTTAGTGACATGTTCTCTAATGAAATGATGTCTAATTTTAATGTGATTAATTCTAGAGTGTTGGATGAGATTTTTAGTGAGACAAATAGAACTAGTATTGTCACACTTGATAGGAATGGTACCTACTTCAATTCCATAATCTAAAAGTTGTTTCATCCATAAAACCTGTGCGTAACAACTATCGGCTGAAATATATTCCACTTTAGTGGTAGATAATGCAACACTATTTTGCTTCTTTGAAAACCAAGAAATCAACATATTTCCTAGGAATTGACAAGTACCGGTGGTGCTTTTTCGATCTATTTTGCATCCCTCATAATCCGCATCAAAGAAGGCATGAAACTGAAGCTAGAGTCTCTAGAATACCAAAGACCTAAACTAGAAGTGTCCTTAAGGTATCTAAAGATTCTCTTAATGGCTTTTAGATGTGATTCCTTAGGGCATGATTGAAATCTAGCACATAAGTAAACACTAAACACAATGTCCAGTCTACTTGCAGTTAGATAAAGAAAAGAGCTAATCATAGACCTATAAAGTTTAACATCTACACATTTACCTCCTTCATCTTTGTCAAGCTTTGTAGATGACCTCATTGGAGTGGCTTGGGGTTTTCCATTTTCCAATCCAAACTTTTTGAGCATATCATTGACATATTTTTCTTGATTGATGAATATGACATCTTTTCTTTGCTTGATTTGGAATCTAAAGAAAAATGAGAGCTCCCCCATCATACTCATCTCGAATTCACTCTGCATTAGCTTAGAAAATTCATGGCAAAGAGCATCATTAGTAGAATCAAATATTATATCATCAACATAAATTTGAACTACTAATAAATCTTTACCTTTTCGCTTTAAAAACAATGTAGTGTCAACCTTCCCTTTTGAAAAACATTTTCTATTAAAACAATTGATAGTCTTTCATACCAAGCTCTAGGAGCTTGTTTTAAACCATATAAAGTTTTTGTCAATTTAAAAACATGATTTGGAAATTTTGAAACTTTAAAACCAAGAGGTTGTTCCACATACACTTATTCTTTTATAAAACCATTTAAAAATGCACTTTTAACATCCATTTGATATAATTTAAATTCATTGAAACATGCAAATGCTAATAACATTCTTATTACTTCCATCCTAGCTACGGGAGAATATGTTTCATCATAGTCTATGCCCACTTCTTGAGTATAGCCTTGAGTAGCAAGTCTAGCCTTGTTCCTCACTATATTACCACTTTTATTAAGCTTATTCCATTAAGCTTATTCCTAAATACTCATTTAGTACCTACAGTAGATTTATTACTAGGACTTTCAACTAATGTCTATACTTTACTTCTCTCAAACTGATTTAACTCTACTTGCATAGCCATAATCCAATTTTCATTATTTAATGCTTTTTGGATATTCTTAGGCTCTATGCATGAGATAAATGCGACATAATTACATATATTTCTAAGAGAAGATCGAGTTGTTACCCCTTTGGATGGATTACCTATTATCTCACCATCCTTGACATAGTTATATTCTCTTGGGTAAGAGACTTACATTTCTTCAATGGTTGGATTCTCGAGAACATCTTGAATTTCTTCATCTTTCATTTCTTCCTTTGATGATGGTTCTCCAACGTCATGTGCATTTACAATACCTACGTCATCATCAACACAAGAATCCTTCCTCGGAAAGGTATTATCATCGAAAACAACATGAATAGACTCTTATACCACTAAAGTTCTTTTATTAAATACCCGATAAGCTTTAGAATTTAAGGAATAACCCAGAAAAATTCATTCATCACTTTTAGCATCAAATTTGCCAAGATTGTCTTTACCGTTGTTTAAAACAAAACATTTACATCCAAAAGGATGAAAATAACTAATGTAAGGTTTTTTATTTTTGAAAAGTTCATATGGAGTTTTCTTTAAAATAGGCCTAATCATTACTCGATTTATAACATAATAAGCGGTATTTGTGGCTTCCGCCCAAAAAAATTTGGCAAATTGTTTTCACAAAGCATGGTTCTAGCCATTTCTTATAAAGTTTGATTTTTCCTCTCAACAACTCCATTTTGTTGAGGGGTTCTAGGTGCTGAAAAATTATGGCTAATTCCATTAGAATTATAAAACTCAGTAAATCCAAGATTTTCAAATTCAGTACTATGATCACTCCTAACACTAGAAATGGAGTAACCTTTTTCGTTTTGGATTACTTTTGAAAATGTAATGAATTTTTCTAATGCTTTATCTTTAGTACTTAAGAATAGAACACAAGTATATTTAGAATAGTCATCTACCATTACAAATGCATATTGTTTTCCACCCAAGTTAATAGTCTTAATTGACCCAAAAAGATATATATAGATCAATTGTAATACTCTACTAGTTGATACATCATTAATGGATTTAAAGGAGGCTCTTTTGTGTTTTCCTTTAGCACATGCATCGCATATTTTATCTTTATCAAATTTTAGCTTTGGCAACCCTCTTATTAAATCTCCTTGAATTAGTCTTTGTAAAACACTCATGCTTGTATGTCCTAGTCTCCTATGCCATAACCAACTATAATGTTCATCCTTAGAAACTAGGCACAAATTGGTCATATTAATGGAATCTAAATGCACCATGTATATGTTTTCTATTCTATGACCAACAAGCATAATCTAATTAGATGCAATGTCAATGACTTTACAACCATTAGTTTCAAACATGAAATTGTATCCTTTATCGCATAATTGACTAATACTCAATAGATTATGCTTTAATCCATTCACATATAGAACTTTTTCTATTTGTATGGAAGATGTATTACTTATAGTACCTATACCTTCAATGTAATCTTTTGAGTTGTCACCAAAGGTTACGACTCCTCCATTTTTTTCGTTAAGCTTAATAAATCGACTCTTGTCTCCGGTCATGTGTCTCGAGCATCCAATATCAAGGAACCATGAATTTGAACTTGTATTTTGTTCCTTGTAGCAATGCTCCTTTTCCTACAAACATAGATTAATTTTTGATTTTTGGTACCGAAATTCTTTTTGGTCCATATTCATTAGTCTCTAAAATTCTAGTCCCCTTGTGTATCCATTTGAGTAGGATATCCTTATCTTTAGTAGTAATGAGTTCTTTAAGAACCCATATACTTCTAACGATTTTACTATTAGAGGTTCTTTGGGGATATCTATGATTGTAAGTTTTAAAATTTATTCTAACAAAGTTGGATTTTGAACTCTCTCCATTTTCAAAACATTTTTTTCCAACTTTATCAAAAGAAGTTTTAACATCATCAATTTTTTTATGACCATCATTAACTCTTGAAAGTAAGTTATGAAAATTAGTATTTTTCTTTTCAAACTCATCTAGTTTGATTTACAAATTTTTAATCTTACTTTCAAGATCAATGTTGGTATTGGATAAGAGATCATTTTCGTTATTCAATTTTGAAATATCATTCTTGTATTTCAAAAATAATTTCTCATAGTCCGATGCCAACCTAGTATATTCCTCTAATAACTCATCAAAAGAATAATCTTCGAAATCAAATGAATTAGAGGTTACCTGAGAATCTTCCCCGGTGGCCAACAAGCACAGTTCACTACTTCTTGTTCCTCTTCATTTGATGATTCATCATTATTGCTCCAAGTAGCCACGTGTGCCTTTTGCTTCTTCTTTAATTGAGGGAAATCGTATTTGACATGTCCGGGCTTTTTGCATTCGTAGCAAATGATCGGGTCTTTCTCATTTAGTTCATTTTTGAAGCCTCCATTTCTTTTGAATTTTCTTCCTCGTTTGGGCTTCATTATTTTCTGAACCGTTTGGCAAATAATGCCATTTCCTCGTCATCGTCATCATCAGAATCACTCTTTTTTTTGGATTTGAGAGCAACTCCAACGTTCTTCTTTCTCTCCGTATCCTTCTTTGTCTCATCATTCTTCTCAATGTCTACCTCATCTTAAAGCATCATTTCATGCGTGAGGAGAGAACCAATTACCTTATCGAGGGTTAAAGATTTTAAATTTTTAGCCTCGATAATCATCATCTTCTTTGATTGCCAAGCATTTAGAAGAGAGTAAACTATCTTCCTTACAAGCTTCTCGTCTGGAATGATCTCTCCATATGCCTTGAGACCATTGACAATCACAAAAAATCTATCTGTCATAGCTTTGATATCTTCATCCGGTTTCATCATGAAATTTTATAGCTATGAGTTAGAAGACTAATTTTAGATTCCTTTACCTCGTTTGTGCTTTCATGAGTGACTTGTAATTCATCCTATATCTCCTTGGCGGTTATACAAGATGAAATTCTCTCGTATTCATCTGGTCCAAGAGCACAAAATAGAATATGGATAGCTTTTGAGTTGAGCTGGAACATTCTCGTCTCTTTTTTACTCCAAAAATTGGGATGTGTGGATGATTCGATGTATCCATTCACCACGACTTTCCATTCTCCCATGTCACTAGCTTGAATGAAGTATCTCATCATATTCTTCCAATAGGCATAATTAGCACTATTGAAAAATGAGGCTTGTTTAGGGGCTGAGAATCTAGAACGAAGTCGAAGTTTGATGTGGAGGCCATTGATGACTTGAATATCGATATAAATCTTCCCGAATCGAATCAAGAGGTGGCTAAACCTTCAAGTGAGTGTATATCTAATACCAATTGTTAAGTTAATCGATCGATGAATCGACCATGAGGGGGTACATTGGCAATAAAAAATTTGGTGGAAGCTTTTGCAGAAAATTGAAAATATTTGCACATCGATTTAGAGTGGTTCGACTTTCTCAACCAAAGTCTGTGTCCACTACCTTAGCTATCCACACTAAGGATTTTCCAAAAATTCACTAATTTGTTTTTCTTTTGAGGACAAAGAGTAACCTTACAACTCCCTTAAGAATTATACCCCAAATTCTTGAGAACACTCTCTCCCAAAGAAAATTACAAATTCCACAAACTTACAGAAAAACCTCACTAGGCAAGATGTTTGCACAATTCTAGAACAAAGAAAGAACACTAAAAATGAATACAATTAAGTACAAATGGTGTTCTTGAAAGCAAAATGAATATTGAATGAAAAATAGGCTTGAAATGCTCAAACAATAAGGTTTGATGCTTTCTTTTTGATTCTCTCTCAATTCTTGTTTCTTCTTATTGATCAATGGCTCCTGAGCTTGTATAAATATACCTTGGATCACTTCTGAACGTTAAGGATCATTGGTGAAGTCACTAGAGCCTTTATGATGTGAATATCATTTAAAAAATATGTTGGGAGTGTAGGTGTATCGGTACACTATCAAGATGTATCGGTACACTCAGTGTAAAATTCAAATATTTCGACCGTTAGTTGACCTAGTGTATCGGTACACTCACATGTGTATCGGTACATAATTACATTCGATTTTTCTCGAAGCCAGGAGTGTATCAATACATCAGCTGTGTATCAATACCCTTATTCCATTCGAAGTTGGGGGTGTATCGATACATCCAAGAGTGTATCGGTACCTCCCTTTGTAAAAATTATTTTTGGCCCGATTATGGTTCGAAATACTTTCTAAAAATTGTTTCAAAAATACTTTAAGACTAAAACACAATTTTACACTTAAGTAAGGATTAAAATCGACATTTGAAAACTTAGAATATTTTTTATATTCGAATAATTTAATATATAATTTTAAATCAATATAAAATCTTAAAATCCAATAGTACTTTATTTGTTATATCGAAACATCAAAATGTTTTCAACAAACTGGCTCATTCAATAAAAAATATCCTCCTCCTTTTGTCCTTTTCTGCTCCCAAGAATGCCTTCTGCTACAACATTCTTCCACTTTTTCGTCAATAAAAAATGCTACATCGAATCTCCTTACTCTCATTTGCTTTTAAAATCACCTACCCATCAACAAACAAACACAACCTTCCCCATTAAGCAACACCATTTTACAAAATAAAATGTTGCGGCAAAACAACTCCACCAGATGCAATTATATGATCCTAAATTTATCTATAGGAATCTAAATGAGCACAAAGACAATCAATAACCTATGTGAAAAGGCACATGATATAGCCTTTTTAGAGGGTTATCACACCTCCAAACTTAAGTTATTGCTTGTCCTCAAGTAATAAATAATAATCAATAGAAAAAATTGGTATAAAAACTTTGAGATCAAGACAGTTACTTGGTTTAAATTTCATCCCTCAGAAGTGAATTGGTTTCAACAAACTAGACAAGTGGAAATTTCAAGAATACTACCCTAGGAAAAGGTCTTTTGCAAGGTGTGTGCATAATTGTACCCAATCCATGCTTAGTCAAGTTAGAAAGATTCTAATGAAATCTACTATTCTTCTATAGCATATGTTCAAAATTAAATCTCAAATACCTTACTCTCAATTCCTTGAATAACTTAAAATTAAATTTTTTTAACACTGCTACGAGGGGAGTCAGATTATCACAACTATTATCCCACACTCTAGATGAATTAGAGCAAACATTCTATCCTCGAGCTAGTGAGGTAGAGTCATCCTGTGACTAATTTCATTCACTCATATGCATACAACTGCCATTTATTCAAGGGTTTTCTAGACAATGTTATAGCATAAAGGAGTGTCCCTCTACAGTTATGTCAAGGCATTTATTCAAAATTAACCACAATTAAAAACCATATAGGAGTTTGATTCCAGTAATTAAGTTCATTCACATTAAGATATAATAAGGCATTCAAGCTTTTTTACCTAAAAATTTCTAACAACCCTGAGTATATAGAGCATACAATTGTGTAACAAATTAAAACACGAACAACCAATTCTTAAAACAAATCCTAGCCAACTCCAAACTCATATACATTTAGTTTATGATAGCCATAAGGATATATCATCATCTGGCGTCCTCAAATTATTCCACTAACTGTCTAAAAATCACAAAATTATGCTATAATAAAAACTATCAACTATCATGAATGAAAATGCTACCTATGAACACTACATCCCTCAAAATTGAAGGATGCATTATCCATAATGCATAAAACAAAAATAAAAACTAAACTATATGATATGATATGATATGCAATGCAATGTATCTTGGCTATCAACGGTGGTGGTGTGTGGTCCTTGCCTCGTGTCTAGGGCACTTCTTCAATATGGTGGAGCTTGGTTGTTTTGACTCTGATTCCATCTCAGCAGGTGGTGTGACATCGTGTTCTAGATCAATAATAGGTGGGATCTTTGTATGGCCAACAGTCATTTTCAAATAACACATGGTCGACCGTTGGGGAGATTTTTGCGGCATCTCAAGTTAATGGGAGACTTCATTAGTGGGCTCGATGATAACTCCGTAAAAAGTCTCAATTTCCAGTATTTTCACTAAATTTATTGCTCGTCTAGACAAAGTGTGCACAATATTTTAGTTGCATATATGTTATGTTAGCTTGTGGTGGATAAGTTTTGCTTAGGCAAGATTTATCTCACCAAGGCTAGGTTTATATGAAGAAGTCTGAAGCAGGTGTGACGAAATTGCCTATGTCACACGCCAGCTGGATGACCTACTTCACGTGCAAGCAAGCCTTAATTATTCTGAGAGCCGTCAACCACCTTTCATTTTTAAGTCTGGGCATTTAATAACAGTTATTTAAGGAAACTCCAAAAGCATACAAAGCCCTAGGAGATATTTCCTTATAAATAACTAACCGTACCTGCCAACGAGGGAGGCAAGGAAGAAGAAGAGAGAAGAGCTTTATCCAAGGTATGAGCAAGAAACTGCAGTACTTTCCCGCCGTCAACCGACAACCTTCCTTGGTGTCCTCCATAACAAGACTTTAGCAGAGTGGTGATCAGGTCTCGAGAGAGGCTGATCACCAAGGCAGGCGTGGTACTGATCAGAATTGTCGCGACAGAGCCCCCGGTTTTGGGAGTCATTCTTCCTTTGTTTTAACTCTTTATCTATTTGAGGTTGTATTAAATGTTGAATCTTGAATGATCTTTGATAGCACCATGAATGTCTTACTTGGTGTTAAACTTAGTTTTTCCTGAACAATATTTTTATGTTTTATGAATGATGAATTATGCTTTGCTTATGACTGTTTTGCTCATCGTTTAAATATTTTACCATTACGCTGTAAGAGCATCGAGAGATCGCCTGGGGTTTGCTAAAACATGTCTTGGAAATATAAGAGCTTTGAGAGATAGCCCTTTGTCTAGATAGTGATTCTTATATTCGAGAGAATTAAGATAGATCCACGTGAGCAATGTAATGAATCCGAGATGGTGAAGTTCTAACTTGTTACCTTAGAGATAAGGAGTGAGTTTCAAACGACTAAAAGGGGTAGACGCTACAGTAGGATAGACAATGCCTATAGTTCACGCTGAGAGGTATTGCTACAACAATAGTTTGAAAAACCAAGTGTTGTAGTTAACGCTGAGGAGTATTGCCATAACAACCGTCTAAGAATACCTAGTAATCATGTTGAACAGCTTTAGCAAGTCATAGTAATTTATTCTAGACTTAGAATAATTATTGTCAATACAAAAGTTTAACATAAGTTCTCTGTCATACGTCTGAATATATGAGGTTGTTTGCATTATATTTTAATCAACACTTATCTTATTTTATTCCAACATTATGCATACTTATTTTGCATCGAGCAAACTTTTCTGCAATCATTAAGTCAATTCTTTGTTTTATTAATAGTATTTCTGAACTTGATAATTAGTAGGACTTAGTTTGTGACACTAGTTCTAGTTGTGGTGAAAATATATTTCTCGACCAATCCCTGTGGAGACGATACTCACTTACCATATATTACTTGCATCAATTGTGTATACTTGCACAGATTTGCTTGCCTTAGCATATATATTTGCAAGCGATCACTCGAAAATATCATGTAGAGGTTCAATAGACTGCTTAGGTGAAGCTGGTGTAGCATTTTCAAATGTAAGCAGTATGGAATTGGGGAAAGTAAAAAAATAGTTTGTCTGGAAATCATCTCCTTGAAGTAGGATTCTAAAACTACATCAAGTTGCTTTACGTAACTGAAGAATGTCCTTAGATCACACATTAGACATTGACCTTCTCCATAATACTCCAAGTAGAATCAACCATTGCAGCAAGTTTTGCTTCTGTAAAAGCTTTTGTACTACTCTCCAGTGTTCCGCTAGGCATATCTTCATCAAATCCTAACAATTTCGTGATTTTTCCTTAGTCAGACCTTTCTTTCCTTGGTTCATCTCATCAAACTAATCTTCAAAAACTTCTTTCTTGTGACAAAGGGATGTAATAAGATTTGAGAAGACCAAAGGGATAACCTTGCGTTTCAAACATGCATGCACCTCCTTGATAATGATTCGTCCTATGTCGATGGTACATCTCATAAGAATAGAATGCAACAAAAATATTCACAGTAATGATACAGTTGTATGATGGGATATGGGCATCAGCTTTGATTTAAGGAAATGATTACATAGTTTGGCATTTGGAATGAGGCATCTCCTTTCCACCGTATATCAGCTAGCTTTGTTTCCACGCCATGTAGTGCCCTGAAAACAAAGATCTTACAAGACCCCTAAGTATCACTTATTATTGGCATCATCCACAAACTTACCATACCAGTTTACTACATCTTGGAGTTTAAAGAAACGATTTATGGTAGATGAGTAAATCGAATGGTCTTACCTCAAATATAAATGTAATGTTGAGATGAATTTACAATATTGGCGTAAAATTCTTTCACAACTGAGACATTGACATTCTCAGGGTGTTGAGCAAATTTTTTCCACTTGTGCCTTGTCATCACATCCATCACCTCGATGTCAAAGCCTTCATCTCCCAAAAATATAAATCATTGTTTGGGAAGTATGTGGTGGCCCTTCACAAGTTGGAATCGCTCCTTGGCTTCATCGTCTTTAAATGGCTATAGCAGGTGGCTGGTTTAAGGTGCTAGCTTACTCCTCACCATGTTCGAAAATTTCAAAAAGAACGAAGGAAGACAGAGAAAGCTTGAAGCTCTAGCTATGGAGATAGCTGGTATTAGGGAGAAAGAGAGGGTTGAGGGAAAGGCATGAGGAACAAAAAAAGAAGAGAGAGTAAGGAAACTAAAATTGGTGATTGCTTTTAAAGTGGGGAACGTGCGAAAAAGTGGGGGTTTTGGTTAATAAAAAGAGAGTGTAATAAATAATGGCTAAAAGGTTGGAGAGAGAAAATAATAAAAAATTAAGAGTGATGGAATTTGAAAATTAAATATATAAGTTCCCCTATTTTTTGTTTGTTTGTTTCCAAAACCTATGACGGTATGGTTTAGTGTAATCCCTTTTTGTCTAATTACCCGGTGCCACCACATGTCCAATGACTAAGGTAAATAATACCTAAGAATAAAACATGGAGAATGAAAAATTAAATAACAAGCTAAAGTAATAAAATAAAATAAAATGCATGTGTTATTTATACATATAGTAACCAACAAAAATGATGTAGCAATTTAAAAAGGATACAAGAGCAAACTCAGGCATCTTGAAAGTAGAGCGTAGCCTTGTCACGCAAGATGGGGGCTCCAGTGTAGATCGTCAATCTGTGACCATTAACCTTGAAAACGATTCCATTTAAAGGTTCTTGATATCAACAGCTCTGTGGGGGCGTACATGGTGTACTTAAAATTGACCTGACTACCTTGATTTGAGCTTGCCTAGGAAGAGCTTGAGCCTAGAATTATAGAGGATCACCTGTTGACCCTTATCAAAATGTCATAGAAAAATGTTGTTTGTCATACCAATTTTTGGTCTTTTCCTTATATAGGATGGCATTCTCATATGCTTGAGCTCTAAATTCGTTCATCTCGTTTAGCTCTAGAAATCTTCATTCACCCACTAAATGGGCATCTAAGTTAAGCTTTTTTATTATCTAGTAGGCCTTGTGCTCCAATTCAACAGGGATATAGCATGCTTTGCCATAAAACAACTTGAATGGAGACATTCCAAGTGGTTTCTTAAAGTTGTACGATATAGCTATAAGGCCTTGTCAAGCTTTGGGGATTAGTTATTCCTTTTGGGGTTAACCACCTTTTCAAGAATTTGCTTGATATCTCAATCAGAGACTTTAGCTTGACTGATGGTCTGTGGATGGTACACTATAGCAATTTTGTTTCTAACCCCACTTAGATATGTAATGCTTTAGAAATTAACTTGTTGTCAAAGTGGGCTTCTTCATCATTAATGATAGTCTAGGAGCACCAAATCATGTGAAAATGTTTTTTATTAAGAAATTTGAAGAAAATCTTTGCGTCGTTCCTTGGTGTTGCTATTGCCTCAACCAACTTAGATACGTAGTCCACTTCTAATAAAATGTAAAGATATCTAAATTAAGAGGGTAAGGGTCCTATAAAGTTTATACCCCATACATCGAAGAGCTCTAGCTCCAAAATATTTTGCAAGGGCATTTTATGTCGCTTGGTGATGTTTCGTGTGGGCTAGCATTTGTCACAAGCTTTGTAGAAGTCATGTGCATAATTGAGAGTGTAGACCAAAAAAAGCCTGATTAAATAACCTTTTCAGTAATCTTTGTCCCTCCAAAATGACCTCTACAAGGAGTTGTACGACTGATATAAAATCTCTTTTTGCTCAACTTCGGGGACATATCTTCGGATCATCTGGTCAGCACATTGCTTGAACAAGTATGGCTCATCCCAATAATAAAATCATGCATCATGTTTGAATTTTCTTTTTCCCTGGCTGTTCAAATCATAAGGCAAAATACTACTAACAAGATAGTTAACGATGTCCGCATACCACGGGATTGCCATGGAAAATAAAATTTTATCGTCAGGTAATTCCTCTTTGATTTATGAAATGTCATGGCATTCAACAGTATTTTCTAGCCTAGAGAGATGATTAGCAAATTGCTTCTTAATACATTTCCTATCCTTAACATCTAAGTCAAATTCTTGCAATAGCAATATCCACTTAATAAGCCTAGGTTCTGCATCCTTCTTATTCACTAAGTATTTGATAGTTGAGTGATCAGTATGAACAATAACCTTAGTACCCATCAGGTATGCCCTAAACTTGTCAAATGTAAATACTACAACAAGTAATTCCTTCTTAGTGGTTGTGTAATTAAGTTTTTCTTCATTTAATGTACGACTAGCATAGTAAATAACATGAAAAGTCTTACCTCATCGATGCCCAAGCACTACTTCCACAACATAGTCATTGGCATCACACATTAATTAAAATGGAGCAATCCAATCAGGTGGAACAACGATGGGGGCCGAGATGAGTCTATCCTTCAGCTCTGTGAATGTGTTGAAGTAAAATTTATCAAAAACAAACCATTGATTTTGTTGTAGCAATGTACAAAGAGGCTTGGAAATTGGAGAAGTCCTTGATGAATCTCCTATATAATCTTGTTTGCCCTAAAAAGCTTCGAATATCGTTCACATTGGTTGAAGGATATAGCTTGTCAATCACCTCAATATTTGCCTTGTCTACCTCTATGCCTTTTAGTGAGATCTTGTGACCTATAACGTACCTTCAGTTACCATAAAGTGAAACTTCTCCCAATTCAAGACTAGATCATCTTCTTCACATCTCTTGAGTACCCTTGCTAAATTACCAAGGCATTTTTCAAAATCATTACCCCATACAGAAAAGTCATTCATAAAGATCTCCAAGAATTGTTCTACCATATCTAAAAAATGGCTAGTATATATCTTTGGAAAGTTTTTGGAGCATTATAAAGTCCAAACAACATCCTTTTAAATGCATAAGTACCATAGGGGCATGTGAATGTGGTCTTCTCTTGGTCCTCTTGCGCTATAGCAATCTGGTTGTACCCATAATATCCATCGAGAAAGCAATAATAATTCTTGCTCACCAATCAATCCAACATTTGATCGATGAAAGGGAGGGGAAAATATCCTTCTTAGTGGCTTTGTTAAGCTTACGATAGTCCATGCAAATCCTTAATCCAGTGATGGTGCATTTGGGGTAAGAGCTCATTTTCTTCATTGCTTACCACGGTCACACCTCTTTCTTGAGGACACATTACACCAAGCTAACCCATGAGCTATTGGATAGATAACTCCAACATTTTTTTATCATTACCTTCTTTATAACAGGATTGAGCCTTCTTTTTGGTTCAACAGAATTGTTGTGGCAATCATCAAGCAAAATCTTATGCATGCATATAGTAAGGTTAATTCCTTTTAAATCAACCATAGTCCAACCTAAATTTTCTTTCTCATGCATTTATCAAACTATGTTCTTGCTCAGGTGTAAGACTAGAGGAGATTATTACAGGAAAAGTTTTATTGCGACCTAAGTAAGCATACTTAAGATGTGCTGGAAAAGTTTTTAGTTCAAATGTAGGAGTATGCTCCAGTGAAGGTTTTGGAGGAATAAATTCTTCAAAGTTTAGGGGTTCTAATTGCGTACCTGACCTAGTTATGAGTGAGCTAGATTATTGTACCTACATTGGGAAATCCTCAAGCTCATTGCCTACTTCTCCATTGAGCTTCACATAATCTACAAGCTAAAGGAAATTGTTGTAGAAAAATTCCACTGAGTCCATGTCTAAAATGTACTGGCATTCCCCATAACCATCCGCATACTTAAGGGTATGAAACATATTGCTTGTTAAACTTTGATCATCTATTCGTATTATTTTACTCTTTTCACAATCGATAAGGATACAATCCGTGGCTAGAAAAGGTGCCCCAAAATTATGGGTGCATTTTCGTCGACCTCACAATCAAAGATAAGAAAATCAACTGGGAACACAAATTTGTCCACTTTCATTATGACATCTTTGATCCTTTCCTCAGGACGAACTTGGGATTTATAAGCTAGTTACAAAATAACAGTGGTCGATCTTGTATTTCCCATCCCAAGCTTCAGGAACACTGACTTGGGTATCAAGTTCACGCTCGATCCAAGATCGCATAGGACTCATCCAACATAATTGTCTCCTATAGAACAAGGAATGATAAATCTGCAAGGATCTTTTCACTTTGGCGACAACTTGCTTAGTGTAGAGCAATATTCTTTTGCTATAATAATTGTCTCATACTTCTCAACCTTCCTCATCTTTGTGACAATTTTCCTTGAAACATTTAGCATATGTGGGCATCTTCTCAATGACCTCCAAGAGTGGGACATTGATATATAGTTGGTTAAGGATGTCTACAAACTTCTTGAACTGAAGGTCATCCTTATGCTTCTTTAATTGTTGAGGGAAGGCTGGTGGGGGTCTTACTTCTTCTACTATTAGTGGAGGAACAACTTTTGTTGTGGTATTTTTCTTTGCTCCATCAGTAGGTTCACTTATTGAACACCTTTTTCCTTTTCCTCAAGTATGTCCTCTTACAACTCTGATTGTACTTGCGTCATCGTAGGGTTGGAATCGTCCATCTTAAAAGCTTGACACTTAAAAGACATTGAATTTCAACAATGATGAATAAACAAGTTAGTAGCATAAGAAATTCAATATATCCAAGTCTAATATACTTTATGCAATACCAATTGTTTTGTTTAAGTGCAAGTGCATAAAGCTATCCAAAAATGTTTTGTATTTGAAAAACAATTGATATCAATTGTTAGAGAGATATCATTTGCAATTAAAATCATATGCATAAGCATTTAAATTAAAGGTCAAAAATAAAAATTTGTAAAACAAAACATTAAAACCAAATTTTGACCTAAATTCATTATGAAGAACAAAATTTATGAAAAATCATTAAAACTTTAGAAAATGTTCATCACGTCACTTTTTAACATACATGATATAGAAAACATAAAATTATATAAAATCAAAATTCATGCATGATTAAACTAAATGAGCAACCAATTATGCAAGATAATCAAGATAAGCTTAGAGGTTACCCATTCCATATCAAGTGTGGCTAGAGCATTTGAGTATCTTCACTTTAATCATCATTGCTCTCGCACACCTACAAGAGACATTTATTTGGATTTTGGTATCCAAATTGCTTTGGATCCTTGAACATTAGTTTCAATGCCCCTTGTTCCTTTAAGAATCCATACTTGTCTAATTTTAAAACATTTTCATTTCTTTAAAGGATAAGATGTTCCATATGACCATGATAATGGCAATGTGAGCATTCTGCCATTATCAAACTAGATGAATTATTTAAAATAATTTCTTTTTCTTTTGTTAAGCATCGAAGCTTAACTTTTAAATCGAATCATTCTTTTTCAAAATTTTCAATTTTTTGCTTTTGAAAACTCTAAATCATTTTTCAAAATTTCATTTTGTTTTTCAAACTCCAATTTTTCTTTCAAAAGAAAATCATTTTCAACTTCAAATTTTGAAATCATTTTCTTGTATTTGGAGTTTATAGTCTTAAACTCCAAAAATAATTCATCATATGCTTTTTGTAACTCATCAAAAGAATATGAAACGAACTCATTAGAGTTAGAAGATACATTGGGCTCTTCAAGAGCCATTAAGCACGCACCTTTGTTGGTTATTCTTTTTTGTTTCCATGGAGTTCTCTGACCTTATTCCAAAGATCTTGGCATTTTAACAATAAGAAACACCTTCATAGACATCAGGACCAAAGGCACAAAATAACATGTGTATGGCCTTGGCATTTCGTTGGGTGTTCTTTCATTCTTGGGCACTCCACTCCTTCATCTTATTCTTTGGAGAAGAGTAGCTATTCTCGATCATCTCCTATACATCAAGATCATTGGATTGGATGAAAAACTTCATTAATTTCTTCCAATGATGGTATTTGGCTCCATTGAAGTGTGAAGACTTGTTTATTTGGTTGGAAGTCATCTTCTCGGTTGTGTTGGAAATGTATAGAGCTTCTTCAAGGATCATCTAAAGGTTGTTAGACCTTCTAATGAGTTAAGCTCTTATACCAATTGTTGGGCTCAATGAAGCTCGTTTGATCAACTAAAAATGTGCCAAGATAGGGTGAATTGACTTTTTTAGATTTAGGGAGTAAGGAGTATAAAGATAGAAAATTTTGCACAATGATTTGTAGTGGTTCGACTTCCTCAATGAAGTATACATCAACTACCTAAGCTCTTCACTTAGGATTTTCCAACAAATCACTAATTTGTTCTTTCTTTTTCAAGGATCAAGAGATAACTTTGTAACTCCCTAATTTTTCACTTAGTTAAACTAGAACAAAACCCTTTAACAAAAGGATATGAACGTGTTCACAAAATTAAGCTCAATAAAACACTAATATTTACAAGAGAAAGGAAAATAATAATGAAAAACTCTTCTCTTGTGTTTGATTGCTTGGATATGTGTTGTGTAACCTTCTTCAACTGTCTTAAACTTGTTTCTATATATTGGAATGAGTTACTAACTGTTTCTAGCTGTTTAGGAAGGTTTGGAGCCATTAGAAGACTTTTTGTACACAAAGTTTTAAAACTTTGGGAAAGTTTCGAAACTCTTTGAAAGAGACGTTGGAAAAATATGACAGTTGGACCCAAAGTATCGAAACTTTAATGAAAGTTTTGAAACTCTTGAATAGTTTCGAAACTATTAGAAAGTATCGAAATTTTTGGGAAACTGTCTTGGAAAATTTCGAAACTCTGGTAAAAGTTTCGAAACTTCTGGTCAAAATACTCATTTTAAGGTTTTGATTGGACTTTGAATCATTTTGTTGAAAACTTTGAATAAATTCCAAAAATATTTTACCCTTATTTGTTATATCAAAATATTAATTCTACAAAATTTAAAAAAATTGATTTTTACTAAAAAGAGTAATTGAAGTTACATAAGTATTATATTGTGATAGAAAAACATGTAATTTAAATTTAATAAAAATAAACATAAAATAAAAATTAAGAAAATCATATAAAATTAAAAGATTAAATTACAAAAATAAATTTTGTTGTTAAAAAAATTAAAATTACACAAATATTATAAAGTGATTAAAGGGCGTGTAATTTAAATTGGATTATAATGGTCTTAAAGAAAATAGAAGAATAATAAAATTAAAGACAAAAATCATAAAATAATTAAATTTCTTAGTCAAATATCAAAGACAACGTTGTTTTAATTTGGAAAAAAATATCACAGGTGTTTGTACTTAAAAAAAACTAATATGGTCATTGTATTATTTTTGTCACGATGTGGTCCTCCAACTCAAAAAATAAGTCCAATTTTTTCGTCGTTTGATCGTTACTATATTGATGTGATAGTTCAAGGTGCTGACATGACAGTCTATAGTTTTGACGTTGTTCACAATGGTTGATAACGTGACAGATAACATGGAAAGTGTGCTAAATTGGTAACTCAAACATAGAAGATGGATTGTCACGTCAGTATTGTAGACCACCACATTAGCATCGTGAACTGCCACATCAGCATCGTAACGATCAAATGACGAAAAATGTTGGTCAAAAGGTTACGTTAGATTTGTTTTTTGAATTGGAGGGTCATATTGAGAGAAAAAAATAATACCATACCACATTATTTTTTTAAAGGTGTTGATTTTTGGCAGGTTGAGTGCAAAACTCATTTTAGTTAGATTCTTGGAAAGCTTTTGAAGCTAAGGGAAGAGGCGTGGATTTTGTTTGGAACTGTTTGGATTGGAGCACAATTAGTTGTAAGTGGATTTGGAAAAATAAAGTTCCAAGAGATAAGGTGAAATGGAACATACTTATTTGGTTTCCTTTTCATATACCAAATCTTTCTATGGGTGGTTATATTGAATAGATTGCTTACTATGGATAGGCTGATTCGATTTCAGATTGTTGTAGATAGTCTATACGTTTTGTGTGGTGATGGTATAGAGTCTCGGAGTCATCTCTTTACTGATGCTCGTTTTCCAGAATAGTTTGGAGGGATATGTTAGATGTCTGTAGGTTGTATTACAGGAATCTATATTGGAATGATTTTTTTATGAGCGATGATAATTTGAAGGGGTTCTCTCTTTGCATGTGGAAAGAGCGTAATCATCACCTGTTTAGGTCTACTAATAGTTCAAGTAGTTTTGTTGAATGTGTTAAAGAGTTGGTTAAGATTAAATTGAGTAGGATTCCTATAAATAAAGCTAATGGAATCAATATGACTTTATGTGTTGATTGGGGTATTTTGTAAAGGCTGGTTAGATTGTTTGGGTCGGGATGTTATTTTGTTCCAGTTTGATTTTGATAGAGGTGTTGTTGCAGCAACTTTTCTGCTTTCTTTTAGATAATATATTGCATTAAACATATTTTTTGTTTCTGATAAAAGCATAAGTGTTTTCTCAAAATTTCCATAAAGCATATATTTTTTATAAATTGGAATAAATACAAGGCAATATATATTCAAAGATAATTCTCAACATTTCAACTTGAACGCTCACAACCCTGACATATGGTGCTCGAACTCGGGTTCAAAGAAAAATAATAATTCCTTTTACAACAGAGGTCACTTGACTCGTGCTAATTTAATAAAATACGCTTTAAATTTTTTAAAAACAAAACTAAAAAGACTAATAATATAATTTAATACACATTAGTTTCACGAGATAAAGAGCATAAGGGTGTTAGTTTATATAGGCATAGTAGAGTGTTTAGTTTATATTTGCTAATAATATGTGATAAAAGTTAAAATGAGTTCTTTTACCTTTTCCTCTTGTTGTCTTTATTTTTACTTAATACATTAGGTTAGATTTTTTACTATTTAAATATAAATTAGAGTTTATATTAATTAAAATTAAATAATTTTTATATGTTAAAATATTTATTTTTTATTTTCTTCTATGATCGATCGATGTAAACATCAACAACTCTAAATTATATCAGTTTCTCCCCTACAACCTATAGATCACTCGACCAACCTATCAAACAGATGGAAGATCTATCTAAAAAGCAATTTGTATTTTGTATTTTATATTGAACTTTTAATAAAGACAAAGCTAAGATTAATGGGCATGCTAGATAGCAACAACATGTCATTTGGACATAGTTCTTCATTTGTATGTTTATCCATGTGTATTTCTATTTGTATATTAATGTCATTCATATCATTCTTTAATTTTGTTCTCATATTCCTCAATTATAGAAAACAATGAAAATTTGCCCAAATAAACAAAATAAGATGAAATTGGATTTTATATTTTCACATGTTCATATTAAAGAAAAAATAAATGTTTATTTATAGTATCTACTAAAATTTCATGAACCAACTTACCTCAGTAGTTAAGGAATTGATGTTATCCTTTAAGTTTTACGAGTTTGATACGTAGGTTAACCTATATATTTTAGATTTTTTTTATGTATTTTGCTATAAAATTCAGTTTGTTGGAAAATTGATATAATTTGGAGTTGTTGATGTTTACATCAATCGATCAAAGAAGAAAAAAAATATTTAAATATTTAAATATATAAAAAAAATATTTATTTTAATAGTAAAATAAAAACTCTAACTTAATGTATTAAGTAAAAATTAAGAAAATAAAGATTACATAAGAAAAATGTACGCGAACTCATTTTAACTTTTATCTCACATTATTAGCAAATATAGACTAAATACTACACCATGCACATATAAACTAACACTCTTAGCTCTTTATCTCATGAAACTAATATGTATTAAATTATATTGTTAGTCCATGTAATTTTATTTTTTTTAAATATTTTTAAAGTGTATTTTATTAAATACGCTTTATGAAAATTTGAGGAAAAGCTCGACCCTTGGGATGTGCCTCATAGCTGGCTCACCATGTCAGCTAAGGCGCTCCCCTTAGGACGCACTTTTCTGTCATGTGTGCAAGGCGTGTTTCACGAAACGCGCATCTCCCTCTCTTTGTTAGAAAGGGTGTTATTTCGGTAAAATTTGGAAAAACGGTGTCGACTCGGTTTTTTTTTTAATTTTTGGGTATTTTTAGACAAAAAAAATCATTTGGTAGTGAATATTGTGATATATCGCTAATAAAAGTAGACAGTCGAGGATTAGAGGCGTTAATGAACCAATTTTGAAATATTAAGATTGTATTTGAGTTTGTTAGTTTATTTTTGAGATATTTCTGTTTTGTTTCAGTTAGTCTAAATTATTAATAGGTTTAAATACACATTGTCCCCTAAAATATATCATTTGTACCTAGTTGTTTCCTAAAATATTTTTAAGACATTGTGTCCCTTAAAATTTAAATCTTTGTCTCATTTGTCCCAAACCGTTAACTCCTTTGAAAAAAATAAGAGTAAATTACATATTTAGTCACTCAACTATCCATTAGATTCAAGTTTAATCACCTAACTATTTTTTAATCACCTAACCATTTTCTTTTTCAAAATCATCCCTAGACACGTAAAAAGAGCAACATGTCATTAGCAACTCTTCTCCCCTCATCTTCCTCACCAAAACCAAACTTAAGTATATTTTCCTCTCCTCAAAACCCCAAAAAAACCCTCATTTGAATCGCTCTCTTCCTTCAAAATTCGCTTTTCCAGTGATGATTTTGAGGTTACAAGACTGAAATTATCCCTTTAAAAATTCGCTGTTAAATTGATTGATTTGTATGAACCTGTTCAAAATTTTGGCATCTTCTCTGTACATATTTATATATATATAGATAGAAAATAACCTTAGTGACCGAAAATACCTTATAATATACACAATTTTAACCAACTTTTTTTGGATTTGCGAAAATGACCAACAAATTCGCAACGCGAACTCCAATTTCGCAACCCAGTTTCCAAATTCGCAACGCGAATTTGTAAATCGCAACACAAAAGACAAATTCACAACACAAGAGTCAAAGCGCGTTTATTTTCGCAATATTAATTTCGCAACACAAATGTAAACAGTATTATCACAAATCATAACCTAAAACCCTAAATCACAACTCAGTCCCATCTCCATCTCTCACTCTCTACAACGACATCCGTCCCCATCTCCGACAAAATCCGTCTATCTCCATCTCTCATAGCAACCCTCACAACCATTCACGTTCAGAAATGGAAAATCTACCACAGAGAGTTAGTTTTTTAATCTCTTATTTTTATTTTAAAATTTGTGTATTATTATTAGATTTTTCTTATATTGATGATAAATTTACTGGTAATTTCAATATATAGATTAACCATTTCACTTAGATTGCTTAGTAAATTCATTCGGTTGCTGCCAATACTGCTAAACTGTTTAGTCTTTAACCCTGTGAAGTTAGTATTTGTCTTTCTTTTGTCTTTTTGTTGAAGAAATTCAATTCATTCAAGTTTCAATTTGCAGAATAATAGTTTTTGAAACTTAAATTCGCAACACGAAAATGAAAATCGCAACACGAAAATTGTAACGCGAATTTAGTTTCGCGTTGCGATTTTGTCGTTGCGATTTTGTCGTTGCGATTTTCATTTTCGTATTGCGAATTTAAGTTTCAGAAACTAATCTTCTTCTGCAAATTGAAACTTGAATGAATTGCATTACTTCAACCAATAAACAAAGACAAATACTAACTTCACAGTGTTGCGAATTTAAGTTTCAAGAATAAACTACTACTCTTTATGTTGTCCTTGAACCTGCACTAAACCTATATGTTGTCCTTTTAAATGTTTTATAAGTGCTTACTTCTGGAATGTTATCTGATGCATTTTGTGAACTATGATGGAATAATGACTTGGGTGAATACCATGCTAGTTTGAATTATATTTGGCTTTGTTTTCACTGTTTAATATCATGTCTGTTTATAGTGTATAATTTATAGTTTTTGGTATATCTAACTTGGTATGTTTATTGTTTTTGTAGAAATTTTTTTCGGCTCAATTGACCTTAAGGAATAAATTAAGCCTAACCACTAAAATTGCGTCGACGCTTACACCTCTACAAAGAAAATTGTTTGAGGATACATGCTCCGGGCCATGGCTGAAAGTACAACATCCGGGTGGAGATACTATGTTGACACATTTGTTTCTTCAGACCATGGCTAACGATCTACCCGAGAGGATACAACGTGGTGATGAAGAGATATGGTTTCATTTTCCTCGGCGTATACTTGTTTTGGGTGAGAGGAGTTTTACTTAATACTGGTCTACGCTTCGGACACGATGAAGTAACCCGATACACTAGTCATATCTCTCGCCCATCATGGTTATCTCGGGTTTTTCCTGAGCTGGCAAAGTCGAAGCCGAGTTTACACGTCGACAACTTGAAGAGATTATTTATTAAAGATGGTTTTACTAGGATGGATGACCTTGATGTTGTCCGAGTATGCCATTTATTACTTTTGCATGCCAGCTTTTTTAGCAAAGAGGGCAGACAACCTATTTCTAAGGACCTAATATTATTGGTAGAGGACCTAAATGCATTGAACCTGTTTCCGTGGGGTTCATATCTATGGAAAGCTACCTGGAAGAAGTTGTCGTCTTCCTTTGAGGACCGAAAAAGTTTGCGGGGCGATGGTTCTAAATACACTTTGGCAGGCTTTATTTGGGCATTTAAGGTAAGAATTTCTATATAATGTTTCCAAATTTATAATTAATTATTTAACAATTATTGATGTTTTTGTATTATATTGTTTGTAGATTTGGATATTTGAGGCTTTCCCCAGCATGCGGACATATGCGATAAAACAATCAAATGATATTCCTAGGGCTATTACCTAAAGAGGATCTGCCTGTTGGATTGGGAAGAGTTACTCCTATATACGACGATGAATGATGTAAGTTAACACACAAATACTACCATATATAAACAAGTTATTACTAGTACACATTTAACTTTGTTTGAGTTTTTATATTGTTAGGAGGCCAACTATCCATTACAGATGCTGATACCCACAGAGGCTGAGCTTACCACTGATTGGTGGAAACTAGTAAGCGGTTTTTTTGATGGGACGATGATGAGCACCCCGCCACAACAAACGGAGAGAGCCAGGGGGGATTGTGGTCCTCTCGTATGCATGTGCTTGGAACGTTTTACGACAGGAAGTAAACAGTTTCTACCTCCCACAGATAGAGATAGAGGTATAGTAGGCTTGTGGTTTCGGCATTTTATGGCTAGAGCGATTTATGTGAGACGCTTCCTACTTGCATCCGCGTGCTGAAAGTGTGAATAAACAATTGGTAAGTTTGAGCAAGTGTTGTTAACATATATATTTTTTGTTGGTTTGAAAATGTTTGGTTAAGTACCTAGAATTCAATAATTTGTTGTTTGTTGGTTTTAGATGTGTAGAAAGTGTTGTTTGAGCAAATGTTTGGTTCTGCAGGTTAATCCTGAAGTGAACTGCGTGAAATTTATGTATTTGTGCATAAACAACTATCTGGGGTACACTTTTTTTGCTTGTTTAATTGAATTTTATATTGATTTGTAAAAGTTGATTTGTTTAATTGATGAGGATATAAGAATTATTTTTTGCTTGTTTAATTGATTTGTAAAAGTTGATTTGTTTAATTGATGTGTAAATAAGAATTATTTTTTGCTTGTTTAATTGATTTGTAAAAGTTGATTTTTTGTTTATTCAATCTGCATTATGTTGAAGGAAAAAATGACCTGTTGATGGTACATTTTCGTAACGCGAAAGTCTAATTTGTGTTGCGATTTTTTCGTTGCGATAGTAAAATTCGTAACGTGAAAGTCAAATTCGCAACGTTAAAGTCAAATTCGCAACGCGAAAGTCAAATTCGCGTTGCGATTTTCGGTTTGCGATTTCGAGTTTCGAATTTGACTTTCGCAATAATCGCAACGCGATAATCGCGTTGCTAATTTGACTTTCGCATCAATCGCAACAAAAAATCGCAACGTGAATTTGACTTTCGCGTTGCAAATTCAAGGAAAACACCTTCAAAAAGATAACAGACAACAATCTGATAAGTGATAACAACTGAACAGATCATAACAATGTTCAAACTTAAGTTACTAATGAATGTCTAACTGAAAATGTATGCATTCACACATAAAATACACATAATACAACGTTTGCATTTAAAAATACCTAAGTTAATAAGTCCCAAAAGGTGAAGCCGGTTGTGATTAGGATTTTGATTGCGATTTTGATTTCCTTTTGCTTGGCACCATATGAGCTTTGGATTTTGATGAGGATCCATATTTTGGTAGAGGAAAAGATGATTGTGATGGCACTGGTGATCCATAGGTCAACCTTGTATGACCACTTTCCTTGCACCGACTATATGTCGATGTCCTCTTCTCTTCACCCTTAGAAGGTATACGATCGTGATTTTTTGGTCGGCCAGGTAGCCTGCTGTCTATGACTGGTGGCAAAACTGTTTGAAAGTCATCTGGTATGTCCCACTCAGAAGGATGTGGAATAGGGTAGACAATCTCAGTATAAGTCTATCGATATACTTCTGTAGTATAGCAATCCATAGCGTATGCGCTTTAATCATCTTGGTTTAGATGAAGAGAAACTTTTATAACATGGCCACACGGATAACTGGATGTTTGTCATTTCATACAACTACAAGTCTTTGCATTTAGATCGACAAGCCCATTTAAGTTATTATCCAATACTTCAAACAAAGTGTTTGAACATGGTTCATTTCTCTATGACATTGACTTCACAACACATTTTGTTATCTTTTTTTTAGTCCATGGTGTAACACGACGTTCCAATGTTCCTGTAAATTTAAATAAATAATACTTAGTAAAATATATGATAAGTTACGAATTTAAAGAAATAATACATGCATGGTTTCTTTTCTTGTAGTACCACTGTTGAATAAAGGCTCGAAAAAACTCCATTAACATAGTAATGGGTAATTTTCGGGAATGACGACTTAGAGCGTTGATTGATTCTGCACTATTAGACGTCATGAAACCATATCTTGCTCCAAGTTGATGTACTCTTGACCATCTTTCAAACCCGACATCTTCTAGTGTTTGAGCACATTGAGGCAAAACACGTCTTAAACAATTTATATGCTTATTAAAATCCACTTCCCGATAAGCTTTTACAGCCTTCCAGTATGTTCATTTGTGATTTTTTATACCAACAGACCTTGATTTTATATTTCTGTACAAATTAACACCACAAAGTCCATGAAAAGCATCTGGGAAACACCTTCTGACAACGTTGTCAATTGAGTTTTCCCTATCGGATATGATTGTCAGATTGCTAATAAGACCTATACAATCCCTAAGATACCCCATAAACCATGTCCATGAATCAGAGGTTTCAGATTTGCCAACCCCGTAAGCTATTGGCAGTATCCCATTGTTAGCATCCATGGCTACTGCTAATAAGTTTACTCCAAGGTATCGACCTTTCAAATGTGCTCTGTTAACTATAATAACTGGGCGCATGCAAGTAATAAACGAACGAATCTACAAAATAATATGCATAAGACATATAATCATTTAAATGTGAAATGCATGTAACTAACAAAAATGAGTAAACAAAATTATATTGATTTACTAACCGCATCACCAATGGCGATAAACAGCAACTCAAAGCGTCCATCTCTATCTATTTTGATATGAGTTAGCGACCCAAGATTTTTCAGCTTTAAATTGTGTCAATAAGCCGGCAGTTGGGCAAACGATGCTTCTAGAGACCCTCTCAACAATTCCAAGGCATAACATTTGGCTCTCCAAACTTGAGAATATGAGATACTAATCTTCAACCGAGCATTCATGTCAGTCATAATTTCATGTCCCCGATATACTCTGCCATTCAAAAACATTAACTCAGCCAGAAAACCACCCAACACCTTTTTGTTTGCCTGTCTTTGGTGAGAAAAAACTTGGGTTCTTGAACATGTATGTTTATCAATAAAAGTACTAACTTGAAACATTTCGCAATCTTTTATCCTCTTTACAATCATACGCCACGTACAGTTTTTGTCAATCATACACTTTGTTTCGAAACTATCTTTGCTTGATTTGTTAACTTTTAGTTGATAGTCATCTTCCACACATTTCGTATACAAAGCTATCTTCAAGTCTTCCTTTGTATCAAAACAATCATCTTTCTTGATACAAATACTTTTGTGTAACAATCAACTACTATCTTTACTAACTCTTCTTCCGATATCTGAAGTAATTCTGGCATATTCCAGTTATACTCCCGTGGTATTTTCTTCTTTTTCTTTTCTTCAGGGACTTCTTCTTCTTCTTTTTCTTCTTCAGGGTTATATGAATTACAGAATGGATGTTCAACATGTTCATTCACAATCGTAACTTCCTCCTCATTATCATCAACAACATCTTCCTCGACAACGGTTGTTTCATCATCAAAATTCAGGTATTGACCAATATCAAAATCATTACACGCAGGGTCTGTTTCTTCTTATGAAACATCATCAAAATCCGAGTATTGACCAAGATCAAAGTCTGTGTATTGACCAAGATCAAATTTCGAATACTGACTAGTACTCACAATTTTTTTTGTTGGCTCATAATCGTCTAACTGGTCAATACGAAAACCGGAATTTGGTGCTGAAAGTTCATTGGGATTTGGATTAGGAAAAGGTTGTGGGTTTTGATATTGCGTTTGGTATTGGAAATGTGGTGAAACAAAATTTTCTTAGTGATGAAATTGTGGTGGAACCATTAAATTTTGAGGTTGATAACAACGTTGTACATTGTGAGCATCATAAACTAGGGTTGAAGAACTTAGTTGATTACTACCCACTACTGACCCAACTTCACTACTTCTAGGTTCAACAACATACAATGTAACATCATCTTCTTGCGAAACACTAATGTAAGCAATGGATCGTTCAACATCTTCATTGTCGGTTAACAAATAAACTTTACTTTTTCTCTGATAAGATAGCCTAAATCCACTTAGAGGCTCTAAATTCAATTTCTTTGCAACACGTAACATTAGAGTTTCATAAGTTAACTTTTTTAATGACAGTTTTAGTTGAAAATTCATGGGTAAAGGCACATATTGTAAAACACCATGAACATACTCCCATGACCCTCCAAAACACAAATCTATCCAAACATGATCAACATTAGATGATTTCATTCTACAAATTGTAAATTAATTTACTAAACAAACGAGCTATAAACTACATATCATCACTAACTTAGAGAAAAACATACCTTTATTAAGTTGATAGTTGATAATTTGGGAGAGAAATCATTGAAAATTATAAAGAAATAAAATTATGTAAAAACAATTAGAGATGGGAAAGGATGTCGTTGGATATAGGAACGGATGTCGCCGGAGAGAGTGATAGATGGAGATGGAATGAGTTACGATTTAAGGATTTAGGTTACGAGTTGTTGCTGCTGCGTAGTTATATACCCAAAAGATTTATGTTGCAAAACTAAAACCTATTGCGAAATTAAATTCGTGTTGCGAATTCGAAAATCGAGTTGCGAATTTGAAATTCAATTGCGAATTTGAAATTCAGTGTTGCGAATTTGACTTCTTTGTTGCGATTTTCTAAATTCGCGTTGCAAATTTGGAAACTGAGTTGCGAAATTGGAGTTCGTTGCGAATTTGTTGGTCATTTTCACAAATCCAAAAAAATTTGATTAAAATCGTATATTATAAAGCATTTTCGGTCACTGAGGTTATTTTCTCATATATATATATATATATATAGTAGACATCAAAATTTTTTTATATTAAACCTGGAGAGTACCCGCTCTCTCCTTTTCTTTGAAAAATAAAAAACCTGTTAACCCAGGCAGCCACGTTTGCTAAACAAAGCCTCTTGCATTCTCATCTAATTCAAAGAAAGAAAAGAAAATGTTCTCAAAATCTTACAAAACCAAACAACAGTTTCACTTCAAACTTCAAAGCGATCGTCGCTATGTATTTGGGATTTCTCATAATCCTCGACGTCGTTTTTAGTTTCTACACAGTCCAATAGGACCATCACCCACCCAGAAATCCAAAAAGTACTCTCATTTTCCAGCAAGTATTCCTTTCTTCTTCCACCAACTACATAGTCTCCTCCTACCTCTGCTCCTTTACCTCTCACCCTCATTTCGTCGACACCAAGCCTTCCATCGAAACCATTCAGGCATTCATTACGTTAAAATCCACTTCCAAAATCTTGGCTTCAAAACCCAGACGGTACCGTTTCAGACCCCTTTCCCCTACCCTCTCCATGCTTCTGTTTCAATGCATTTCAGTAACCAGACTTTCTTTTGTCTTACCAGTTTGATACAATCCTACCATGCATTTCCCCTCGGGAAAGACGCTGGATAAGGTTGTTTTTGCGAACCACGAGATGGAAGATGATTATGTTGCACTTCGATGGATTGAGGTGAACGTTAATGACTGCATAGTGAAATTAGTGATGGTTAAAAAAGGTGGCGATTTGGGTAGAGGAGCTGTTGTGAAATTAGCTGCATCGTGGCAGGTTTATTGTTTTAGTGATGATTTGGAAAGAAAAATAATTGGATGAATATAACTTAACTATAAGAAGAGTAGAATGATTAAATGTGTAATCAACTTTTAATTTTTTTAACGGAATTAACGGTTCGGGAAAATAAGGTAAAATTTTAAATTTTAGATGGCGTTTGGTTCGCTGGAATGTTTATGAGGGAATTAGAATCTTTGAATGAATTGGAATCTATCAGAAATTGGAATCCAATTATATATTCTGTTTGGTTGGCAGGAAATTGAATTGGAATTCAATTCTATATTCTGTTTGGTTCGCATACATCTCAGATGAATTTGATTTCAGTAATGTAAAATGACAGGATTGTCCTTCTTGTTTTTTTTTTGCTCAATTTTAGTTTGTGTTTATAAATTACATGTAGCAATATATTATAAAAATATATAAAAATAAATAAATTTTAATTTTATTGATTGATTATTCATTTCAATAAATTATAAAAATCATGCTAATAAACATCATAAGTTAAAATCATCCTAATTAGGGATGGCCTTGTTCTCGGGTTGGGTCGGGTTTTTGGTCCACCTGACCCAACCCGAGAACAAGGAAACCTCCATCCGAGACCCGACCCGACCCGAATAAAGTTTCACCCGACCCGACCCGAATATATGAATTAGAAACCCGACCCGACCCGAAATAATAAAAAAATTATTTTTATTCAATAAAAACAATGACTTAATTGGAAAAAATATATATAGAGAGGGGTATTATTGTAATTATTCCTAAATATATAAGATAAAATTATATATTTTTTGGTTCGGGTCGGATATTTTTCACCCTAAACCCGAACCTGACCTGACCCGAATATCACACTTAAAAAAACTGACCCGACCCGACCAAAATAAAGTTTCACCCGACTCGACCCGAATATATGAATTAGAAATCCGACCTGACCCGACCCGAAATAATAAAAAAATTATTTTTATTCAATAAAACAGTGACTTAATTGAAAAAAATTATATATAGAAGGGTATTATTGTAATTATATCTAAATATATAAGGTAAAATTATATATATTTTCGGGTCGGGTATTTTTCACCCTAAACCCGAACTCGACCCGACTCGAATATCACACTTAAAAAAACCGACCCGACCCGACCAAAATAAAGTTTCACCCGACCCGACCCGAATATATGAATTAGAAACTCGAACCGACCCGAAATAATAAAAAAATATTTTTATTCAATTAATGAATAAGTTACCAAAAAATTGATGAGGGTAGTATGGTCAAATTTCAATTCCCTCCAACAAGGGAATTGAATTCTATCATAGAATGGATAGAATTCAATTTCCCTCATTTGATAGAAAGTTGAAGCCACGAGGGATTCCAATTCCCTTAGAAAACTTGAATCAAACATGGGAAAATGGTAGAATTAGATTACAATTCCCCCTAATTCCAAGGGATTCATGTCAACCAAACGCCACCTTAGGAGAAAAAACATTTCAAAAATTATTTTAGGAGGTAACTCGATACAAATAATATACTTTATGAGGTAATGATGCATTTAAACTTACTAATGTTATGTTTATTTATTTATTTATTTTTATAGATATTTATTTTTATTGGTTTAGCTTAGACGAATATGCTTATTTATATTTCTGAAAGTGTTCACGTGGGCTTACTTTTCAGCAAATATATTCACTAAAATGGTGAACTTACACTATTGGTCCTTAAGTTTTTTAGAATTCACATTTTGAACTCCAATATTCCTAAGTATCTTTAATTTAATTCATATCTTCACCAATATTTTAATATAAAAAATAAAAGTAAAAGGAAAATAGGGCAAACGAGATCAAAAGTAAGTGAATAAACAAACTTTCAAATGAGCTTGTGCGTGATAGAAATAAATTGAATATAAATGTTCATATTCGCTTGTTTATTAAATAAGCAAAAAAATTATTCAAATTCATTTATTTAACTGAATAAACTGAATAAACGAGCATTAAACAAAACATTCACCAATGATTCATCCAACACTATTTGATTTATATCCCTATGAAGGATGTTTCAAGCTTTTAACACAGCGGGTATAAGAGGTTTTCTTTTTCTTTTAATTTCGCCTCTATATTATTTTTATCTTTCTAATTTAATACTTAAAAATCTTATTTCACTACTTAAAACCGTTATTTTCATCTTATTTTATTTTAAAAGATTTAATAAAAAACTTATCAAGTATAACATCCTCATTAATAACTTCTTTTAGATATATATATATATATATATATAATATCAAATATCAAAATCAAACTCACTGATAACATCCCAGATTGAGTATTAAGAAGATATGCAAGTTAAAAATATTGAATAAAGCCATGAACTGTACAATGAAGCCTGCTATCAGCTAAAGCCTCCAGGAGAAGTGGGGTTATAATTAAGGGGAGTTGAAATATGCTCAAAATAGCATCTGAATTTGGAAGTTCAGCCTCTTGTGCAACCCATGTGGAACCTACGCACCTTCATATTTCCGTTTAAGGCAAGGGCCAACACATCATATTCCTCTACATACCACAGTTCCGACACCGTCGCCTGAATCATATGTACAAACATCAGAGTACAAACATCAGAGTTCAAACACAATCTTATAGATATGTATATGTGTGTAATATATAGTTGTTGAAGTGCACGAAAACATGGATTTTTTTTTTGATAGAATAAGGTCTCATTAAAACCCCCTTCTTATCCTACGTGTTACAAACATAACATGAAGGACATTGGAAGGAGGGAAAGAGTGCCTCTAACTTTTATTAATGAGAACAATAATACACCTCCACACCTAACATCTTACAAAACAGAACAACCATGATTCTAAAAGCATAAAACACCCTAATACACCCTAAATAGTAACAACCGAGACATAACACCTTAACAATTACACAAACCTAAAGTCAGCCTATGCCAGCTTTAGCTAATTCATCCGCTTCCCAATTAGCTGCTCTCGAGATGTGTCTTGTGATAATACCCTTCCTCTCCACAGTAGAAGCTATATCCGTTACCAAGGATTGAAACAAAGTAGTACTAAGATTCGAATTATTAATCCACTTCAGAGCATTAGAAGAGTCCGATTCCAATATGATCCTCTGATTTGGACAGAAAACAACTTCAACTTCCTCAATAAGAATCAACCCTCTATTGATAGCCAAAAGCTCAGCGAGTAAAGGAGGACCTCCCCCTACCTTCTCTGAAAATGACCCAAGCACCAACCCACTGCCATCCCTAATCAAGCCACCTATTCCACCCTTATCCCAATCTTTAACCATTGCACCATCAACATTTAATTTTAAAAACCCTTTCGGAGGAGGACTCCACCTAGAAGAAGGAAATTCTTCTTATTCGGATTACCAAGTTGATCTGCTAGTTTTAAATCCCCCATCAGAGAATCGAAATGAAAGTGAACATCCTCAACTGATGTTTCAAACCAAGAAACAGTTCTGAAACGTGTAATGAAGAACAACGCTGAATCAAACTTCCCTTTCTGAAAAATCACCTCATTCCTACATTTCCAAACAGACCACAACACTGCTCTTGGAATAACTTCCATATGTGAGATCGTGGCACTAGGTCATCCCAGGCCATTAAGAAATCCATCAACGAACCAGGAACCACAAAGAAAACATTCCATAACTTTAAAAACTTCCCACAAAACCCATACCACTTCGCAGTGAAGAAACAAATGAGCGACCGACTCATTGTACTTCCTGCACATAGGGCAGACAGAGTCTTCAACCCCAATAACTCCTCTCTTCAGCAGTTCTTTCACCGCAACTCTATGATGAGCAAGTTGCCAAACAAAAGATTCCACACGTGGTAGAGCTACTCCTTTCCAAACATATTTTTCCCAATTGCTTTCTAATTCATCATTACCCTCTCTATCAAAATAAGCTTTCAAGCATGATTTTGCTGTAAAACAGCCCTCTCCATTTCCCAACCAAATCCAACAATCTTCCTCTACTAGGGACAAAGAAGAGTTATTCAACAGAGAGATAATTTGAAGCCACTGCTCAACCTCCCAATCCACCAAATTCCTTCTCGTTTGAATGTCCCAAACCCAACTCGCATCATATGCAATCTGAATTCTGCAACCTTACCCTCTTTGTTATTCGAGAGAGCAAATAACCTTGGGAACCTATCTTTAAGAGGAACCGAACCCAACCAAACATCATGCCAAAACTTAACTGTTTCTCCATTTCCTGCTCTAACACACAAATTTCTCCTAAAACAGTCCCCAAATGCATCGCTTGAAAAGTTCTTAACTCCTCCTCTCCAAATCCAAGAAGTACGAGCTGTCCAAGTATTCCGGATCATCAAAGAATTAGGATCCATATTATAAACACATCACACAACAGATTTCCACCAAGAATTTTTCTCTGCAGCAAATTTCCACACCCATTTCCCCAAAAGAGCCCTGTTTAATAACAACAGATTCGGGATCCCTAAACCCCCCAACTTCTCTGGCTTACACACCAAATCCCACTTGATCCAATGAATGTTCTTTTTCTCTGATGTTCCCCCCATAAAAACGATGCCATGATAGAGTTTAATTTGTTGAGAACTCTAATAGGGATCCGAAAAATAGAAAGGTAGTAAATTGGAATAGAGCACAACACGGATTTGACCAAGACAACCCTTCCAGCCAGAGATAAAGACTTGGCCTTCCAACCAGCCAAACTCTTATAAAATTTTTGTACAACCGGTATTCCTCTTGGCCCCCAATGGAAGACCTAAGTACTCCGATGGAAAAACTCCCTTTACGCACCCTATTTCCTTTGCCCATGAAACTAACTCCTCCTCTCCCACGTTAATTCCAAAAATTCTGCTCTTGGACAAATTCAACTTCAAACCCACCAGCAGTTCATAAATTAGAAGCACCCTCCTAATATTCACCAAATCATGACTAGAAGCCTTACTAAAAATTATTAAGTCATCCGCGAATTGCAAATGAGATAACATGAAAGAACGATCATTAGAGCCTAATTCAAAACCCGAAAAAAACCCCTTGTTCACTGCTTTCACCAACATTAAATGTAGCAATTCCCCTCCCAAATTGAACAACAAAGGGGATAACGAGCAGCCCTGCCTTAGACTTCTAGTAATGTTGATTTTTTCCGTAGGAGTGACATTTACCAAGACTGAAATGGAAGCTGCTGAAACACATTTATACATCCAAGAACTCCATCTAGCTCCAAACCCCATTTTACTCATTATTTTTAGCAAGATTCTCCAATCAACCGAATCAAAAGCTCTTTTGAAGTCCACCTTAAAGACAACTCCCTTCAATCCTTTTTTCCTCCAACAATCGATGCCTTCATTTGCTATAAACGAACAATCTAAAATGTGTCTCCCCGGAATAAATGCGAATTGTGATGGACTAATAACATCATTAATGCACAAGCTTAACCTTCTAGCAAGAACTTTTGAAAGAATTTTGTAGAAACCCCCAACAAGACTAATAAGTCTAAAGTCTTCAAGCCCCTCCGGATTGTCCCTCTTTGGAATAAGAGAGAGGAAAGAGTGATTGGTTTCCATGTCCCATTCCTTTCCCTCATAAAATTCCTTAAAAAACAGCAGCAAAACTTCCTTCAGACTTGGCCAAAACTTCTTAAAAAAGCCTAAATTCAGTCCATCAGGGCCAGGTGCTTTGTTACTATCCGAATTAGCGATTACACCCCAAATTTCCTCTTCAGAGAAAGGCTTCTCGAGGGCCATACTCTGCTGATTCGAGAGCTTTAAAAAATCCAAGTCCGGTTCCTCAACTTCCAATGTATTTTCCTAGTTTAACAACCCTTGAAAAAGTGCACCACCGAAGCTTTAATTAGTTTTGGATCTGAAATGTCTTCATTATCGACTTTGATGGATTTGATACTATTTCTCCTTCCTCTACCTCTTGCACACTGGTGGAAAAATCTAGTGTTCTTATCCCCATTCAAATTCCACTTCAATCTTGACTTTTGAAACCAAATCAGTTCATCTTTTTTATACAAGTCCCACAGCTCTTTCTTTGCTTCCACTAGGTTCTTCATAGACACCGTGGAGAGACCTTGTTGCAAATTAAGTTCCATCATCTGAATTTCTTTCTCCAACCTATTTATTCTCCCAGGGATCTCAAGATATCCCTTCCCATACCATTTCTTCACTGCTTCCTGCACTCCTTTTAGTACACTAGAGATTAGTTGCCTATTCTCCACATCACAAAGCTTGACAAGTTCTCCCTCCATCATCTTACAAAACCCATCCTCTTCCAAGACATAATTAAACAATTTGAACGGTTTAGAACCCCAATTCCAGCCCCTATTTTCCAGCAAGATGCTATTATGGTCAGAAACAGACCTTTCTAGGAGTCTTTGAGTTATCATAGGGAACAAAGATAGAAATCTTTGGTCCACTAGGAATCGATCTAACCTCTCATAAGTTGGGATATCTCTATTGTTGCACCATGTAAATCGGCCTCCAACCAGAGGCAAATCCAGTAAATTAGCTTTGCTTACAAAATCTTTGAAAGCAAACATTGTAGCTAAGTTAACTGCACCTCCGATCTTCTCTTCCTGTGACATTACCACATTGAAGTCTCCTCCGAGACACATTGGACAGTCTATATTCTCTAAGAATGATAACAGCTCCCCAAAAAACGCCTCCTTTTCTGAATCCACACTTGGACCATACACATTTATGAACCAACAAGCTCCTTGTGACTCATCAATAATACCCTTAACTGCTACATATCTCCTATGAATGACCTCCTCTATAACCTTACACTCTTTTTCATTCCATAAAGTAATCAGACCTCCAGCAGAACCTTCAGCTGCTGAAATTACCGAAGCTGTCAACAAATTACCTCCCATTTTCCTCACTACCAACGGGGTCAACACTTCTTTTTTCGATTCCTGAATGAAAAAAATTAAAGGCTTTCTCTCATCAACAACCCTCCTTACAGCTCTAGCCTTTATCCTCCTACCCAAACCTCTAACATTCCAAGTCAGTAAATTCCAACTAATCATCTATATCCTATCATAACCTTGGAAACCATCACCCCTTAATTTCCCCCATGTACTCCTCTCTCCTTAATCAATGGAATTGCTCTGTTCATAAAAGCTTTTTCCCCCCTCTAAATGTGACCCCTAACAATTTACTAACATTCCAGCTCTCCAATGCCTCTGCCCCATCCTCCTCCTCGTTGTTATGTACATAATCCGAACTTGTACCTAAACAACTCCTAGTTCCCCTCGACCTAGATCTTGAATAAACATGTTTGTATTTGCCCCTTCTCAATCTACTCCCAAATACAGTCCCCGAATTTCTTTGGGAGGTCAGGAAAACAGTTCCCACATGCACATGAGTTTGACATTGCACAACATTATTATCTGTTATTTCGAAACAGCAACCCTTGCTTAATCTCTCCTCCTCAAGCTCCAGCCCACTCCTGGAATTTAAAACCGGGCCCCTAATAAGCCCATTTTCGCAGTCAACTATATCCTGCTCTATAAAACCACCTCCCAAACTTTTCTCATTTTCTCTCCCTTCATTAACTTCTTCTGACTTTTCCCGCTGTGTAGAGACATCACCTACTTCTGTCACTTCTTTGCACAAGTCAAATGTATTTTTCCTACCTATGTTTAAATTCAAACCTCCCTCGGTAGTTGTGTTTTTGCCTTGTTGAGAACTTCTAACCCAATACTCAATCCTATTTTGGGGTACTAACAACTCCTGTACTCCCTCCTGCTCTTCTTGTCGTTTCTGCACGTCTTCATTGCTCCAATCCGAAGAGCTTTCCTCCTATGGTTCCTCTGCAGCTTCTTCTACCTCCATATATGTTAATTCTGGGAAAAAATCCTCAGCACCATCAACTTTAATTTTAATCATGAATTTTCTCCCATACGTAGTGATGCTGGTTTGTTCTGGAATGTCAAATGGACTCTCAACCCTTAGTAACAGCTGCGCCACTCTACAGTCCACTCTGTGTGCAGTTTGATCTTGGATTTTTACAACCTTGCCCCATCTGGATGCTAAGCTAGAAAAGAACGGGACCGACCAACAATTTAATGGGACACCAATAATTGAAATCGCACAATAAGCTAATGGGATACCCCCCTCCTCTACCACTGGCTCCAATATATCAAACCAGAATGTTAAAGCTTCCCATTTTTCTTCCATTGCAATTCTTCTCTCATCAACCGACTGAAACACCACCAGACACGCATTCTTCGCACATCCCCACCTTATCACCTTAACTTTGAAGCCCTCATTTCGTAAGGCTTTCTGCACAAATTCTACTTCAAAAATATCTTTGCAAATGTCAGTAAGTGAAGATTTCAACCATAATCTCTCTTCCATCGGGATAAAGACATCCAAAGATTTCTTCTCTTCCTTTGTATTCCTTTGACTGCTAACTCGAAGACCTTCTGGAACTTTCTTCACCCCAACTACAGTGTCTCTATAAGTTCTTCCATCATGGAACTTGTTCATTCGTTCCATTTTCTCTTTCACTTGTGCTGGAGAAGCCATTCGTTTGCCCTTCCACTCTCCTCTATCTACCCTTTTGAAGCCTTCCTCAGTATTCCCTTCACGATTCTTCATCCCAGCTAACTTGTCATATTAAGCTACTGAAACAGAAATAATCTTCCCGTCGATCCTGACCTTATTCATCTTCTCCATCGCATTGCACAGATCCTTCCTGCTAGCAAAATGGACAAATGCAAACGTACAATCCTTGTATTTTGGTCTGTTGTTAATAAAAGGAATAAACACCCTAATAACTTTTCCATGATAACTAAAATGTTCCCCTAATGTTCTTCTGTTCACTCTTCTACTAAGGTTATCAACGAACGCAGACCAAGTACCCCCTCCATGAACCTCTCCATCTTTGTCACCAGAATATCTGCCCTCTCACTCTCTCCATCAGAAATTTTCCCCAGAAATGATTTATGAACCGTTAGTTGCACGAAAACATGGATTACAAATATAAGAATGCATTTCCATTCAACCATGTACTAGCCGGTAGACTAATGCTATGCCTAGTACAAGAGGGTTCGTGTTTTCGATATTCATGTTATTTGACTACATATCAAACAACTCCGATACTTAAGTACCTCCTAAGATATGATGGGGAAGAATCGATAAATTGGATACCATTCCCTAGGTCTTCTCCCTCAAAATGAGCTTGAAAGTTTCTCGGAGCCATGTTTTGTACAGGTTGCGAGGTTCCGCAGTTCAACATCAAAGAACTTAGATATTGAAGAACATACAATGTACATTGTGTAGTCATTTGTATGTTCTTCGATAAGTGAGTTCTTTAACACCTTAAATTAATTGTCCTTAAAGGACATACAACATACAATTGTTCTTACAGGACAATTAAAATATCATACTGATCCAAAGCAATTCCGGTTCAGGTTAGTTCAACTATTTATCAGTAAATCTTTTCTAAAACAGAACTGCATCTATCACTCGTATGTGAAAGAATTTCATGCTGCTGTTGCATGAATTGTCAATAGGGACAAAGACAAGTTGTGAAGTTGCATAGTTTTGAATTTTCTTTTGTGATTCAGAGATTTAGAATATGAATTTTAAGAAATGTGAAGAGAAGGGGAATTATAAGGTGATTAACTGAAAAATGACGATCATGCACATGTGAGATTTTTATGCATAGACAGCTATTCAAACAACGCAAACACATATGACAAGTGATGATACAAAGTATACCAACTTGCCTTAAATCCGCGGATTTTATTGTTGAGTTGAGAGACCAGCTTACGCAACAGTTCAATCAGGTTTGAAGTATTATCGGTGTCCTGCATAAAACATGCATTATATACACATGATTCATGATAACTGTTATTTTCCATTTGACCTAAACACTGAAACTATATATAACAAGATTTGCCAGCCATTTCTTTTCCCTGAGAAGCATAAAGTTACAGTTCACTCGTACAAGAGTTAAGGAAACCTTATTATGTTCAAGTCCGCAAAATTGGCTTTCACCAAATTACAACAGCGATTACTTTTTGTAATTCAAGGTTCAACCATCATGGCAATATGAAAAGGATTGTAACTTATCTCAATGTTCTTTCATGCATGTTACATCATAAAATTAAGAAAATAAAAAGGAAATTACTGTAACTAAATAGAACTTTAAAAATTATCGTAACTAAATAGAATATCAAAACAATACCATGAGTGAAGCTTTAGGGTGACTCAGAAGCCTGGCAAAAGATGTGTGAAGAATAGCAGCATCATACTGCAAAAGTAAGTAGATAAATACTCATTTAATTCTTATTATTGTCAGAAAATAAGGACAGATCCCGACAACGATGCCAAAACCATTAAATAAGAATTAAGACAAGAAAAGACATTTCCATAAAAAAGCATAGCCCTTAAATTCACAACATTGCCATTTGAATATTACTAGTTTGACCAAAATTAAGATTTTCACAAGAATCTTACAAGTTGCTTCTCTGGAGCTTTTGGAAGTGCCGTTCTCAATTTAGCACGAATTTCTGCAGGATCTGTTCCAGAAATTACCTAGAAAGGAAAGAGATAGCGTTCAACAGTGCACTAAAAAGTACAAAATCCTTTTATTTTGACAGGTCAGCAGGGGGAATAAAGACTATAATTGAAGAAGTAACCTGCCAGCAACCAAGGAGCACACCAGTCGAAGTTAAAACTACCCTGTCTAAGACAATTTCTAAAGGGCATAGCCCCTCCACAACGGCTTTAACAACAGCTACTTCGGCTTCAATCTGAAAAGAGAAAAGAGGCTTAAAAATCAAACCCAACGACTAACAAGCTGAAAAGAAGGGCACCAAAGTAGCTCTAACAGGCAGTTTACCTCAACTTCAGAGGCAGGAACAGGTTCAATATGATGCGAGGCGTGGAACATACTGAAATGGTACAAACTAGAGTTCTGAAACCAGATAGCTAACCAAAATATATATAAGCAAACAAACACATGAGAATAAATACAGAAAAGGCAGAAGTTATCAAATAACTGAATGAATAATTAAATAAAGTTATCTAAACTACTCTTGTTATTAAAAAAGTATCAAATAAATTAAATCCAATAGATTACCAAAATAACTGAAGGAAATATGTGGAAGAAACTGTAGCATAAACACATACTTCTTTACAAGAGATTACCTTTGTCAAAGTATGGATCAAACACTTGTTTTACAGCCTCTCTGTGACAAGAAAAGCATGCATCAGACTACCATGTAAGGACCCCTCCCCAACTCTCAACCCACAAAAAGTGTTTAGCATATAATGGAAATACTAAATATAAGTCCCCATTAATTATCTCAAAGTCCTACATACCATAGAAAGCCTGTTTCAAACTCAAACCAGAAAGCTGAGTTCTTAATTGGTACAACTAAAGTAGATGTTCTAATTTGTACTTTGCTGAAGTGGCATGACGGGAAATCACACATAACTAAGATCAAATAAAAGTCACTAGCACAGGCATTTTACTTCTAGGGTCAATGTTCCGATAATAAGCAAGTAGGTCATAAATTTAATAAAAACAAAACGCATTCTGATGGAAACAAAATTTACGAGATGGGCTCTGCGTATTTTGTGCTCATATACAGAATGTTGGCTCGTACAGGAGGATCTGCAGCCTGCAACGAAGACGAAAGTCATTACTAACCGCTAGTCTGGAAGGATTGATTACATCTCAGTTGACTCATGTATTACCTTAAGCACAGGTGTAACATATCCATCTTTCAAAGTAAAGAGATCTGAAAGTGTCAGTGACTGCGAAGTTTCACCATGTTTTAGAAAAGCTGCTCCATGTTCCTCCAAACTCCTTTCCATTTTATCATACAATGTTGATCTTCTAATTCTATATGACACGAAAGAATCTGACACAAAAAAAAACCCTAACATAGTTAACATACTCAAATCTAAGTTCAGTAATATGATGATCAAGAATTTTATAAAAGAAAACTATAACATAAAGAGTTTTTAATAACTAAGGCAAACATGATGAATTAACACCACGAATTCACAACTGGCAACATAATGTTCTAGTGATTTGAAGCCTAAAACCATCAAAATTAAATAGTGTCAGGTTTACTCAAACAATCATACAAAAAAGTATTCATTTTTCCTAATAAATCAATAAAAAAACATTTACACTAAAAGAAAATCCCAAACCCAAAAAAGGAAACATGAAGTTTAATGAAACCCCAGCAACAAAAAGTCAAAAACCCAGGACAACTTTAAAGCTCACATGAAAAATTAGGATCGCATGATGTACAACTAAGCTGCCCACTAATTATTTTAAAGCTAAAATGACATTAGATCATAAAAGATAAAATTAGGATCTCGTGATAAAAAGCTAAGAAATCATTTAAATGAATATGGAAGAAGAAAAAAAACATGGTAGGGGAAGAGAAAATACCTAAACGAGGAGGAGAAGTTGAATTGTGGAGAGCCATTTGGAAGAGAAAGTAAAACAAAGCAAGAGAGGAAAACCAGATTAAAGCAACAGTTTTTGAATGGCTCCACCAATTTCTAACTCTACCCATCACCACTATTCCTTTGCTTCTTCTTCTTAGCTTCCCTTCTTAAAATAGCAGGTAGGATAGGAATGGCGATATTACGGGCGGGCGGACTTTTGCCTGCCCCGGCTTTGATCCGAATTTGAAATCTATTACGTATATATTAAGGTGTTTTGACCCAAATTCATAGGCCCAACCCATTTATTTATAATTCATTTATTTGTTTCATGTCCTTCATTCTTCTCTCTTCTAAAACCCCAAATCTCGGGCCCTAAAAGAACCAAAATCTCGGTAAAAGTATCATACAAGTCCATGTATTAACTACTACATTGTATTTTAGTCCTTTGATTGAAAAATGAATAAACTAGTTCATATGCAATTCGTATTGAACAAATTGGTCCTTGCGTTTAAACTCCCATCATTCCCACAGTTAAATGTTAAAATTGCAACAAAAACGTAATTTCTAAAATGGTCCTTAGACTTACCATTTTCTCTCAAAATAACACCTTTACTCTTTTTGTCTGAAATTGATATTTTGAACTTTAATTTAATAAAATATTATGGTATTTTTTTCATAAAATTATTAAACAAGATTATGTGATAACATCAAATTTTGAAACATAGTATTATTTAAATTTTTAAAAGGATGAAAGTTCAAATATATATAAAAATCTAAAAACATATAGTCCAACATCTTGTGGTTTTCTCTATGATTGATGCATTTATTAATTTTAAAATCTAAAATTTGATATTTAAAAGTAATCATATAAAGTCGATTAAATTTGTGCTGTTATAAGGAATATCGCTTCAATCATTATTGATATTAAATTTTGAGTTTAATTTTGGACAACTTTTTTTCCTTCTAAAAATCAATAACGTAAAATATAATTTTTATAATCTAAAATATCCTATTCAATCATCAAAACGATAAAAAAAAAATTAAAATCTTTTAATATTTCTATTAATATATCACATACTTGAATTTTTCATAATAAAATGATCGATAGCAATTGTAAAACAATTATACAAATCGAAGCTTCGTGTTGTTATAGTAGAAATAAAAAAATAAATCAAAATAATAATAGAACTACAGCTACATACTCAAAATATAAAACAAGTGTCTTAATGATGCACATATCCTATAAAATAAGTCGAGTTTTGTACTCTAAGAAGAAAATGTTAGAAATTTTTCAACGATGATGTTCCTCTGAAATGAACAACGAAAACATCTGAATATTGAGCTTTACAAACTCACAACACACTTCTATTCTATTACACTTCAAACAACTCATAAATATAAGTATGCAAAGCGACTACGTGAGTATAAACAAAAAGCGATGAGCATAAACATATATCATCACTAACTGGGATATTTTACTTACCAACATTTTTTAGTATACTGCATAAAGGTATCAGTAACAATAAGTTAATCAATGACTCTGAGACTTATTAACACAATTATATCAACAACAATGAACTACTCGATATCACTTAATAATCTCGTAATAAAAAAATCATGATACTTGATATCATTTAGCCGTAGATAAATCAACAGTGATAATCAATTTTATATCATTTAGCCCTAGATACCAATCGTACTACGTGAGTATATACATGATGTATTAGTGATTCCAAGAGTATAATTGTTTGTGATATATTTTTCTTCGTCATCTTTTCTTTTTTAAATCTCCATAACATCAAATGACTGGTAAGAGCATTTTTCCATACTTAAATAAGGTTTTAATTTGTCTCAATTATTTCTTACAACCCTTATGTATGTTAAGAAATTCTTGCATCTTTTGTTGGCTAAAGAAGAGTATAAAAGCTACCAAGTGCTAAAGGAAGAAGATGAGAGTGATAGTTGAGCAAATGAGTTTCATTTTGGGATTCTTTATCAAGGTAGTGTATTTCTAATCCTTTGTGGTGTTATGACTTTCCTAAATATGATGTTTTATTGAAGATTTGGGTGTTAAGCATGTTTGGGGGTTCTTGCTTGATTTTGCCCTAGATGACGTTTTTATTGTAAAGCTTGTGTTCTCCCCTAAGTTGTAAAGCATAATTTTGGGTTAAACTAAAGTGTTTATGAGGATTTTAAGTGTTTCCCGAGCCTAAACGAGACATTTCTGGGTTTAAGTATCGATATTGGATTAACAATATCGATACTAAATGAACTAGGTTGATTTTTAGGCATTTTATAAGGGTAGTATCAATAGTGTAAGGGGGAGTATTGATAATACTCATCTAGTATCAATATTGGAGGTGTTAGTATCGATACTAAGGTGATTTTTGGCAATTTTGAAGCTATTTTTTGGTATCGATACTGAATGGAGTATCTATACTTGTCAAGGAAGTATCAATATTGCATGTATGGTAACAATACTACCTATTTTAGGTGCACAAATATAATTTTTTAAAGGCTTGTAAGAGTGAGGGATAACCCGCAATAGTGAGATTTATCCTGCTAGAGGCTTAAATTGTTAAAAGCAACTAATGACACTTTTGAGAGTGATTTATATCCATAAAACCCTTAACGGTAGAATACCTCAAAGTATCCTTAATCGATCACGTATCGAACAATCATGAAAGAAGTATCATTCCAAAGAATGCTCTTGTAAGCGATATGATGTATCATACGAACTTGTGATGAGAGTAGTTAGAGAGTTATTGCGATTAATGAACTTTGAGTCAAGTAGTAAGCCACTAAATAATATATCAAGTGGGTACTGGTAATAGTAATTATCTTAAGAACGTAAAACGCTAGAAACACATCAATAGGTGAAAATTAACCAAAATGCCCTTGAGGTTAATGAGTAGAACATAGTGGTCTAACAAAATAATAGACGTAAAAAACTAATAAAGTTTTGCATAATGTTTTAGATGTGAGAACGAGTGAGATAGAGGCGAGTGAAGGGATGAAACCTAATTGTGTTGAACTATGTTAATGGGTAACTAGGCTACCTTGATTGTCCTTGTGTGGTATTGAATGATGTGTGTGTCCTATGAGTACCCTTGTATACATATTTGATTGCATTGATTTTTGATTGATAGATACTCATGATGCTTGGCTTGACATCCATGTGACACCAAACCAATGTTATGTTTAAGTGGAAATTTTACCGAGGCTATGTGATGATTGGGTTTTCTCATATGTGATTGTACTTCGTGACTATGTAATATTGAATACTATCATTGTGTTGTGTGATGATTGTGTATTAAATATGATGATGCATAATAATATGATATTATGGTTAAAGACTCAATATATATATATACTAATAGTGAGGCCCTTAGCAGAAGACTAAGGGATGTGTGAAACTCAGACTATAGTGGTAGAATTGTTGAACCTTAAATAGGTAGCACTTGATTAATGTCTTCTAGCATGCTTATGTTTATGAGATTCATAATGGTGCTCTAGAGAGATTATACTACTAAATTTTGTAAGCTTAGTGTTCAGATATATTTGTTCGTAGTCTAGTAGCTTGAGTTGTTCGAGAAGCTCCATCGCGGCAGGATTTCCAACATTCCTTACAGAGATTGTATTATTCTTTTAAAGGGCATGTATATGAATATGACCCTTACTTTTGTATTGAGTTTATAAACTATAAGGTTTATATTATTTTAATTTAAACTATATGTTGAACCATGCTTTGATATTTTTAATATACCAAAAATTAATACTTTTAAAGAAATTTTAAGAATATTTTTATTCAGTTTTCAATATTATATTTGATTCAATCGTTCAAATATGAAAAGTTAAAAACTCCATTTTTACTCCTAAATTTTTTGAAAAATTTTAGTCATAAACTGGGAAAAATTTCAAACTTTTTTACGAAGGGTTTCGGATTTTAATTGAGTCAAAAATTAATTTTTAACCTTACAGTATTGATACTGCAAGAACAGTACCAATACTGGCAGCGATTCTCCCTTAATGCTTTTGACAAATGCAAATTTCAGTAGGCTATTTTGGTATTGATATTGTGCAAGTATCAATATTGATATCAATACTTTAAGTAGAGTATCGATACTCCCCTCTCCCCAATGGCTAGAATTTTTTATTTAATGCAATCAATATCGATACTCCAAGCAATAGTATCGATACTCGAGGTATCTAGGCATCATTTATTACGAGAAATTTCATCCCAACGGCTCTATGAACTCTCACAACAACTCAAACGACTAGAATTGAATCAAGGGATATAAAAACAAGATTCCAAGTCATATATGAAGACAATAAATCAAATAGGAAACCATAGCAATCACAAAGGCTAAAAAATTGTTTCAACAACACTTTTGTATTTCTTTATTTTATTCTTTCAAGTGTTCTATTTGTTCTAAATTGTGCAAACACATTCTTTGTAAGAAATATTTCAAAGTTTGCTATTTGTAATTTCTTTTTTGGAAGGGTTGTACACTTGAGACTTTTGGGTATAAGTCTAAATGTGTTGTAAGGTTACACCTTGTCCTAAAAAATTTGAACAAATTAGTGAATTTGTTGAAATCCTTAGTGTGGAAACTAATGAATTGTATGTAGACTTCATTGAAGAAGTTGAACCACTCTAAAATTACTTGTCTAATTTTTCTTATTTTTTTGCAAAAAACTTTTATCACTCTTTTAATTGCCAATTCACCCCCTATTGGTCATTCTATTGGTTCGATTGACTCAATAATTGGTATTAGAGTTAGAATAATTGGAAGGTTTAACCATATCTTGAGAAGATCCTAGAAGAGTTCAATATGTTTTCAAGCCTTCAATGGCATCTACTTCAAACTTTGACATAGTTAATGATTCTCAGCCCATCAAGCGGCCTCCATACTTTAATGGATCCAACTATGCCTATTGGAATAATAGGATGATGGTTTTCATTCAAGCTAATGATTTTAGAGCATGAAGCATCATGATGAAATGTCACACTACTCCAACTATGGATATGGAGGAATGGAATGAAGAAGAAAGAAAAATGTTCCATCTCAACGGTAAGGTCATGCACATTATATTTTGTGTAGTTGGCCCTGATGAATACGAGAGAGTGTCATCTTGTTCCCATGCTAAGCGATTTAGATAAATCTTGAAGTTACTCATGAAGGAACAAATAAGGTAAGAAAAAGTACAATTAGCCTTCTCAATCATAATTATGAAGACTTCAAGAAGAGATTGGCTGAGGATATTAAAGCCATGACCATCAATTTTTATTTATTGTAAATGTTCTCAAAGGCTTTGGAGAAGTCGTTCCTAATGAGTAGCTTGTTAGGAAGATGATCTATAATCTTCCCAAGTCATGGCAATCCAAGAAGATATCCTTAGTTGAAACAAAGAATCTAAAGACCCTTAATCTTGATGAGCTCATTGGGTATTTGCTTACTAATGAGTTAATGGTAATGGAAGAAGAAGAGCAAGAAAAGAAAGACAACGAAAATAAAGAGATGAAGAAAAAATAAAAACATTGGCATTGCTCTTAAATCTAAAAAAAGATGAGAGTGATTCTAATTAAGATAATTAAGATAAAGAGATGACAATATTTTCCAAATGATTCAAGAGATTCATGGGTCCAATAGAGGAAAAAGGTTTCAAAGAATGAGGGCTTCAAGAATGAATCAAAAGAGAAGGATTCCATAATTTTTTATGAGTGTAAAAAGTTGAGGCATATCAAATTCGATTCCCCTCAATTAAAGAAGAAAGAGTCCAATAAGAAGAAACAAAAGGCACATATTGCTATATGGAGTAATGAAGAATGCTCTGATGAAGAAGAGAAAGAGGTAGGAAATTTGTGTCTCATGGCCATAAAGGACAACTCTAAGGTAACCTCTAATTCATCTACATCAAATGAATATTCTTTTGATGAATTACAAGAGACTTAAGATGAGTTAGCTTAGGAATTTGATATCATACTTTCAAAACATAAGAATAATATTTCAAAATTAAAAAGCGAAAATGATCTCTTATCCAAGACCAACAATGGACTTGAAAGTATAATCAAGTATATGCAATTCAAACTTAAGTAGTTTGAAAAGAAAAATCAAGACTTGCACAACCTACGTTCAAAGTTCCATGATGATCTTCAAAAGTAATTTGATGATCTCAAAGCTTCTTTTAACAAGGTTGGAGCAAACCGATTTTAAAAAGACCAAACTTCTAAATCCAAATATGTTAAAAATAGCTATAGACAATAAAAAAAATAGAGGTCCCCAAAGAACCTCTAATAAGAAAGTTGTTAAAAGCATATGGGTCCCCAAAGAATTAATCGCTACTAAAGACAAAAATATCCTAGAAAAATGGATACCTAAGGGGATTAAATTATTAGGAACTAATTCCTATAGAACCAAAAGAATTTGGGTACCAAAAATAGAAAATTAATCTTATTTTGTAGGTGGATGAGCATTGTTACAAGGCACAAAACAAAAGCGTAAATTCTTGGTACCTTGATAGTGGATGCTCAAGACATATGACTGGTGACAAGAACCGTTTCAAAAAGCTCAAACCTAAAAGTGGAGGACTAGTAAGTTTTGGTGACAACTCTAAAGGCCACATTGAAGGAATCAGTTCAATTGGAAACAATTCTTCCATCTTTATTTAAAATGTGTTATATGTCAACGGATTAAAGCATAATCCACGTAGAATTAGTCAATTGTGTGATAAAGGTTATATTGTATGCCTAATTGTTAAAGATTAAAATGGTTTATGCTTATGGCGTAGAAAACTTGGACATGCTAGCATGAGCATATTAGATAAGATAATGAAAAATGATCTAGTGAGAGGCTTACCAAAGCTAAAGTTTAACTTCAATAAAATTTGTGATGTATGTGCTAAGGGTAAGCATAAAAGAGTTTCCTTTAAATAAATTAATGATGTTTCCTATAGTAGAGTGTTACAATTGATCCATATTAATTTATTTGGACGTATTAGGACTACTATCTTGGGTGGAAATCAATATGTTTTTGTGTTTGTTGATTATTACTCTAGATTAACATGAGTTTTTTTAAGTACTAAGGATGAAGATTTAGATAAATTCATCACATTTTTTAAAATAACCCAAAATGAAAAAGGTTACTCGATTTATAGTGTTAGGAGTAACCATGGAATCGAAATTCAAAATCTTGGTTTTGAGGATTTTTGCAACTCTTATGGTATTAACCATAATTTTTAGCCCCTAAAACCCCTTAACAAAATAAATTTGTTGAGAGGAAAAATATAACTTTAGAGGAAATTGTTAGAACCATGCTTTGTGAAAATAATTTGCCAAAATATTTTTGGATGAAAGCCACAAACACCGCTTGCTATATTATAAATAGAATAATGATTAGAACTATTTTGAAGAAAATTCCATATGAACTTAAAAACCTACCATTAGCTATTTTTATCCTTTTGGGTGTAAGTGTTTTATTTTAAATTATGAAAAAACAATCTTGGCAAATTTGATGCAAAAAGTTATTGAGTTTTTAATAAAATAAATATAGTGGTAAAAGAGTCTATTCATGTTGTTTCGATGATAACCCCCTTATGAGGAATGATTCTTATATTGATGATGATGTAGTTATCATAAACTCAAATGAAGTTGGTGAATCATAATTGAAACATATAAAGGATGTGCAACCTCAAGATGCTCTCAAAAAATCTAACTCTAGAGAAAAATGAGGTCTTCTCCCTAAAAGAGTACAACTATGTCAAAGGTGGTGAAATTTTTGGGTGATTCATCCCAAGGGGTAACCACTAGATCTTCTTTAAAACATTTGTAATTTTATTTCATTTATCTTATGCATAGAACCTAAGAATATTAAAGAAGCATTAAATGATGAACATTGGATTATGGCTATTCAAGATAAGTTAAAACAATTTGAGAGAAGTCAAGTATGGGCATTAGTTGAAATGCCTAGTGACAAATCTACTATAGGTACTAAATGAATATTTAAGAATAAATTAGATGAAGATGGTAATTTAGTGAGGAACAAGGATAGACTTGTTGCTCAAGGGTATACTCAAGAAGAATGAATATATTTTGTTGAATCTTATGCTCCCATAGCTAGGATAGAGGCCATTAGAATATTATTAGCATTTGCATGTTATAATGATTTTACTTTATACAAAATGGATGTTAAAAGTGTTTTTCTAAATGGTTTTAGAAAAGAAAAAGTGTATGTAGAAAAAGCTCCTAGTTTTGAGGATTCAAAATTTCCAAATTATGTTTTTAAATTGACAAAAACTTTATATGGTTTAAAACAAGCTTCTAGAGCTTGGTATGAAAGATTGTCGGATTTTCTTGTTGAAAAAGGTTTTTCAAAAGGAAATGTTGAAACTACATTATTTATAAAAAGTAAAGTTAAAGATTTATTAGCAATTCAAATTTATGTTGATGATATTATTTTTGGATCTATTAATGATATTTTTTTGCCAAGAATTTTCTAAGTTAATGCAAGACGAGTTTGAGATGAGCATGATGGTGGAGCTTTTATTTTTCTTAAGGCTTCAAATCAAGCAAAGGAAAGATGATATCTTCATCAATCAAGCAAAGTACATCAAATATATGCTTAAGAAGTTTGGATTGGAGGATGTGAAACCCCAAGCCACTCCTATGAGCTTATCTATAAAGCTTGACAAGGATGAGGAAGGTAAGTGTGTAGATGTTAAACTTTATAGGTCTACAATTGGATCATTATTTTATCTTACTACAAGTAGACCATACATTATGTTTAGTATTTTCTTATGTGCTAGATTTCAATCATGTCCTAAAGAAACATATTTACAAGTCATTAAGATGATCTATAGATACCTAAGAGACACTCCTAGTATAGGAATTTGGTATCCTAGAGACTCTAATTTTAGCTTGTATTCTTTCTTGGATGCGAATTATGGAGATTGTAAATTAGATAGGAAAGATACTTCTGGTACTTGTCAATTTCTAGGTAGTATATTGATTTTATGGTTTTAAAAAAATAGCGTAGCATTATCAACCACGAATGTATAATACATTTCGATCGGTAGTTGTTGTGCTCAAGTTTTATGGATGAAACAACAACTCATGGACTATGAAATTGATGTAGATATTGTCTCTATAAAGTTTTACAATACTACTTATATTTGTCTTACTAAAACTCCCATCAAACATTCTAGAACTAAGCATGTTAAAATTGGGCATCATTTCATTAAAGATCATGTCTCAAAGAAGATATAGTTCTAGATAGAGGTGCACAAAAAATCCGAATATCCGATTTTGAGAAAAAAATATCCGAAACTGGTTTTGTGAAAAACCTTTTTTTAAACCGGATCAGATATTTTAAAACTGGTTAGTATAACTTGGATGATGATGCATACCGCCTTAAGGCAAAGGGAAACATTGCAAACATTTCACGATCAGCTTTTCGAGAGGGGCCATGTCCCAAACAATTATCCGGATTCGAATTGGGAAACTATAGCTAAAATAACTGATTTACTTGGGGTTTTTAAAAATGCAACAACTTTTTTATCTGGTGTTTATTACCCTACTAGCCCGTTGGTTCTTAATCAAATATTTTTGTTGGCTACCCGACTAAATGACTTTGAATTTGAAACCGAAGTTTTTCAAGAAATTGGCTTTGCAATGAAGGAAAAACTTTTAAAATATTTTAAGGAGATTCCGCCCATTTTTACATGAGTCGCCGCTTTAAACCCAACGTTAAATGTTGGCGGGGTTGAAACACTAATTGAACAAATTGCGTTTGCTTTTAATCTAACCGATGATGAACCCAACTTTGTTCAAAACCAAATAAATTATTTTAACAAATTTTTTTGAGACATGTTTGCAATTTATTTAACTAAATACGGATCAAGTAGTGTAATACATGATCAAATGAGAACGAATGCGGAATCATCTAGTAGACGTCCAAGTAACATAAATTTGTCACTTTTTAACACTCTTGTAAATTCTCAATCCAAACGATCACGTACTACTACCTCAAGTTGCTAGTTGGGAAATTACATGTCATGCGATTTTCTATCAAAAATGGCATTTGAAGAGTTTGAAAGTTTGGATATTTTGGCTTGGTGGAAAGAAAAAGAAGCACAATTTCCGATTCTAGCCGCCATGGCCCGTGATTTACTAACCATCCAAGCTTCTACGGTAGCTTTGGAATCCTCTTTTTCTGTTAGTGGCAGGGTTATATCGCAACGGAGATCAAGACTAAGTCCCGAGTTGGTGGAAGTATATATTTGTTTGAAGGATTATTTGGATAGAGCGGCTCGGAAGCAACATATCACCACCCTAGAAGATGCAATTGATGTCGATTTGGAAGCAAACTTACACATTGAAGAAGTCGAACTTGGAATATCCCCTCCAAATGAAGAAGGCAAAGATGATGAAGAAGAGATGGCGATGTAGTTTATTTTTAAATTTTATTTCAATTATCGTAAACTTTGTTTCAATTATCGAACTTGGAAGTTTTTAAGTATTTAAATTTATCAAACTTGGAAGTTTTTAAGTATTTGAATTTATCGAACTTGGAAGTATTTAGTATTTCAATTATCGTAAACTTTGTTGCAAATGATGACGATGTAAATTTAATAATATTAAAATCGGTTTTTTTATATCCAGTTTTTTTAAAAAACCGGTTTTTTCAAATCGAAACTGGTTACATCATTCGGCCCTCCAAATCGGTTATGATCCAAACCAGTTTTTTTATAAACCGGTTTTTTGGTTTGGTGAAAAAATCGGATCGGTTTTCATCCGATCCGGATCGGATTTAAATCCGGCTATGTGCATCTCTAGTTCTAAAGTATGTAGACACTTTGCATCAAGTAGTGGATATCTTTACAAAACCTTTAATTAAGGAAAAAATTTGGGCACTTAGGAGAGAATTATATTTAACAAACCTACCTTGACTTTATGTTTAAATGTTTTATGCACTTTTATGATTTTATGAAAAAGCATGATAAATAACTTATTTGATGCCTACCATGTAATTAGTTAGGGGGAGTTTAGGATTTTTCATTAAAATTGATGAAGAGTTCAAAGTATGCTTAAATGTGTATTTGTTTGTTTAAACATGTTTTCCTTCCCAATTTAGAGTTACCTATACCATTATTAATTCCCTAAAGTATGCATTATGACTTTTGACCTTTTGTTGTACCTTAACTAAAAATTCATGCAACTTTAGAATTCATAGGTATTTTTGTTGTTAAATCATGTATGAATGAATGAATGCTTGTATCTTGGTCTTAATTCTATGTCTCATATGGTCATGTGTTTTGTATGTTCTTAGTTTGTGATAAAAATGACTTCTTATGACTTATTTGCTACATTTTTTTTACCATTTCGTGCATTTAGTATTGATATTGTTCTTCCAATATCGATAGTGTTATTCCTTAGTATCGATATTATTCACCAAGTATCGATAGTGTTCTTATAGCATCATTAGGAGTATCGATAGTATCGATACCAACTCCTTCAGCGTAAGAGTATCGATACTCATTTTAATGAGTACCGATACTCAAGGTCAGATTTGTGTTAAAACACTTAAAATCCCCAAAATTTTTCATTTTCTCAAAACCATAAACATATCGCCATAAAAAATACTTCCCCTCTCTAAAAAAATTCGCCATCTATTTTTCAAAATCATGCTGACATCACTCATTCCATCTTATTTCAACAAATCAAAGTAAAAAAATTTTGAACCCTATTTTTTCAAATTTAGGATGATTTTTTCTACTATTTTACTTTGAACCAATATATGGACTAGGAAAATACATCATTTTCGCATCAATGTCTACCGCTTTTCATTACTAATTTTCAATTGTTTTACATATATTTTGAATTAAAAAAACAAAAAGTTTTTTTTGTTATTTTCTTGTTTACATACATTTACACACACACGTTATCACATCTATATACATATGTTTTTTTACTTACATTTTTTAAGTATATATGCATTATACTTATTTATATATATTATATATTTATTGTTTTCAATACAATTACACATATATTAATATGTGAATATATGTATAAATCGTTAAACTCATTAGTTCTATTTATTTTTTCAATACCTTGAATCGTGGACTCATGTTGAGTTTCGGGATTGATGTTCGCTTATATATATATTGTTTTTTTTGTAGGCTTGTCTATCCCGATTTTATCTCAAAAATTCTAAAAGACCTCGTTCTTCCCAAGCCTATCCTCATCTCCGTGCACCTCCTCAAAATCCACCTCCTAACCATATTCCTAACCCAAACAAAGACCCAGATGAACTAAAACTTTCAACTCTTGTTTTAATAAATCGGGTAATACCAACCTTCTTAAGCGATATACGGCTACTTTTGAGACATTTCCTCTTAGAAGTGAACGTATGCCCTCCCTTTCCGCCATGACCGAGCTTAACTTTAAATATATTATGATTCTCAAGTCGTGAAAGTTCGACAAAACTTTTAAAATCAAACATGTTATCTATCAATAGCTTGTTCACATTTTATATTCAAATGTTATTTGTGTTTTTGGTTAAGCCCAAAGTCGTACTGTTAGTATTCGTTACTATCTCATGGGCTAATACATTCACATTGATGTCAATTCCATTGCCCAAGATTTAGGTTTAAAGGTTAAAGGTATCGAAAATGAGAAAGATCATGTAGATTCCCCTTATGTGGTTGACAATAGTGTCAATACCTTAGACATTCATGAGTGATTCTTCCATCTCATTATCTCTTGGTGGTTTCGACCATCCGGAGGTAAGTTCTCCTCCCTTCGTTCCATAGACCTTTGGCGGATCCATTGCTTTTAAAATAAAAATAAATAAAAAAATCCCCCCAATTATCTTTGGTTAGCTTGTCAATACCATATATAGCTTTCAATCTAATAAATTTGATACTTTAGTTTATGGATGTCTCCTTAGCCATTTCTTTGTTAAAGACGGCATCAATGTCGATCAAAATCCTACTATACCCTTGTCCTCCTAAATCGATCTTAAATCTCTTCATACATTGGGGTGTGAGAAGATTGGGACAACTTGGACAAGAAAAGGGAAGTAACCAGTGTTTACAAAATAGGAGCTCCGTCATAAAATCAAAATACACAAGTACAATAAATACAATTTTTGACTCAAATACAAATAATATCCTTGTGAAGTACATGCCACTACAAAGTATCTAAGATGTACTCTAATCAAAATAATCCAAAGCAGAAGTTACGATTGGTGATGACTCCTCAATCCAACGAAAACAAATTTGGAAAGTTGAGCTCACAAAGTTAGTGCCACGCAAATAACTCTAACATACTATATGAATTCATCACATAGGCATGCGAACAAGTATAAGCATGAACATGCAATCAATCCAAGACACGACAAAAGTATAAATCATGGTTTACTTAGAGGATCACATAGCATCTCAAGACTTATACCACTTTATCCTACTCAAGGTACCTTAGATAAGACTCGAGTCACACATCATCATAATCTTTATATAGAAAGGCCTTCATTGCCCAATACATATGACGCCTTAGGGGTGACATAGCATTAGAGCCTACTCACTACAAGTATACTCCACGAAATAATTGGGACACCTCCAGGGTCACTTAGCATTGGACCCTACATCCAACTAGCATTTAAAGTGCATAAGCACTAACCTAACACATTCGGATGTTTAACAACGTAAGAAAATCGACGTACATCTAAAATGGTACAGGTGTCCTTATCGTCTCTCGATCATTACACAAATCAAGTATTATGTCATCTTAGTTTATGTGGTTCTCAATATAATTATTGAAGTTTATTAGTTATTCCACTTTCAAAATTATTAAAGATGTCCATATGACTCTTAACCTATTCCCATAACAATAGATATTTAATCAACTTTCTATCCAAACAATGACGATGGTACTGACAATAGCCTTTCAGTATCGATGTTGGCCTTAGGGTATCGATACTTCCCCATGTATCGATACCAAAAATAAATTCAATGTTTTGGAAAATACCCCCAGTATCGATTTCTATTGGGAGTATCGATACCTACAATATCGATACTCCCATGAGTACCGATACCAAAAGTAGCTACTGGAATTCAAATGCCTATATTAGTATCGATACTAAGCCTAGAGTATCAATACTCGTGGGGCAGTATTGATACCACATGTACGGGTATCATTACTCTCACCTCAAAATGCCTTTGTTTTTTGCTACATGAAGAATAATATTGGTATTAATCATCTAGTTCCGATCTTCAGCCCAGAACACCTCTGTTAAGAAGGTTAGAAATGTGACTCCTAATCTCTAGAAATGGATTAAGAACACTAAGGAATCCTAAAACCCAAAACTCAAATTAAACCTCACCTTGGACTTTTTCAACAATGGATAAAACTCACAAAGTTCTCACATTTTCCTCTCTCAAGATACCAAATGAAGAGAGAGAGTATGAATATGGAGAGGAAGAGTAAAAAGATGAAGGAAAAGAGGAATGAGAGGTCCTTACCATTGACATCACCATCTTTTTATGGAATTTAATCTTTGAAACAATTTAGAGGTTATTTTTCACTCCTAGTACTTGTCCTTTCATGCCCAATTCAAAGACACCTCTTTTATGCATTATTGGGCTCAATCCCAACGAGAATAAGTCAAAATTAATCCAACACATCTAAATAGTCTTTTGTCCTAATTAAAACTCACTCGGTTTTACCTGTAATTACTAACCAAAAAATCGAGGCGTTACAACTCTCCCCTCCTAAAAAGAAATTTCTTCCTTAAATTTTACCTAAATAGAAAAAGATATGGATACTGAAGTTGCATGTCTTCTTCAGTTTCCCAAGTTGCTTCTTCCATACCATGGTTGTTTCATAGAACCTTCACTAATGAGGCCAGCTTTTTTCTTAGATCCTTAACCTCTCGATCCAATATCTTTATCAGTTCATCTTTATAGGTCAAATCTTGGCTCACCTCGAGATGCTCCAATGTAATGATATGGGATGGGTCAAAACGATACCTTCTAAGCATCAACACGTAGAAAACATTATGGATGCGCTCCATCTTATGGTAAGGCTAGTAATTAAGCCAGGGTCTAACCCTCTCTAAAATCTCATAAGGTCCAATCAAATACGAAGTTAATTTCCTTTTCCACCCAAACTGAAGTACCCTTTTCCAAGGTGATACCATGAGGAATACCTTTTCACGAAACTCTATATCTTTATTCTTCAAGTCTGCATAAGACCTTTGTCTATCAAAAGCCTCCTTATGTCTCACTTGAATTAACTAAATTTCTCTTCTACCACCCTGATCAAGTCCGGGCTGACCAACTTTTTCTCACTCAGCTCTGTCCAACATAAGGGAGTCCTGCACTTCCGGCCATACAAGGCTTCGTGGGGAGCCATTTGGATGTTATATTTATAACTATTATTGTAGGTGAACTCTACCAACGAAATATGATCCTCCCAACTACCCTCGAAATTCAAGACGCTACAACTAAGCATGTCCTCAAAGATCCAAATTACTCTTTCTAACTGACTATCAGACTGTGGGTAGAAAATGATACTAAAATGCACTCAGGTTCCTAAGGTTTCATGAAGTACCTTCTAAAATCTTGAGGTAAAATGCAGGTCTCGATCAGAAATGATTGACTTCAGTACCTCATGTAACCTCATTACCTCACGTATATAAAGATGAGTCAACCTTTCCAAGGTGAAGTCCATTCTAATTGGGAGGAAGCGAGCAATCTTGGTTAGTCTATCCATTGTTACCCATGGTAAACCCATCACGAAATCCATGGTCATCTTATCCCACTTACATGGTGGATTTAAATAGGTTGAAGTAGGCCTGAGAGACCCTGATGTTTCATTTTTACTTGTTGGCAAGCCAAACACTTGAAGATGAACTCAGACACCTCTCGCTTCATACCCAACCACCAACAATAATTGGCAGAGTTATTAGTACATCTTATTACTTTCGGAGTAAATGAAAAGCATACTACAATGTGTCTCATGTAAAATCTTGTTACACAATTGTTCATCTGATAAAATGCACAAAACATCGTGAAAGTACAACATGTCCTCATCTCTTAACTTAAAATCGGGTACCAAACCTTAGTGAACTTGTTATATCTGATATTTCAGCTTGTCGTATGAAATTTGTATTCTTTTACTATGCTTACTAGTTTAGGCTCTACTCTTAGCTCCGATAGTAAACCTCTATCCCTAGACAAACCATGCATGCTAGTAAAGCCCGTAACTCTATCATCGACATCTGACTTAGAGTATCTACGATCATATTCACTTTCCCAATGTGATAGTCAATAACATAATCATAATCTTTAAAAAGCTCTACCCATATGCGTTGTATCAAATTCAACTCTTTTACGTAAGTATTTGAGGATTTTGTGATTAGTAAAGATGTAACATTTCTCCCCGAACAAGTAGTGCATCCAAATCTTTAAGGCAAAAACTATTGCAGCAAGTTCCAAATCATGGATGAGATAGTTAAGTTCGTGTGGCTTGAGTTAATGAGATGCATAAGCCAAAAAATTCCCTTCTTTTATTAGGACACACCCTAAGTCATTTAGCTAAGCATTGCTAAACACGGTATATCCTTGCCAGATTCTGGTTAGGTCAAAGCGGGTGCTTTGGTTAAGATAGACTTCAACCGGTCAAAGATTTCCTGATGCTTATCATCCATATAAATGGAACCCCTTTCTGAAGTAATTTATCCATGGAAGCAGCTATCATAGATAACCCCTTGACGAAACGATGGTAATACCCAACAATGCCTAAAAAACTACGTACCTCTAACATATTTCTTAGCGGTCCCACTCAACTATGGCTCAAATCTTTTGGGATCCACTCTAATGTCGTCTTCAGATATACGTGGCCTAGAAAATTCACTTATGACGACTAGAACTCGCACTTGTTGTACTTGGCATAAAGTTAACGCTCTCTAAGTATTTGCAACACAATCTGAAGGTGACGGTCGTACTCTTTTTCTGACTGTGAATACACAAGAATATCATTAATGAACACTACTACAAATTGGTCGAGATACATATGGAAAACATGGTTCATTAGGTCAATGAATATTTTCGGGGCGTTGGTGAGCCCAATTGGCATTACTAGAAATTTGTAGTGTCCATATCGAGTCATGAAAGTTGTCTTTGTTACATTGACATCCTTGACTTTTAATTGATAATACCATACCTTAAATCAATTTTAGAAAACACAGAAGATCCCCTAAGTTGGTAAAAGATTTCTTCAATCCTTGGGAGGTGATATCGGTTCTTCATAGTCAGCTTGTTTAACTATCGATAATCAATGCACAACCTCATCGATTCATCCTTCTTCTTTGCAAATAAGACCGGTACACCTTAATAAGAGGTGCTCAGTCCGATGAAGCCTTTTTCTATGAATTCATAGAGTTAGATTTTAAGCTCCCTCAACTCTGTCGGTTCCATACGGTAAGGAGCAATAGACACGGGTGTTGATCTTAGAAAAACTTCTATTCCGAATTCCAATCTCGATCCAACATTAACCTTGAAAACTATTTCGAAAACATATCCAGGAAATCACATATGACTCAAATATCTCTTAACATTAGGCCTTGAACCTTTGAGTCAACTATGTGTGCTAGGAACGCCTCACAACCTTGATCTAACAACCTCCAAGTTGTCAATGAAGAAATAATTCAGAATATGCACTCGAGATCATTACTCATTACTACTTTGCTCCATCAACCTTTTTTAGCTTGAGTTGCCTCGCTTTATACCTCAAACTCTCATCATGCTCGGTAAGCTAACCCATGCCTAAAATTACGTCAAACTCTCAAAAGGGTAGTTTCATCAAATCGACTATAAAGGTTTCACCTTAAACCTCTAAGGGACAACAATAGTGGATCTTGTCTACAAATACATATAATCATAAAGGGCTAGATACTTAGAACCATATCTTCAACAATAGGTATATCACGATCAAGATCAATACATATATGAATGAGTAGACTCCGGATCCACTAATGTAGTTAGAAAACATTGTAAAGATACTTGAAATCACATCGTAGTGTTCCTCCTGAGCTCTCATAGCAAACTGCCTTAAAGCCACTCTTGGCATGAACCCAGCCGATCACGGCGATGAGTTCCAATGTTAGTTCAATGGTTAGATGCGTACTGACACTCACCATTGAAGCTGAAGATTGACACTCACCACTGAAGCTGAAGCTAAAGGTCTCCTCCTACACTATGACTTACCTTCACAGTTTGAAGTATAATCTGACTCTGGGTGTCTACTGAGGGGATCTCTAAGACACCTGAGAATCTTTGGCTCTATTTACCAGAGCTTGATATGACCTAGCCAATTCAGAAGCCCTTTGACTCTTCCCTACAAAACTGCTCATCACCATAGCTTTTATCCTCTGAACCCTCTCAAATAATTTAGCTTGACGAGTGAGCTTGGTAAAAACCCTCAAGGGATTGGCTTCCAGCTAAGTATGAATATCCAGGTGGAGGCCCTCCCTAAACCTCTGACACCTTAAGTCCTCGTTAGCTACCAGTTCGGTGCATACCAGCTCAAACAGAGGAAGTCCCTTTCATATTCAATCCTTGATTTGTCGCCCTGAGTCAGCTGAGTGAACTGCATCCTCAAATTATCAGCATGGGCCTCTCTAATATATTTCTTCCAGAACTCAGACAGAAAGTACTCTCCTATAGGACGCTTGGGCTCCAATGTTAACTCAATTGTCTCTCACCAATTGATTGCATCATCCTTTAGCAGTACGGTGATGCACTCCAAGTTTCACTCAGGAGTGAGGTGAAGATGGGACAGGGTGCGTAGGGTCTCTCAACCACTAGTCTACAACTATGGGTCATCCTCTCTAGAACCATAAAAATTCATCATCTTGTACTGACAGAGTCTCTCAACTGGTGACTCTTGCGTAGATGCAATGAGAGGAGTGGGAGGCTTGGGTGGAGCGATGCATGCTCTCAGAATAAAATGCGTTTTGTGCCTCAAGGCTTAGATTAGATCGCAACAGAAGGTTACCTCATCGACTGGAACTTTAAACTCCATCGAGTCTAACACAAACTCGTCACCTAGCTCATCCACTAGTGACACGCGACTCTTATCCTTTCCCTCATTACTAGGAGCAGTATCTTCGACCAATAATATGAAATTCAAAATGAAAGAGGTTAGGATCGGCATTCCAGATTTTAAGCACTCATGACACTTTAAAGGCATGTACTTACTGGGACCTATTGACTCTAACTCGTGGGTCCTAGGAAAGACTAAGACTGACACTCTAATATCATTAATTATAATATCCTAATCTAGTCTAACCCAAAGATTAATAGACTAAACCTTACACGAGACCACCAAAGTGGCTAACCCAAAATTTTTCTTTCAAAACGACAATCAACATGATTAAATCAAACTCATAACCATAAACATGATTTTAAAACATTGTCATTTAGTGTTTACAAAATAAGAACTCCATCATAATACCAAAATACATATGTTTAATAAATAGAGTTTACAACTCAAATACAAATAAGGTTCCTCTGAAGTACATGCCACTACTAAGAATCCAAGACGTACTCTGATAAGAATAAACCAAACTAAAAGTTATGATTGGCAATAGCTCCTCAATACTTCATCCTAAGAACCTGCGGATGGAACACATTTTGAACACTAAGATAACAAGCTCAATGCCACACAAATAACTCAATCATAATATATGCATTCATCACATGGACATACAAACAAGTATAAGCATGAATATGTAATCAATCCAACACACGACAAAAGTAGGTATCATGGTGTAGTTGAAGGGTCACATAGCATATCCAACTCAAACCACTTTATCCTACTCAAGGTACCTTAGATATGACCCAGGTCACACAACATCAAAATTTCATCTAGAAAGGCCCTCATTGCCCAGTATTTAGGATGCCTCTGGGGTCACATAGCATCGGAGCATATGCCATACTAGTCTACTCTTTATAGTATTTGACACGCATCTCAGGTAACTTAGCAAAAGAGCTTATGTCCAATTAGCATTTAAAGTCATAACCACTTACTTAACACATCTATATGTCTAACCACACAAGATGATCTTCATATATCTAAAGTGGTTCGAGTGTCCTTATTGTTTCCTAAACGTTATACAAGGCAAGTGTTATGTCATCTTAGTTTATGTTGTTCTCAATATAATTATTGAAGTTTATTAGTTATTCCACTTTTAATCTTATTAGAGAGGTCCCTATGACTCTTAACCTCATTCTCAAAACAATTGATATTTAACCAGCTTTCTATCCAAACAATGACGAAGGTAATAGAACTGGAAATTTAGTATCAATATTGGCCTTAGGGTATCGATACTTCCCTGAGTATCGATACTAAAAATGGGTTTGATGTTTTGGAAAATACCCCTAGTATTGATACTTCTACTGGGAGTATCGATACCTACCTGCAATATTGATACTCCCATTAGTACTGATATCAAAAGTAGCTAATAGAATCTAAATGACTATATCAATATCGATATCAAGCGCAGAGTATCAATACTTAGGGGGCAGTATCGATACCATATGTACTGGTATTGATACTCTCAACTCAAAATGCCTTTGTTTTTAGCTACAGGAAGAAAAATATCGGTAATGTTCATCTAGTATCGATACTCGAGCCTAGAACACCTTTATTTTCCATAAAAATACAACCAACAACTCAACCATTTACTCTTCTAAGGTTATTAAACATTTTGTATACCTTATAGGAGTTGTAGGGGACCATAGTATGTCATTTAGCATGCTTCATATACCCTAAAAACATCTAAACCATGATCATACGAATTTTTGTACAACATGCTCAAAAAACTCATACAAGCAAGAAAACACAAGAAATGACCTACACATGGTATAGAATAGTTATAGGTGTGTTACCTTAGTCATAAGCTGCAATCTAGCACTTAGAGTTCATCCAAGAATAAGCTTCTCCTTGCATTTGCCCTTAGAGCTTTCCCCCACCTCTTTCACTAATCACAAGTAATAAAATGAGTTACTAACTCATCTAGAGGCTTAATAATGTTATAAATATGACTTATAATCTCTAGAAATAGATTGGGAACACTAAAGAACCCTAAAACCTAAAACACATTTTAAACCTCACTTATGGTCTTCCATAGCTAAAGCTTGAAAACAATACATGGGTGAAAGCTTATAGGGTGAGTATTTCAATTCTTACCTTGGAATTCTTCAACAATGGATGAAACTCACAAAGTTCTCAACTTTTCCTCTCTCAAGATACCAAAGGAAGAGATATAGTTTGAATATTGAAAGGAATAAGACGAAGATGAAGAAAAAGTGGAATGGGAGTTCTCTATCATTGACATCACCATCTTTTGATGGAATTCAGCCTTTAAAATAATTTAAGGGTTATTTTCACTCTTATTCTTTGTCCATTCATGCCCAATTCAAAGGCACCCCTTTTATGCCTTATTAGGCTCAAGATGAACTAGAACAAATCAAACTTAATCCAACTCATCTAAATAGTCTCTTAGCCTAATTAAAACTTATTCGGGTTTACCCGTCACTACTAACCCGGAATCAGGGCGTTACATGATTCTTCATTTTGTGCACCTCATTCTTAGGATGATGATGTGATGCACGATATTGATGATCTAGTGATTCGCGTTCCTGGCGATCCACCTCGATTCGGTGGTGAAGATGCGAGTATGATGCTTCCTTACTTCCAGACTTTCATGGAGACGATAGATATATGGTTTGCTTCTTTGGAGTCTCACTTTTCAACTTTGGGGACTCAAGTTTCTAAGATTACTGCTCGACAGTTGTCATTGGAGGCAATGGATGTGGACTCACAAAGTGATTTTCTTGCTAGATTCGGCACGGTGACGGATAGGATCGACGCTCTTTCACACAATTTTTCTTCCTTTCGCACTTCGCCTTCGGATCGTGATCCTCCTCTTTCAGATGTCTGATCGTTTTTCTATATGATTGCTTGTTATTTGCTCATGTTTGATCTTGCATTTAGTTATTGTTGGATATTTTTATCTTTCATATTTGGATGTTAGTTTGCATACTTTGGTTGTGGATTTCGATGATTTGGATATTTTTATGGATATTTATGGATACTTGGATGCTCATTCTGATTTTATGGTTTTTTATATTTGAGACATGCTTATTTTTTATTATGATCATATTTTTTCTTAAGGATATTATTTATGTTGACTAACCTTTTTTGGAAAATTTGATCTTCACATCTTGTATTTATATATTGTTTAAACTTTTTTATTTAACAAAAAGAGTAGAAATGTTAGAGTAAGGGGAGCATTTATTTTCAAGAAAATCTTAAAATTTTTAAAAGGTTTTGTTATATCAAAAAAGGAGATAGTTGAACCATGCTTTGATATTTTGATATACTAAAAATTAATATTTTTAAAGAAATTTTAACATTATTTTTTATTCAGTTTTCAAGCTTATATTTGATTCAATGGTTCGAATATGAAAAGCCAAAAATTTTGTTTTATTCTTTACTCTTTTAAAAATTTCAAGTCATATACTGAAAATAATTTTCAAACTTTTTTTACAAATGGTTTTGTATTTTAATCGAGTCAAAAAATCAATTTTTAACCATGTAGTATCGATATTCCCGTAATGCTTTTGACAAATGCAAATTCCATTAGGCTATTTTGGTACCAATATTGTGCAAGTATCGATATTGATACTCTAAGTAGAGTACTGATACTCCCCTCTCCCCAACGACTAGAATTTTGTATTTAATACAGGTAGTACCTATACTCCAAACAAAAGTATCGATACTCAAGGCGTCTTGGCAGCATTTATTGTGGGAAATTTCATCCCAACGGCTCTATTTACTTCAACAACTCAAACGGCTATAATTGAATCAAGGGGGTATGAAAACAAGATTTCAAGTCATATGTGAAGACAAAAGATCAAAGAGAAAGCCAAAACAATCACAAAGAGTAAAAAAATCAAGTCAATATCTCAAACATTATTTCAAGTGTTTTATTTGTTATAAATTGTGTAAACACATTCCTTGTAAGGGATTTTTCAAAGTTTGTTATTTGTAATTTCTTCTTAGGAAGAGTTGTACACTTGAGACTTTGGGTATAAGTCCAAGTGTCTTGTAAGGTTATACCTTGTCCTAAAAGGTTTGAACAAATTAGTGAATTTGTTGAAATTCTTAGTGTAGAAGCTAAGGTAGTGGATGTAAACTTCATTGAAGAAGTTGAACCACTCTAAAATTGTTTGTGTCTAATTTTTCATTTTCTTGCAAAAAGCTTTCATCGATCTTTTAATTACCAATTCACCCCCTCTTGTCCATTCCATTGGTTTGATTGACTCAACACTATGTGTTAGGAGTTTTGGTTTATAAAAGTGTTTTTATAACTGTTAAGGATGTCTATTTTGATAAACATATTTTGTTTTAAATGGAAATGAAAAAAGTTTTAAATTTTAATGGTTGCCTCAGTAGCTTAATGTAGCATTTTAGTCAATACGAGTTTAGGCGGTTACACATTGGAATCTTAATTTCAACCTATATACATTGTATGTGTTAATTAGGTTTTCTAGTAATAAAAACTAAGTTCAATATTTAGAATTAAAAAATATAGAGAAAAAATTAAATTTATGTGATAATTACTTGTCTAACGTCATCCCAGCTCAAACATAATGCATTTTGACATTTACATGAATATCATTTATTAAAATCATTAATAATTACTCTAAAAGTATCAATAATAATTAAACCTTTTCATGTGAGGTTTATTTCTTTATATGGAACCAACGATTAATGTGATATATACCTTTAGTAAGGCAATCGTGCTTATTGGTACATAGAAGGATTTAGATAGAGAAATTAAAAACAAAATTATTGGAATTTAATAATTTCATCATGGTTGATTTACCAGCAGCAATAATGATGATGCATCCAACTACTTATAGATCTAGAGTTAAACTTTAATTATCTACACAGGCTTTGAAATTATTTAAATGTTTTTAAGTCTAGATTAATTTATTATTTGTAATAAATATACAAAATATTACTTTAATTCGAATCTAAATCTAATAATATTTTCTATCATTTATATCTTAATCCATTAATTTGAGTTACTAAAGTTAAATTTGACTAACGGGTTAGTTCAAGTGGCAAGCAGCTTAATATCATTTAAGTAGGTCTTGAGTTTGAGTTCTTGTGTATACAAAAAATTTCGGTATGATACTCACCCACCAAAATCAAGTATGCAATACGAGTCAATCTAAATTAATCAGAATGAAACATAAAACAAAAACAACTACATTTGTTTAAAAAAAATATGTTGCAGTGATTGGAATTCAAATATTTAATTTTACTATTTGTTCAAATAGTTATCTATAATTTTAAATTCATATAATTAGCATAAAGTTTTGATATATATATATAGGATAAACAAAAAAGTCAAATTATCTTATTAGTCTTTATACTATATGCAAATTATGAATTCAGTCTTTGTATTCTAATTTGTTTATTTCTAATTCTTATACTTTTCAAATTTTAAAAATTTAGTCCTAACATGAAAGATAGTTATTTATTTTGTTAGGTCAAATTATGTCATTAGTCTCTTTATTATATGCATAAATTGTAAATTTAATTTATTTTTTAATTTGATATTTTTAATTCTTATAATTTAATCATATTGTCTCCTATATAATTTGGTCATGGCTGAAATTTTAAAATTAAATATATTATTACATTTTATTACAAGTTATTATAAATTTTGGGAGTCAAAACAAAATAAAATTAATAATTTAGATACTAAATGTATAATTTACCTAAATTATTTCTTATATTTTTCAAAATTATTCAGACATTAAATTTAATAAATTCAAGAAAAAAATTCCAAAATCACTAAACAAATTTATAATTCCACAAGCGAAGGCATTTTTACTTCTTGCCTTCTAAAAAATCGAAAAAAAAAAAAACAAAGGATGAAATGAAATTAGAAAATTAAATGTAATAAATTAATATGAACACTGTCTCCTCCTCCTCCTCTGTTTTTATTACTTTCCATCAAACCCTAAAATGGCCCATATTAATCACACAGACAAAATTATTTCTTTTTTTTTAATAATAATAAATAAAACGAAACATTTTTTTTCAGAGAGCAATCAAACCTCACGTGTGATACACATCAAATTACACAACTAATCAAAAGAAGAAAAGGGATGATGCATGGTGATGAATGATGATGATTATCTCTAGGAGTGATGACTAGTAGAATCATGTCGAACATCGCCGCCATCAACTCCGCCGTGGTGTGAATGTGACCCGCTTGCTTGTGACTCCGATATGCCGGTGCCCGGAACTTGCCGATAAGGATTCAATCCTGCTAATATATTCAAATGCCCTTCATTTATGCCGCCACCACCACCACTAGCAGAGCCACCTGAACCCAATTGTTGACCTGACAATAAGGCCATTGGCGTTGGGAAGTTGATGAAATTATGCAACCCACTAGACATAGTGCCCCTATACAAACCACTGTTATTAACCGTTGGAAACGTCCATATAGGATCACCGCTCATAATTTGATTATTAGGATTAGTAACCATCCAAAAATTCGCCGGAATCTGAGTCTGACTCGCCGCCGTGCTCGACTGCAACAAGCAACTTCCCATTTGATGTTGTGAAGATAAATCTTGATATGCTCGTCTTTTTCTTCCTAGAGCACCTTCAGTGTCTGATATATTTTCCATTGAAGCTGTACCATCGTTGTCACGAAACTCTTGCTTGGGCGGGAGCATGAAGTTCAAGTTACTACTGCTGGTCGTACTAGGTTGGAAGTTGAGGAATGTCGGCGTCATTTCGAGTCCGATTCCGGGGAAAAAACTTCGGCGTTGTCGCATAGAAAAATTGGAGTTTAAACCCGAGGCTCGAAACTGAGAAGGAACCGACATGCTGGATCCGGAGCTACGGAGGGAGACATTAAGGGAGGTGAAATTTGCTGGGATAGTGCCAGTACCCGTGGCGCCGATCACAGCCGGTTCAGCTTGTTGGAGTAGCCACTCGATGGTTTGGCCTTCGGATTTATGGCCTAGTTCACGGGTGAGCTGGAAAACCCTAGCGGCACAAAGGGCCGGCATGCGGATCCTACGACCGCGTCCCTCGACCTTGGTGTGTCGGTCCTTGGTCGAAGTACTTTTGGGAGGCGGTTTCTTGGGAGGTTCCGGCGAGATTTGGAGGGTCGAAATGGAACCGCTTGTGTTAGATTGATCAGCGGAGGAAGAGGAAGGTGCCACGGAAGGGAAAGTAAGGGAGGAACAATGCTGGCTGTTATCTTCTTCTTTTTTCTCCAGCAATTGGAATGGAAAATCAGGGCGGTGCTGATGATGGTGAAGTTGATAAAGCTGGTGGCTGTGGCGGTGGTGGTGGAGTTGATTACCATCGTTACCTCCTCCTTCCATGATACCATGAAAGTAGTATAATACAGGTGTTTCCTCTAATGCGCTTCCTTTTTCTTTATGAAAGATTACTTCTTGTGATGACGGTGACAGATAGTTTTTTATTAGTATAATTTTGGCTTGGAATTCCCTTGAGAATTATATCATATGGTTATGTTTTTTCATATAAAATAAAATAAAAAGTAAATATAATGTGGGGTAATGTTAATGTGGTTGGACCGACAGACACATTGGTTCAGATTCCACGTGAGGGTGCCCTTTTTTTATCATTCAATCCATAAAGACAATGGTGACCCCATCCCAAGTCAAAATTATAATAAAAGATTTTGCGGTAAATTATCTTTAATTATCCACTTACTTTGACCATATTATTTTAGTTATTCAATTATCTTTTATAATGATATTTACTATTATATTTTAATTTATTTTAATTATTTGTAATTAAAAATAAATAAAATTGTCGATGTGGTTTATTTCATTGATGACATGAAATTAGGTTATGATGATGCATCAATATTATTGTTAGTTTTTTAACGACGAGTGATAAAAAAATAGAATTATACGTTAGTGATGATTTAAAAAAAAATAGTGAAGTGACCTAAATAAAACAAAAATGATAATTAATGATAAAATAAGTAATTTACCTTAAAAGACTTTATCAAAAAGGACCCTAATCTCATTCATGTAATCATTTCGATTTGCCTTTAGCATTTGCTTTTTGTTCTCAACCTTTGTTTGGGGTGCACTTTGGGATTCCTCTCCACCCAATTGTTGGGTTTACAAAAGAAAAAGATCATATCTTTGATCAATTTTTGGCCCCCTTTTGCTGATTAATGACAACTAAAAGCAATCACTTTGGACTAAGACTTTGTTTGCTGTAAAATCCCTTGGATTGTCTGAAACGCATGTGAAAAAAGTAGTTTTTTTCAACAAGGGATTACAAGTTTTTTTTAAATAATCTTAGATGATTATAAAATATTATATGTTTATAAATCTTTTTAACTATTACAATACATATAATTATTTGAACTCAAAATTTAAATTACAAGCTAATAATTAACTGTTTAATTTAGATTTTCCTTTAATCATGTGGATGGTGGAAAAGTATTGCTTCATCCTACACTAACCATTTCCCCTCAGTCTTTAATTCACCTGAGAAAAATGTACAATGATGAAGCTAGTCTGTAGGCTTTCTGGTGCCAAATCTGGTTAAACGTTTTAATTAGTTGGATCTTGGGAGCTCCTTTTAAGGCTCTCGTCAATGATCCTCCCTTTCATTTTGGGATCACAGTTCATACGATTATAGTGAATTTACTATTTTGTGATTAAAAAAATATTATTTTTAACGTTATGGGTTCAAGTTCATGCTAATATAGATTATGTACATATTATTAATAAATTAAAAAAATTGTAAATAAATACTATCCTATAATTATGTCATACTATTTAAAAAGAGATTATGACTATTATTTATTTTTATGGTGACCCTCACAATCTTTAAAAACAGGTTTAACTAGTGTTAAAAAATGAATTTTTGAACTAAGTACTAAAGTTGAGAACGACTAGAAATTTTAAAAAGTTTGAAACATTAAGAAAATAAGATAAATTTGTGTAGATTTCCAGTCGTTCAAGTTCTAAAAAAATCATCATTTTCTTTTTGTGAGCTTCGAGTTTCATGATGGGGAGCCTTAAATGGACATTAAAGGGGTTTATGAGATTCAAGAGTTCATCCTTCTATTTTTTATTTTATTTTTAATTCATATTTTCTCTCTCTTTAATCTTAATCATGTGAGTGATTAAAGACATTCATTATGAAATTCAGAGAAAATGTTGATATCTCTCTTGTACTATATAAGTTTGAAGCTTGTTTTCGTTTGTCTTGATGTTTTAAATGTCTTGGTAGTGGTATGATGTTTTTATTATGTTCCAGCCTGATTGAATATAATATTTTAGTTGCATGATATGTTGGGTGAGTATACATGCTTATAAGATGAAAATAAAGACTTCAGCTATATATTTATTTGTGATAATATTTGATTCCTGATATTTTATATCGATATTTAATTAATATTTAAATAATATTAAAAAAATTATGAATCTTAATAATAAATATCGATATCTAGCATAAGGTAATAATTAGGGGTGAGCGTTCGATCGAGTCGAGTAAAAAAATTTCAAGTTATTTGAGTTGACGAGTCCTATTTTATAACTCGATTTGATTTGAAATTTTTTTGAGTCGAGTCATTTTTATAAAATTCGAGTCAAATTTTTGAGTTTCTATTTAAATTTAATTATAGATATTTATAATATTATAAATTTATTTAATTCTAATTTAAATGATATTTTATAATCATATACAACATATATACATTTTTTTGTTTTTTTCATACGTGGTTTACATATACCATATAAAGTCGAGGAACTCAACTCAAATTTCGACTCAAATTACGAAAAATTTAGAGTTGTTCGAGTTGTATTTTACAACTAGATTTGAATTTATATTTTTTTAGTCGAATCAAGTTTTGCTCACCCTAGTAATAATACCATCCTCAAGATACCATTACTCTAGGTCTGATATAGCTATTTTTTATATTTGGATTTTATTTTTCAATCACTAAAACTGAATTTAGAATCAATAATTATTCCAAGTGTCGATACACTACTTCATTTTGGGTAGCTTTGGTTTGATGGGTAACTTTTTGACACATCTAATCTTATTAAACACTATTAAACATGATTTTCAGAATCGGACCGGTCATGTTACCGGTTCATTGGTTCAACCGGTCGAACCAGTCCGACCGGTCGGAAGAACTGGACGACGTCATAATTATTTAAAAAATTAAATAAAAATATCAAAAATATTTAATAAAAAATAGTTTTTTATCACAAGTCATATTCAAAGCAAGTCATAACATATATAAGTTAAAAACCATAAAATCAAGTGAAACAAAATGATTCAAATTAACTACAACATAATATTTAAGGTAAAACATATTAAATAATAAATATAATTCTATAACTATAATTAAAAAATAAATTTGGGGTTAAAAAATCATAACAAAATGATATTGTTTGGTTTAATTTTTTTTAAAAAAATAATCCCACATGACTAAGAAACATAGAAGAGCATCCCAAAAGTCTAAAGAGTAAAAATATAAGAACAAAACAATCTCACATTGCTAAGAAACATAGAAGCGCATCACAACTATAAATGACTGTCCCTTTTTCCCATATATATGGGGTAAGGGTGAGGTAAGATAGTAGGCTACCCCCAACACCAGGTTGAGAGCAGCTTTCGTAAGAGACGTCCGAATTATGAAATGCCCTCCGTGGGACTCGATCCCACGACCTCAAGGTTAAGAACCTTGTGCTAGAGGTAATTTGGCATTCAAAATCATTGAGCCTTTTGGTGAGCATTGAGTGAACTATTCTTTCACTTCAATCAAGCTCGAATTTTAGGCTTCAATCGAGCTTCTAATTTTTTTTTGAATTCAAGCCTTTTTGAGTTCAAGTTTCAATATTATATTTCGAGTTTGAGTTGAACTTGATAATTTTTAGCTTGTGAGTTTGAGTTGAGTTGAGCTTACTTTTAAAGTTTTCAAGTTCGAGTCGAGCTCAGCAATACTCGAGTTCGACTTGGCTCGTTTAACAAACGACGTTGTTTGGTTTAATTTTTTTTTAAAAAAAACAAAAATCCATGTTTTTTTCGGTTTTCAACCGGTCCGGTTCGAACGGTTCAACGGTTCTAACCGATTCACTAATAGCGGTTCAACCGGTTTAGATTAAACCGGATTAAGGAACGGTTTCCCGATGAACCGGTTGAACCGGCCGGTCCGGTCCGATTTTCAAAACAGAGCTATTAAATACTAGATTGAGTATAAATTATTATAGTAAAAAAGATTAATATGACTTCTATGATTAATAACATTATAAATATCCTAACTACTTAAACTATGAGATACAGTAAAATTATGATGATATCAGAGTCGGTTATAGAAGAATACCCTCAATAATAGTTCAAACCACAACTATCTATCTTATTTATTAAGGCCCGTATTTTCTTTAATTTTATAAAATTGTCTTCACTTTCTCTGAATTATTAATAGTATCTACCATTTACAATTTTATAAAAATTGTACACATCTTTCTAACCTAATTATTAAAGGGTCCTATTTTTTCAATTTTATATAGTAATCCTCACTTTCTACTTTTCTAATTGAGGGTCCTTAATTTTTTAATTTTATAAAATGGTCTCACTTTTTACCTTTATAGTTAAGGGCTCCTATTTTTTAATTTTATAAAATGGTCTCACTTTTTACCTTTATAGTTAAGGGCTCCTATAAAATTCTTAATTTCTCATCACCTTCTCTATCTCTGTCATTAATTCAGTCAACTTTGAATTAGATCTAACAGTAAAATAATATTTTATTTTTTTTTATTTTTTATTCTAAATCAAGTTTCATATCATACTCACGTTAAATTTTTCTTAATATAAAAAATAATGTATTTGATCTAATTTAATCATTTTTCTTTAGTTTATTAGTATAATATTATACTACTTATTTAAAGAATAGAATACACTTTTATTTTATAGGAAATATTTTTAAAATTTTGCTCAAAGTCCTAGAAAAATATCTGAGATGACTTTGGATGGTATGAAATAAATTTAGTAGTGTTGTTATTGTTATTGTTGTTATTATTACACGATTTTTTAAGCAATATATTATATTATAAGATTTTAGGCGCACATGCTATAAGCAATATATTTTTAATAAGATATTGTTAAGTATAGAATAAAGCTATGCATTTAAATTAATAACACAATTTTGGTTGGATATATCTAATTTTTGGCATGGATTCATTTAAGGTTTTACCGCATCGAATCAATTATTGAAGATAGATTTTTCAGTAAAAAAAAATGGACCCATCCTGAAGAAAAGATATCCGATGTCTCCTATAATTCCAAGCGTTGGATCAGGTCTAGAGGTGCACAAAAAATCCGAATATCCAATTTTGTGTAAAAAATATTCGAAACCTGTTTTAGGAAAAATCATTTTTTTTAACCGGATCAGATATTTTAAAACCGGTTTGGGAAAAAATTGAAAAACTGGATTTTTACCGGATAAAAAATCGGTTTGAAAAAAACCGGTTAAAACCCGATTTTTTATCCGAAAAAAATGGTCTGGGTTTAAAAAACTAGTCGTTGGGGTTTTTTTTTTACCGTTTTTTCTTTTAAAAATTACAATTTTACCACCCTAAACATGTATAAATAGGTTGATGATGTATTTGGTTGATTACAATATACAACTTTCTCAAATCTTATTACACACACCTAAACATCTCTCAAATCTTATTTTTATAAATTTTTGTTCATCATGAGTAACACGGCTACATCTTCCGTCGGGAAAAACCTTGAAGTCGTGAGAGTGATCGAACACAATCGAAACAAAGATATTTGGGATCACTACTATTTATGTGAGATGTCAAATGGCTCGAGGAGGGCGCGTTGTAAACTTTGTCTAAAGTTGCTTGCACCGGAAGGAAACACAACGTTGAAGAACCATTTGACAAAATCATGTAAGGCACTTCGCTCAAGATCGGATCCAAGTCAATCGAATCTTACACCGCAAGGTAGTGTTTTTGTTTACGACAACGAAAAATTACGAGAAGCGTTTACAAAGTTCGTGATTACAAAAGCATTGTCGTTCAACCACTTTGATGATGAAGATTTCACAACAACAATTCAACAACTAATGCAACCACGTTATACTCAAGTAAGTCGTTCTACCCTTAGAAGAGATGCTATAAAAATGTGGCGTACGGCAAGGGAAAAAATGATTTTAGGATTCCAAGAATACCGTTATGGTGTGTCGCTTACATGTGACGTTTGGAGTTCCCCTCATAATACCGGAAATTCTCTTTTAGTCGTTACGGCACATTGGTTAGATCAAGATAATTGACAAATTATGAAAAGAACAATCGCGTTTGAATTATTCGGTGAGCCGCATACCGGTGCTAATTTATTTACACTTTTAAAAAGGGTAATTTGTCTTTATAAATTAGAAAATAAAGTTTTTTCTATATCCTTTGATAATGCATCGAATAATACAAACGCAGTTCCAAGATTGAAAATATTACTTTCACCGATTTTAGACGGTGCGTTTTTTCATACCCGTTGCGTTGCACACATAATTAATTTATCCGTGCAAGCCGGTTTGGAGGTTATTGAGCCGATTAGATTAGAATTTAAAGCAATGATAAAATCGAAGTTTTGTAACAACAACAAAGACTAAATGATTATAAACGATTTTGTAAGTCGGTTAATAAAAAAGCTTTGGGTCCTAATTTGGATTGTCCAACTCGTTGAAACTCAACTTGGATGATGATGCACACCGCCTTAAGGCAAAGGGAAACATTGCAAACATTTCACGATCGGCTTTTTGGTAGGGGTCATGTCCTAAATATTTATCCGGATTCGAGTTGGGAAACTATAGCCAAAATAACCGATTTGCTTGGGGTTTTTAAAAATGCAACAACTTTTTTATCCGTTGTTTATTACCCTACTAGCCCGTTAGTTCTTAATCAAATATTTTTGTTGGCTACCCGACTAAATGACTTTGAATTTGAAACTGAAGTTTTTTAAGAAATTGGCTTTGCAATGAAGGAAAAACTTTTAAAATATTTTAAGGAGATTCCTCCCATTTTTACATGTGCCGCCGCTTTAAACCCAACGTTAAATGTTGGCGGGGTTGAAACACTAATTGAACAAATTGCGTTTGCTTTTAATCTAACCGATGATGAACCCAGCTTTCTCCAAAACCAAATAAATTATTTTAACAAATATTTTCGAGACATGTTTTCAATTTATTTAACTAAATACGGATTAAGTAGTGTAATACATGATCAAATGAGAATGAATGCGGAATCATCTAGTAGACGTCCAAGTAACATAAATTTGTCACTTTTTAACACTCTTGTAAATTCTCAATCCAAACGATCACGTACTATCACCCTAAGTAGCGAGTTGGGAAATTACATATCATGCGATTTTCTATCAAAAATGACATTTGAAGAGTTTGAAAGTTTGGATATTTTGGCTTGATGGAAAGAAAATGAAGCACAATTTCTGATTCTAGCCGCCATGGCCCGTGATTTACTAGCAGTCCAAGCTTCTAGGTAGCTTCGGAATCTGTTTTTTCTGTTAGTGACAGAATTATATTGCAACGGAGATCAAGACTAAGTCCCGAGTCGGTGGAAGTATGCATTTGTGTGAAGGATTATTTGGATGGAGCGGCTCGGAAACAACATATCACCACCCTAGATGATGCAATTGATGTCGATTTGGAAGCAAACTTACACATTGAAGAAGTCGAACTTAGAATATCTTCTCCAAATGAAGAAGGCGAAGATGATGAAGAAGAGACGGCAATGTAGTTTATTTTTAAACTTTATTTCAATTATCGTAAACTTTGTTTCAATTATCGAACTTGGAAGTTTTTAAGTATTTGAATTTATCGAACTTGAAAGTTTTTAAATATTTGAATTTATCGAACTTGGAAGTATTTAGTATTTCAATTATCGTAAACTTTGTTGCAAATGTTGACGATGTAATTTTAATAATATTAAAATTGATTTTTTATATCCGGTTTTTTTAAAAAACCGATTTTTTTTCAAACCGAAACTGGTTACACCGGTTACATTATCCGGCCCTCCAAACCGTTTTTTTTTATAAATAGGTTTTTTGGTTTGGTGAAAAAATCAAATCGATTTTTATCCAATTCGAAACGAATTTAAATCTGGCTATTTGCATCTCTACTCAGGTCGTAGGACCCACCTTCTGAAAAAAATTGGTGAATTGTGCTCCCAAAATTTATCTGATTTGGTAGGCTTGATTGATCGGTACGACTGGCTTGGTTTACATTTCTTTTGAATATAATAATTTAAGATAGTTTAGTTTCAGTGTTTTTCGTCGTTTCTCTTATAACCTTTATGAGTAATTGAGAATGTTAATTTTACTATTGGTCGTGAATCACTCGTGTTTCATTTTTTTTTCTTCATTTTTTAATTATTTTATTTTTATGATACATTCTTTTTTTATTTTTTGTTATGTTTTTATTTCTTTATCGGTTATTTAATTTTTATTTTTTTAATATTTTCAAGTTTGAATTTATCACTATCATGACTAATAAAAAAAACACTTATGTGTATTTCTATTGATCTTTCTTGCTTTGGACAATAAGATTAAATTTATGCTCATGTTTGTGTTTAAAGATAATTTGCACATGACATCGAACTCTAATTTACGGTTATTAGTGATTTTTTAGTAGTTTAATCTCATGTTGTGATTTGTTTATTGATACAATCCAATATGTTTGTATCTTTATTTTATTCTAAATTTTTTGGATTGATTTTTGATATTTTCACTATATCTTGTATGATTTTAAGTGACTAATTTTATGTGTCAATAATTATAGAAAATATAATAATTATGTATTGAAGTTTACAGTTATAATACTTTATTATATTTGTACAAAAAAATAATACTTTATTATAATTTTAAATATTATTTTTTTAATAAATCAAACTACTTATATCTGTTTAAAAAAGACAGAATAGTTTTTTTCACTATTATTGAACTTTTTAATAAGTATTCTAAAGTATTTTTAAATTAAAATACAATATTTAATTTTGATGGTGTAACGCATGACTGACTTTTACTTCGATGAATTCATATATATATATTTTAAAAAAGTCATTTATATTCAAAATAGATCAATATACATGAAGATACTCATTTTCGTCCGTATTTATTTATTTATATGTGTATATATTAATATAGCATAATTTTTGAGAGCAGTTTTCAAAAATATATATATATTATAGTTTTGAAAAACATATATTATATAGTTTTGAAAAATAGTTTTTTTGAAAATATTTTGGAAAATATATATAATATATAGTTTTTGAAAATAGTTTTAAAATATATTTAATATATAGTTTTTGAAAACGTTTTTAAAAAAACATATATTATATAGTTTTGAAAATATTTTTAATATATATATATATATAGTTTTTGAAAATTTTGAAAACATATATTATATAGTTTTGAAAACATATACATATATATATATATATATATATATATATATATATATATATATATATATATATATATATATAATATAGTTTTTAAAAAAATATTTTTAAAAATATCTATATAATTTTTTTGAAAACATTTTTAAATATATATAATATATAGTTTGAAAATGTTTTTGAAAAATTGAAAACATTTTAGAATATATATAATATATATTTGTTTTTATTTTATTTTTTTCATTTTTATTTATTAATTTTCTTTTTTTCTTTTTCAGGTCCATCGTTAAGGCCCAATAACAACCCAGTAGCAATCCAATGGGCTTGGGGCCTGTTCTAGTTTAGTGTAGGTTAGGGTTTGCAAAACCCTAACAGGAAGGGTCAATATGCCAACGACGCCGCACAAAGGGAGCCGAGCAGTCAAAGGGCAAAACGGCTGGCCTAAAATCCCGGGACTGGCCCATCCCGGGATGGTCGGTCAACCATAAATGGTCCACAACAAAATGACCCAGGAATATTCGAGATCACCTTAGAAATAGCCGGAAACAGCCTCCAACAGGGATATATAAATACCACAGATGAACACAGTCGAGGGGGAACCAAAAAAACCATCATCGAAACAACAGAGCCAACATCACAATATTGAATACACACAACACAACCAAGATCAGAGAACCACAACAAATCAAGCCAATTATCAGCAGTAAACAACGAAAAAAACATTCGATAAGAAATCCAAAAGGCAAGGACTTTCGAATCCGAAAGTAAAAATAAAAAAGTTCAAAACTTTGTTGTGTGGGAGAATAGAGAAAGCCACCCGGAGCATCGTCGGAACAAAGGTCGTCGGGAAGCCGAAAGGACACGCCGAGAAAGGTAAAGGCCGAATCTTTCAGGCTAGATCTATGTCGATTCGTGGTATTTTTGGGGATTTTGGATTCGGATTGTTGTTAAGGGTGGTGAGGAGAATGTTTTGGTGGGTTTGGATTTTTTCTGATGTCGGAGAGGCGGCTGGCGTAGCGAGGAGGCCACCAGGGTGTGGCCGATATTCGACCGGGAAGATGACATTGAGAGAATTGAGGGAGATGACTTTGAGAGAAAATGTGAGAAATGAAGTGAAATATTGTTTTTTTTTTTTTATACAACCCGAGGCACGACCCGCGTCTTAACCCGACCGAAGGATTCGCGTGTTTTCAATTGGCAAATGGGTAAATTACAAATTAGGTCCCCTATTTATTTTAGAAACTTATTTTGCGCGCCAAATTTAATTGTAATCCGAATTCTATTTTAAATTGATCACCGATTTATCTGTTATTTTAATTCAATCCCTTATTAATTTAATTCACGGTTTAATCTATTTTTTTCTTTTTTTCTTTTACTTTTTTATTTTATGTTTTTATTTTGTTTTTATTTCTTTTCTTTCTTTTTTTAAAAATTTGTTTTAAATATTTTTTTACTTATTTTTTTATTTAGCTATTTTTAATGGTTTTTATTTGTTTCGTTTCCTTTTTTATCTAGTTTGTTTTCTCTTCATTAATTTCTTTTTCCTCTTCTCAATTTAACCCTTTTTTTTATTTTTTAATATTCTTTTAATTATTTTTAATTCTTTATTTTTATTTTTTCCCTTTTAATTATTATTTTATTATTTTTCATTTTTATTCCTTTTTATGTTTTTTATTTACTTAATATTTATTTTTTATCTAACATTTTTGACCTTTTTAGACGAATTCCAATCAATCAAAGGTATGCAATTCAAATCGGGTTTTTAAATTACAATTTAATTTTTTATTTTTTACAATTAAGACAACCGATAAATTAATTGGTACCGAAAGGGCAGTACAATGGTGCTAATCCTTCATTGAATGTAATCAACTCCCGAACCTGGCACGTTTTTGGTAAAATGCAGATCATGTAAGATGGTGTCTGATCCACCTAAATATTTTTAAAATGATCGGTGGCGACTCTAACCCATTATTCCAAGTCGAAGCTCAATTCTGAGCCTAACCGAAAGATGACTGCGACAGCTTGGCGACTCCGTTGGAGACAGGTAAGTGAGTCATGCCATAATTAATTTCGGTTATCTTTTTTAGCGAAAATTATAAGTTTAAATTCTAATTTATTTATTCGATTCTAATTATTTATCTTTGATTATTTTTCAAATAAATAGTTGTACTTATGTTTTCTTTCAAATGATTTCAGATTTTTTTAAAAAATTCATCTCTGGCTCTATACCCGAGCTCCGAACCCCTTTTAAGTGGGGGTAAAAGCGACGCTCTCGTGAGAATTTATTCTCCGTATTGGCTTAGAAAGTAACCTTCGAGATTCATATACCTTATGTTTTCGTGTGAATTTATTCTCCGTATGGGCATAAGGGAATATACCCTCTCGAGTTTAACTTAGTCCACATAAGCTTGTAATGGGATTAGGACTAAGGGTCTGGCAAGCCCAATGGGGCACCGGCAAGGAGAACTCAGGTACTTTCTTTAGAACCTAAACCTGGAGACTACAGGGAATTAGAGCCCACCCCAGAACCTCATTTCAACTCTAGGCTACTTTTGAGATTATTTCATGCTTTACTTTCTATTCAAAGCATGTGAACTAGAAATTTATGCGTTTATGACTTGTTCAAAATTAACATTCGGGATAGAGATCATGTCCGGGTAGGAATAATAAGCATGTGTGGTAGATATCATGTGGGGTAGATATCATGTGGGGTAGGACTTTTTCATGCTTGTTTTGATTATTATCTTTACCTCACTAACTCTTTTCATTTTTGTTCTCTTTTTATTTTCATCATTTGCATCATTACAAAATGGTATTGATCCACAAAAAACATGTTCGTTAAACATAAATAATTTTCAATTAATGGACAAAGGGTTTATAATACAAGAGATGAAAAGCTCAGAAGTCCAGCTATGGTCAAAGAATACTCAGGATGGACCGGGATTTACACTGTGCACACCAAAAGTCTACTTTTTGAGTTAGCAAAATTTACAGGGGCATACAAGAAAAAGGTTACTGACCTAGAGAATCCCTTCAAAGACAACAAGAAAAAGATGGAGAAACCCTAGCTATGTTGGAGACCATTGTTGACAAATTCAAAAACAAGCAGATAAACTTCTGATAATTCCTATCGATGAAGGGCTCCAATGGCGCTTTCGTTAGGAACAAGCTCAACAGAGAGTGAAAGCCGGAGATGTAGTCATTTGAGATTTTTGGAGCAAGCAGCTCGTCACTTACACAGTTTAGCCGGAGAAGCCGGAACAGTTCGACATGACATTCAACCAATGACAGAAAAAAGGCTGAAGATGAATCAACCAGTCTGAAGCTGTTCGGGGTCTATACTTTTAAAATGTTTTTTGTCTCCTAAGACGTAACACTTTTGTCCCCAATAAGGATTATTTATAATAACATGCACTTTTTTTATCAATGCCTCGAACATTTCATGTATCATGCATTCTTGCATATTTTGCATAATTTTTATTTTGCATTCACATGAACTAACAAAAGATGTCTCATAAAAAAGGGTACAAACACTGGACATTCCACCTCAAGCGTTGGACACACCTCATCCCCATAACACTCATTCAAACCGAAAGGAAATGAAAGCTAAGATTGCTCAACTTGAAGAGAACATGCTAAGGTTATAGAAGGAACTGGAAGAAAAAATAAGTCAAAGTCAACAAAATCCTTTAATTCCATCGCTAGGAACCAAAACTTGTTGGTTGACCAGATTGTTTCAAGGTTGTTCGACCTGAATCGAATAAATGCCTCTGGGGCAAGGGCATCTGAGGGGGTAGATGTACCACTTACTCCGCAGTCTGTAAGTTCACTTGGAATCTTACCATGACGATAGGGGGATTCATCTACCACGAAAGCACAAGCCTCTGTAACCAACCTTCAAAATGGTTCAGATCATCACAACATTCTGAAATTTGGCGAAGAAGTCAAAACAAAGATGGTAGAAACAACCATTAAACAAGGAGGTAGGCCGAGTAGAAAACCTCCTATGAAGAAGAAAGAATGAGAGATCATCAATATTTCAAAACCAATTGCAGCTGTGCCATCTTCTAGGCATGATTCGAGAGAACCGATGAGAGAAAAAGAAAATAAGCATTTCGATCCCATTCCCATGACATATAAGAAGCTTTACAAATAGCTGTTTGACGTACATGTGGTGTCACCCTATCCAAAGACACCTCTAAAGCCCCATACCCCAGGTAGTATGACAAATATACGCATTGTGAATATCATGGCGGTATTCCGGGGCATGCTATTAAAAATTACCTCGCCTTTAAGAGAATTATCCAAAGAATGCGCAACAGGGGTTGGATTCATTTCAATAATTCAGAATCACCCAACGTCGTACAAATCATCTATCTAATCATCAAGAGAATGAGGAAAATGTAATCACCAATGAGACGGGTAAAAAGGCCGAAACCAGAGTCTCCGAAGTGAAATCACCTCTTGTTTGGGTATGGAGACAAATGATAAGTGCGAGTTCTTGCACCACATCATAGCACACCATATTCCAAAGGTGGCAGTCATTGTTGTTATCACAATGAAGATGGACATGATGTACAAGTATGTGTTGAATTTAGAGCCTTGATCCAGCTAATGATGGAGAGAAAACAACTAGAATTTTAAGATGAAAGCAATGACACTCCAGGAGTAGAAATTCGTGCATCTAAGGGTATTTCAAAAGAAGCCATGACAAGTAAAGCAATTGAGAAACGGGGAGCAAGTGTATATGAAGGCCCTAATCTAACTAATGGGGCATCCTAATGAGGCCTTATTCCATTTTGGAGCATCCTGTTTGATTTTTTTTTTAACTTTCTCATATACTTTTTTTGTAACTTTCTTTCGAACTCTCATATTTTAGTTTTTAAGGATATTTCAATTAATTTATGTTGAGCATTGAATCAAATTTACAACTTGAAATTCTTTGAATATCAACTGAGTTAAGAAACTTTGTAACTGATTAGAGTTATATATTAAAAGCTGATAAAACAAAGGACTTTGACCTTACCCAGAAGATACACTCGAACTCCATATCCTTCTCTTACAAGAACCGATATAGCCTTCTCCTCTCATAAGAGTATAAACAAGACTCTTGGTATTTAGGTGCGCATAGGTGCGGACAACATGGGGCATCTTTTGCATATGACATTACTATATTTTTTTGTTTAAGACGTTCGATGATGATAATGATCTTCACAGATGGAATAGTATGTGAATCTAATTCATACCAGTTGCTTGGAAATTAAACTCTAAAATTGAGATTTCTTGACTTTCAGCAACACCTAGACTATAACAGGTTCTTCTTGACAAACTTAAGAAATTGGATCCGTATACCCAGATTATAATATTATATATAAATAAAACTTGAGTCGTCCCTCTAAAGCAATTGGTTAAACGCCCCAGCTTTATGGATAAGTTTCAGCTAGCCTGATAAAGGTGAGTATAATATACAATAAAGCTCGAGTTGTCCCTCTAGAGCAATTGGTTAAACGCCCCGACTTTATGGATAATATTCAGCTAGCATGATAAAGGTGATTATAATATCTATACAACAATATTGAGTTGTCCCTCTAGAGCAATTGGTTAAACGTCCCGACTTTATGGATCCAGCTAGCTAGATAATGGCAAATTAAATAAGAGTTTAGGTAAAGATGGACTAAGAGAGTTAATGAACACATGTTATAGTCAATTTCACATGAGCACTCACGAATTTCATTTTTAGACCGATATTTTTGCACTGCCTTTGTTAGAGGAATTTACAAAGCTTGAACAAATAGAAGATTTCAGAGGACTGAAATAAAAGGTCTAGTAATTGATCATGCTAGTTGCGTCATTTTGTCCGCATCCAATTAAAATGCCAAGCCAAGAAAAAGGCATGTTGCAATGACCAAAAAATTACATTTTTTATGGCTGAAACCTTAGAAAATAGGAGGTCAACCTAAAGTCAACTCATTCATTTGAATATATTCAAGGAGCTATAACTCTGAAAACATTAAAAAGCTATTGATTCTTTTGATATTCTTTGAACTCATGTTTATGATTTGATTTGATTGCGAGCCTGAATTAAGGAGCAATATTTTACAGAATTCTTCCCTCTTAAAATAAGAGAAAGGAGAAAAACTTTTTCTAACAAGACAGTCTCAAATGTGAAAGGCTGCAACCCGAGAAGAAAATGAGGCATGGTCGATTCCGAGTACAAGACCGATATACAAAATGAGGCTCCATCCAGAAGATAAAACAGAGCCAATTCATGTTGCATGTATCTTAGGCATTCTTAAGAGCATCACATTTGTTATTTTTTTCACATACATAATGTTTTGCAACTTTTAGAGTCAATTTTCGACTCCAAAATAGAAGATACTCGATTCAAGAACACCTTCAACAAAAGACCTTCGAGTTCGATTACACTCAGCTCAAAGGCACATCCAATTTACAATATAACTCAAGGCGAGAAGGGTTATCTATCAACAAAGGCCTTCGATTTCGATTACACTCAGCTCAAAGGCACATCATTTGCAACATAGCTCAAGGCGAGAAGGGCTATCTGCCAACAAAAGACATTCGAGTTCAATTACATTCAGCTTAAAGGCACATCATTTACAACATAGCTCAAGGCGAGAAGGGTTATCTGCCAATAAAAGACCTTCGAGTTCGACTACGCTCATCTCAAAGGCATATACAATTTACAACATAACTCAAGATGAGAAGGGTTATCTGTTAACAAAGACCTTCGAGTTCGATTACACTCAGCTCAAAGGCACATCATTTGCTGCATAGCTCAAGGCGAGAAGGGCTATCTACCAACAAAAGACCTTCGAGTTCGATTACACTTAGCTCAAAGGCACATCATTTGCAGCATATCTCAAGGCGAGAAGGGTTATCTGCCAATAAAATACCTTCGAGTTCGATTACACTCAGCTAAAAGGCACATCATTTGTAGCATAGCTCAAGGAAAGAATGGCTATCTACCAACAAAAGACCTTCGAGTTCGATTACATTCAGCTCAAAGGCATATCATTTGCAGCATAGCTCAAGGCGAGAAGGGCTATCTGCCAACAAAAGACCTTCGAGTTTGATTACATTCAACTCAAAGGCATAATCATTTGCAGCATAACTCAAGGCGAAAAGGGCTATCTACCAACAAAAGACCTTTGAGTTCGATTACATTCAGCTCAAAGACACATCATTTGCAGCATAGCTCAAGGCGAGAAGGGTTATCTGCCAACAAAAGACCTTCGAGCTCAATTACACTCAGCTCAAAGGCACATAATTTCCAACATAACTCAAGGTGATAAGGGTTATCTACCAACAAAAGACCTTCGAGTTCGATTACACTCAGCTCAAAGGCACATCATTTACAGCATAACTCAAGGTGAGAAGGCTTATCTGTCAACTAAGACCTTCGAGTTTGATTACACTCATCTCAAAGGCACATCATTTGCAGCATAGCTCAAGGCGAGAAGGGTCATCTGCCAACATAAGACATTCGAGTTCGATTACACTCAGTTCAAAGGCACATCAAATTTACAGCATAACTTAAGTCGAGAAAAGCTATCTGTTAACAAAAATTGTCTTGTTTGATTCCATTCAGCTCGATGACACATCAACCGCATGGTAGCATCAAGAAACTACTTTTCGGTTGAAGCCCAGGTCTTTAAGTCAAGAAGAAGATCTGGGGCAATCTCTCAAGTTCAGTACAACATAACTCAAGGCGAGAAGGGTTATCTATCAATAAAAACTTTCGAGTTCGACCCCATTCAGCTCGATGACTTATCAACCACATGGTGGAGTCAAAGAACTACTTTCCAGTCGAATTTTTAAACCAAGGTCTTTAAATCGAGAAGAAGACCGAAGTGGACTATAATTTGGAAATAAGAAGCCACATTCTGATTCAAATTCCGAACTACAACTTCAATTCCATTTCAAGATAGACTCGACTTCATGACAGATGAGTCATTTGCAACTCAATTCGACAGAGAGTTATTCTTAACTCGAATCAATTTTTAACTCCACAGAACGAAAATTTGTGTCTTTTTATCTTTGTCCTATTTTTTATTCCACAAAAAAGGAGGGGTAGCTATAGACACTCATTTTCGTCCGTATTTATTTATATATATATATATATATATATAATATAACATAATTTTTGAAAATATTTTTTGAAAGCAGTTTTCGAAAATATATATATTATATAGTTTTGAAAACGTTTTGAAAACATATATTATATAGTTTTGAAAAATAGTTTTTTGAAAACATTTTTTAATATATATATAATATATATTTTTTGAAAACATTTTTAAAATATATTTAATATATAATTTTTGAAAACATTTTTAAAAAACATATATTATATAGTTTTGAAAACATTTTTAAAATATATATATAATATATAGCTTTTGAAAATATTTTTGAAAATATATAGTATATAGTTTTAAAAACATATATATAATATATAGTTTTTAAAAAAATATTTTTGAAAATATCTATATAATTTTTTGAAAACATTTTTAAATATATATAATATATAGTTTGAAAATGTTTTTGAAAATTTGAAACATTTTAAAATATATATTTGTTTTTATTTATTAATTTTATTTTATTTTCATTCTTTTTCAAGTCCATCGTTAAGGTCTAATAATAGCCCAACAACAATCCAACAGGTTTGGGGCCTGATCCAGACTAGTGCATGTCCCTAACAGGACGGGTCAACATGTCAACGACGTCGTACAGGGGAGCAGAGCAGTCAAAGGGCGAAACGACCGGCCTAATATCCCGGGACTGACCCATCCCGGGATGGCCGGTCAACTACAAACGGTCCACAACAAAATGACTCCGTAATATCCGGGATCACCTCATAAACAGTTGGAAACATCCCCCAACGGGGCTATATAAATACCACGGATGAACACAGTCGAGAGGGAACAAAAAAAAACCATCATCGGAACAACAGAGCCAACATCACAAGACTGAATACACACAACACAACCAAGATCAGAGAACCACAACAAATCAAGCCAAATATCAACAGTAAACAACGAAAAAAACATTTGGTAAGAAACCCAAAAGGCGGAGACTTTCGAATCCGAAAGTAAAAATAACAAAGTTAAAAACTTTGTTGCGTGAGAGAATATCGAAAGCCACCCAAAGCATCGTCGGAACAGAGGTCGCCGGGAAGCCGATTCATTGTATTTTTGGGGATTTTGGCTTCGGATTGTTGTTAAGGGTGGTGAGGAGAGTGTTTCGGTGGGTTTGGATTTCTCCGGTGGTCGGCGTGGCGGGGAGGCTACCGGGCGATGATCGACATTCGACCAGGAAGAGGGCATTGAGAGAATTGAGAGAGTTGAGGGAGATGGCTTTGAGAGAAAATGTGAGAAATGAGGTGAAATGTTGTTTTTTTTGCTTTTATACAACCAGCGTCTCGACAAGACCCGACCGAAGAATCCGCGTGTTTTCAATTGGCAAATGGGTAAATTACAAATCAAGTCCCCTGTTTATTTTAGAAACTTGTTTTTCACCCCAAATTAATTGTAATCCGGATTCTCTTTTAAACTGATTACCGATTTATCTGTTGTTTCCATTCAGTCCCTCATTAATTTAATTCACGGTTTAATCTACTTTTTTTCTTTTCTTTTATTTTTCTTTTTTCTTTTATGTTTTTATTTTGTTTTTCTTTCTTTTCTTTAATTTGTTTTTAAAATTTTTTAACTTATTTTTAATTTAGCTATTTTAATGGTTTTTATTTGTTTCGTTTCTTTTTTTATCTATTTTTTTCTCTTCATTAATTTCTTTTTCATCTTCTCAATTTAACCCATTTTTTGATTTATTAATATTCTTTTAATTATTTTTATTTTTATTTTTCCCTTTGAATTATTATTTTATTATTTTTCATTTTTATTCCTTTTTATGTTTTTTTATTTACTTAATATTTTTTTATCTAACATTTTGACTTTTTTTTAGACGAATTCCAACCAATCAAAGGTAAGCAATTCAAATCGGGTTTTTAAATTACAATTTAAATTTTTAATTTTTCACAATTAAGACAACCGATAAATTAATTGGTACCGAAAGGGCAGTACAAGGGTGCTAATCCTTCCTTGACTGTAACCGACTCCCGAACACGATACGTTTCTGGTAAAACGCATATAAGATAAAATGGTGTCCGATCCACCTAAATATTTTTAAAATGATCGGTGGCGACTCTAACCCATTATTCTAAGTCGAAGCCCAATTCTGGGCCCAACCGAAAGACGGCCGCGACAATACAATTTGTGTAATGATTGGAATTTTATCATGTTAATTAAATATATTTTGGATGAAAATACTATAGAAAAATATTGGTATTGTACCCTTTAAAAAGAAAATAATTTTACTGCTAATTTTGCTGTGATACATTATTAATGTATATATAAGCAATAAAGCTCAACAAACTCAAATCCGAAATTGATAAAGCTAATGCTTTAATAATCTACTTTGTACTGAGATTAATGAAGTCATTACTCTTTGCCCTTTGGCTTAAATATTTTAGAAGAAAACGATAGACGCATATAGTATTGATTATTGAACGTTAATAATCCATCTTATCTAATATCAACAATACCCATTTAATTTGAAACTTTCTATGCATAAATAATAAGATAAACGTGTAGTTTAATATTTCTACTATAATTTTTATTTCATTTTAATCATCTGAATATTTTTTGTTTTAAAGTCATATTTAATTTTATGTTTAATTTCATTATAATTATTATGATGATATTGATGTCTCATCATAAGATAGCGTCACATCATTATTGAAATTTTTTTAAAATGGCACATCAATAATTCTATTAATTTTTTAATAGTTGGTGACTGAAATGAAACCAAAACGTGACGTTTCCCGCCTTTGTTTGCTTCTCAACAATACTGTTCATTCCCTTTTCTTTAAGGAAAAAAGACAATGAAAATGAGTTACGGATCGATCGAGTGATATTAATAAGTTTTTTTATTAGTCTGAAATAAGTATAAAGTAATATTTGTTTGAAAATAACACTCAATCTTTTGATATTGAATACTTGTACATATAATATTTACAGTGCTCAAATCTAGATTTTCAAGGAATACCCATGATATTAGTGTTATATATATATATATATTTAATTTCATGTCTAATATAATAAATTAATAATATTATTAATTCAATTCAATTAAGTAATAAAGATATGAAGTTTTCATCAATACTGTAAGCAATTTAACACGTGATATCTAATTTAATTAGGGGTAGTAATTTATTTGAAAATTTACAAGTTTTGACTTGATTTGTTGTTATAAGATTAGAACATTTATAATATATATATATATATATATATATTCGAGTTAAGTCGAATTTCGTGAAGATGAGATCATGTCTAGTCAAATTTGATTTTATGATAAAAAATTTGTGACCCGATCAAGGACAGAACCAAAATTAAAAATTAGCAAGGGTCAAAATATTTGACATTTTAAGAAAAATGCAATGGCTAGAATTGAAACTTAAAATTTATTGGACAATACTTAATTTTTTTAATATTTAAACGTACAATGACCTATATTGTTATTAAACTAAAAAATTTAAGAACACGAGATCATCATATTTTAATTTGACGCTTAATTGATTAATATTTAATAAATTTTTATATTTTATTAATTTAGATATTTATTTTTACATAAACTAAAATAATATTCATTAAATCAAAATTTGTCAAATATATAAATTTTTTAATTTGGGTCGATGTCCTTTTGGGTCTCAATAGAGCTCCATCTCTGGACCTAACTTAAAATAATAATATAATAATCTCCTATAATGTGTGAGTTTATATATTTTTTAATTGTTATAATGCCTTCCTCTCTGTATTTTTTAATTAACCCCCTATTTTATCAAATAAATATATATATTTTTATTATTTATGCGTTATCATATGTGAGTTTTATCTTTAAAATTTAGATCAGATTGAATTTTTCTAAATTCAAATCTAATAAAAGTAAAGAGAGATAATATTTGAATAGACAAAAAAAAAAGCACGATCTAACCTTCAACATTACCAACCCTAAATTTAACTAAACAAGCATGAGGCCAAATGTTTTAAAAACTTAAATGTAAACATATATTATGTACGTAAGTATATATATATATATATATATATTAATTTAGAATAAATAAAAAATAATATTTATTTAAATATAACTATTAATCATTTGATATTAAATATTTATATTTCTGATATTCCTGATGTTTGAACTCAAAATTTTACAGGATATCGATAATTTATTTACCATCGAAACAGCTCGTTTATATATATGCCGAAAGTTGGAGGTGCCAATTTACGGTTGCTGCTCAAACAACAGACAAAAATCTTTAAGAAAGATTGGAAAAATTAAATATAACGATCGCTTATGATTTCATTTGGTATCCGCCAGCTAATTAAGATGCTCTTCTTCGAAATTTTGAGTTTTAAACTATATATTTTTGGGTTAACTACCCATTTAATATTTATATTATCACTTTTATTGTATTTTAATGTCTAAATTTTTATTTTTTTAAATCATACTTAACGTTTACATATTATTTCATTTTAATACCGATAGTTAAAAACTTAAGGCAAAAAGGCATCAGAGGTCCTTTTACTTTAAAAAAAAAACTAATGTGGTTCTCGTATTATTTTTTCTCTTAGTGTGTCCCTCCAACTCATAAAACAAACCCAATGTGGTACAAACATTTTTTGTCGTTTGATTGTTACAACGTTGACATGACAATTCACGGTGCTGACATGATAGTCCACAATACTAACGTGGCAGTCTATGGTGGTTGATAATGTGGCGGATAACATAGCATATGGGCTAAATTGATAACTCAAACATGGTAGATGGACTGCAATGTCAGTGTTGTGGACTGTCACGTCATCACCGTGAATTGTCATCTCAGCACGGTAACGGTTAAACAACGAAAAACGTTGGTCAAAAGACCACATTGATTTTATTTTCTAAGTTGCAGGGCCACATTGCAAGAAAAAAATAATACAAGGACTAGATTGATTTTTCCCCAAAAATACAAGCACATATGATACGAATTGTTTTTATATATTTCATATTCAACGCGTGTTTTATGATGCTGCTTCATCACCTTTGTGTTTACTTTCTCTCTCTACACATACAAAGACTGTAACTTGTTTCCCTTCATTTTGTCCTCATCAAACAACCATGGATGTATAATATGAAAACGTTGTTCGTTGTCGTCATTTTTCTCAATTTTTAATCAGTTTCCATGGCATTTCACCACAATAACCATCTTTCCCAAGACCTTCCTCTTCACCACTTCACAGACGAGCATCAGCAACAAGCGGATCCCAATATGTTGAACATAGACCTCCTCCGTTGGGAGTGTTGCGAAAGACGGCTATCAGATAGAGTAAAATCGTAACTGATAATTTGAGAAAATAAAAATTGAAGATAAAAGAGACACAAAATTTACGTGGAAAACCCCTAAATAATATAAGGTAAAAACCACGGGCAACGGTAGAAGAATTTCACTATGAGAAAAATAGGAATTACAACCTCTCTCGATCTACCAAGGAGAAAACAATGATAATTATCTCTTGATAAAAAGGAGAAAACAACTTTCAAGAAACTCTCTAAATTCTCTCTAGTATTGGAAGAAAGCTAGAATGCTTTGGGATGGTTTTGAAGCTAAATGAGCTAGGGTATTTATAGTTGAAACTTAAGGACTAATTTGTAAATACCCTAAATTACAATGGCTAAAATATGATTCTACCATTGTTGAAAAATCAACAATTCCAGCTGCAACTTGGAATGCTTTCGGTGCCCTTAATATATATACATATATTTTATAAATTTCCACCGAAATGCATGTTCATGCTTTGACTTTTCCACAATCTCCCACTAGAAGATTTGATTGGAACAATCATATCTGCACATCATTCTTTCTACCTTGTACCTTCATGTTGCTTACGTTTCTGACAAGCCACAAGAGGATCGACACCAGGTAAATTTATCAGCGTTGATTGCCTTCGTCATGAAATCTGCTATGTTGTCTTTGGTATTGATCTTTTGCATATCTACTGTCCCTTCTTCCACCTTTTCACGAATGAAATGGTACTGAACTCGTATGTGCTTTGTCCTTGAATGAAATATTGGATTCCTTGCTAGATGCAAGGCGCTTTGACTGTCACAAAACAGAGAGACATACTCTTGATTATGCCCAAGCTCCTCCAATAACATCTTCAACCAAATTGCTTCTTTACTGGCTTGTGTAGCTGCTACATATTCTGCTTCTGTTGTGGATGTAGCCACAACTGACTGCAATTTTGAAACCCAGCTTACAACTCCACCAGCAACTTTGAACACATATCCTGTAGTAGATTTGCTTTTATCCAAATCCCCTGCATAGTCAGAATCTACATACCCATTGATAAGTAAATTTGATCCTCCGTAACATAATGTAATATTTGAGGTCCCTTTGATGTATCTCAAGATCTTCTTTACTGTATTCCAATGCTCTTTGCCTGTATTCTCCATGTACCGACTAACCACTCCCACTGCTTGTGCAATGTCTGGTCTTGTGCATATCATAGCGAACATTAAACTTCCCACTGCTGATGCATACGGAACTTAAGACATCTCCATCCTCTCTTCTTCACTGCTAGGACTCATACTGGAAGATAATTTGAAGTTAATAGGAAGAGGGGTAGAAATTGGCTTACAATCTTGCATGTTGAATCATGGCAAGATCTTCTTCAAGTAATTCTTTTGTGAAAGCCAAATCTTCCTATTACTTCTATCTCGGTGTATTTGCATCCCTAGAATCTTGTTTGCTGATCCCAAGTCCTTCATTTCAAATTCCCTAGCCAGTTGTGCCTTCAATTCTTCAATATGATCTTTGTTGGGTCCTACAACCAACATGTCATCCACATACAACAACAATATAACAAAATCGTTATCACCAGACCTCTTGAAATAAGCACAAGGGTCTGCATTAAGTCTGTTGTATCCAAGGCACATAATGAAGGAATCAAATCTCTTATACCAACACCTTGGTGTCTGCTTTAGACCGTAGAGAGATTTGTTCAACCTGCAAACCAAGTTCTTCTTTTCTTTTTCTTCAAAACCTTCAGGCTGGAGCATATAAATCTCTTCTTCAAGATTTCCATGAAGAAAATATGTTTTAACATCTAGTTGCTCTAGATGTAAGTTCAATGTAGCACACATTGCCAAAACTACTTGAACTGTTGTTAGTCGAACCACAGGAGAAAAGATTTCATTGAAATCAATACATTCTTTTTGAGTATATCCCTTGACCACCAGTCTTGCACGATACCTCTCAACTTGATCGTCACCATTTCGTTTGATTTTGAAGACCCATTTGTTACCAATTGGCTTCATTCCTAGTGGTAGTGGCATAAGGTCCCATGTATTATTTTTATGAAGGGCTTCGATTTCTTCTTGCATCGCCATCATCCACAGTGAAGCATCTGAGCTGTTTATTACCTCCTGGTATGTTGATGACTCACCGTCCTCTGTTAAAAGGCAGTATGCAATATTTCCTTCTATAACATAATCTAAGTGCCAATTGGGACGTCTTCTCATACGATCTGATTGACGAGTTGTTGGAGCTTCAGAACTCTCTGGTTCTTGTTCATCATGTGTTGGTTCTGCTTCAGAAGAATCTCCTTATTCAACCTCATTTTCCACATGTATCTGAGTAGTCTCTGACTTTTCAGCGCTATCATCGTCTTCTTTTCTTTGTAGCTTATCTTCTACAAAGCTAACATCCCTGCTAATGATCACTTTGCGGGCAATGGGATCCCACAAGCGATACCCCTTTACTCCATCAGCATACCCCAAGAATTTACATTTCCTAGATTTTGGATCCAACTTCGAAATTTCTTGGGAGTTGTACATCAAATACACAATACTTCCAAATACATGAAGGTTTGAATAATCAGTTGGTTTACCAGTCCACATCTCCATTGGTATCTTCAGCTCTATTACAGTTGATGGAGCTCGATTCACCAAATAACAGGCGGTATTGACTGTTTCTGCCCAGAATGATTTTTTAGGTCTGCATCCCTCAACATTGCTCTTGTTCTTTCTAACAAGGTTCTGTTCATCCACTCTACCACTCCATTTTGTTGAGGAGTGTTCGCCACTGTGAACTATCTTTTGATGCCTTCTTTCATGTAAAAGTCATCAAATTCTTCGCTTGTGTATTCTCCTCCATTATCTGTTCTGAAACACTTGATCTTCTTTCCAGAATCAAGTTCCACCTGCGCTTTGAAGATTTTGAAAGTGGAAAACACATCTGAATTCTTCTTAATAGGGTACACCCAACATCTCCTGGAGTAGTCATCAATAAATGAGACAAAGTATTTTGCTCCGCCTAGGGATGTAACTGGTGCTTGCCATACGTCAGAGTGAACCAATTCTAGAACACTTTTGCCTCTAGAATTTGACGTGTTGAATTTCAACCGGTGCTGCTTACTTGTTATGCAATGCTCACACAAAGGAAGTGTTACCTTTGTTAAGCTAGGAAGTAGCTTTTGCTCCACAAGAACTTTCATTCATTGTTCTGACATGTGTCCAAGTTTCTGATGCCATAGCATTGCAGAATCTGAACTACATGAGGCAACAGAGGCTTCTTCTTCTAGCAAAGTCTCTCCCTTCAGCATGTATAAGTTTGCTGCTATCTTTTCGCCTTTTAGTACCACAAGCTCTCCACGGAACACCTTCATGATTCCTTTCCGTGTTTCAATCTTACTTGCATTATTATCCAACAATCCATAGGATAATAAATTTTTCTTCAGGCCTTTCACGTGTCGCACATCTCGAACAACTTTAATTGTTCCATCATACATCTTCAATTTGATGGTTCCCACGCCAATGATCTCTAAGGCATGATCATTGTAACTATACACAGATCCTCCTGAGACAGGTTCATACTGATGAAACCATTCTCTTCTTGAGGTCATGTGATATGTTGCTCCCGAATCAATAAGCCATATGTCTGCATATCTCTTTCTACCTTCCACGGTGGTTGACGCTTCACAGCATAGAGCATCTCCATCATCTGAAGTGTTTGCAGTATTGCCTTGTGGATTGGAGTTTTTATTTAGACTCCAAAAAAACCTTCTTCAAGTGACCCTTCTTTCAATAGTTGTAGCACTTTAAATTCTTCTTGCTTCTTGACTTTGATCTACCATGTTTATGACTGCTGCTTTGGCCACATTCAGTTGATCTCCCTCTCATCGTTGTCAACGCTTCTGCTTGTTGCAGATTTACTTGTCTGTCTTCCTTATTCTTGCACCGATTTTCTTCTTGTAGAATAGCATCTGCAACGTCATCGAAGACTAGACTGGTGACATTACTCTTTGTTAAGTTGATGATGAGTTGATCATATGAATCAGGTAGACTTTGAAGTAGAAGTTCAGCACGTTCTTGTTCTCCTATTGTACATCTTAGGGATGTAAGTTGAGAAAATAAAGTGTTCAGCGTGTTTAAGTGCTCTGTCACTGAAGTAGATTCTGGCATACAGAGAGTGTACAATTTCCTCTTAAGGAAAATTTTATTATGCAACGATGTGGCCTTGTACAATTTGGTAAGATGATTCCATATCTCCTTAGTTGTCTTCTTCTCCTCGATACTTGACAATACTTCATCTGCTAATGCTAGATGAAAGTTTGCCATAGCATTCCCGTCTATTTCGATCCATTTGCTGTCATCTGCGAAATCTATCGGTCTTTCACTGATAGCTGCTAGACAACCGTCTTTCCTCAGGATGGCCTTCATCTTCAATTTCCACAATGAGAAATTTCTCCCATTAAATTTTTCAATATCAAATTTCGTTGCCATAGCTTCTTTTACGGATAGCTCCCACTATTTCACTATTGTGAATAGTTCTCTAGAACCTTCAAAGAATGGGTAATAACTTCTTACTTCTTAAGCTATTCTCTAATCTAGTTCTAATACCAATTATTGCGGAAGACGGCTATCGGATATAGCAAAATCGCAACTGATAATTTGAGAAAATAAAAATTGAAGATAAAAGATACATAAAATTTACGTGGAAAACCCCTAAATAATATAGGGTAAAAACCACGGGCAACGATAGAAGAATTTCACTATGAGAAAAATATGAATTACAACCTCTCTTGATCTACCAAGGAGAAAACAATGATAATTCTCTCTTGATAAAAAGGAGAAAATAACTCTCAAGAAACTCTCTAAATTCTCTCTAGTATTGGAAGAAAGCTAGAATGCTTTGGGATGGTTTTGAAGCTAAATGAGCTAGGGTATTTATAGTTGAAACTTAAAGACTAATTTGTAAATACCCTAAATTACAATGACTAAAATATGATTCTACCATTGTTGAAAAATCAACAATTCCAGCTGCAACTTGGAATGCTTTCGGTGCCCTTAATATATATACATATATTTTATAATTTTCCACCGAAATGCATGTTCATGCTTTGACTTTTCCACAGGCAGCACAGTGGTTAATTCTCTATCCATGCCTTACTCAACCTTCATTCTACCGAACTGGTTCAGACTCTCCAACCCGGTGGCTGTCATCTTGGCTTCGACCACAACAACATCGTAAAAATATGGATGCGACCACCGCAGCAGTAGGAGGAGGCGGTGGTGGTGACTTGGGACTCCTTAAAGCTTCCTCGTATGTCTTCCAGCATTATTCTTGAATTCCATCTGCATGGAACATTTATTGTCTTGCACCTCCAAATACACATGTTTTTTCAAATCTATTTCACCAGCATTTAACAAATATAATAAACTTATTAAACTACCTGAGCTTTGAAGCAAAACATGACAAACCAACATTATCTCCTACTACCGGCCGGAGAGGGCTCAGGCTCAGCTCCTCGGGACTCAATACCGACGATGAGTTTGACTTCGCCTTTGAAATTCGAATTCGACATTGACCTCTCCCTCCACCGCCAGTGATCATCAACCAAACCAAAAATGTCATTATAGATGCCTTCCTCTCTCACCATAATCTTAAACGTCGGCAGACTCCAGCCTTCATCCCTCACCAGATTCTCAAACGTCGTAGACTCCGGTCGTCCTTCATTCAACGGGCTTCCCATGTAGGGCGTTGGAAAAAAAATTTCCCCATATAAGGCTCTACCCAAATTATTTCTTGAATTGAGTTGTTTGCTACAGTTACATCATTGGTCGTCAAGTGCTCTATAGGTTGCCAAGTGATCCACCATAGGTCTCCAGGAGCACATGGCGACCTCTATATGTCTCCAGGAGTACACGGTGACTTATGGAGCACTTAACGACCTATGGAGCTGCAACAGTGAGGGAAGAGAATAATTTTTTTTCCATTTCATTATTTAAATACTTTTGCCGTACATGGCTTCCTCGCCCATATAGGGCGTTGGAAAAAATTCCCCATATAGGGTTCTACCCAAATTATTTCTTGAACTGAGGTGTTTGCTACAGTTACCTCATTGGTCGTCAAGTGCTCCATAGGTCGCAAGGATCGCAACAACTCTTTTCTCTTCCCTCGTTGTTGCAGCTCCATAGGTCGTCAAGTGCTCCATAGGTCACTGTGTGCTCCTGAAGACATATGGAGGTCACCATGTGCTCCTAGAGACATATGGAGGTCGCCATGTGCTCCTGGAGACCTATGGTGGTCACTGTAACAATCACCCTACTTAAGCAAATAATTGTTCGACTGCACTATGTGAAGAATTTTGTTTTTCCATTTCATTATTCAAATACTTTTGCCCATTCAACGAGATAAAATAAAGTCTGGTGGGTGGAAAACCTCTTCGTAAAAGGATGTCGATAGTGTGAAGGCATCGGAAAACTTCTGGCAAAGAGCACTCAGTGGTGGGCCGCGGAAGACATTAGAGAAGTCATCTATATCGAAATTGTGATCAGGCATGGTTCATTGAAAAAAAATGAAATTTTCCATAGATTTTCGTCAAGGAAGATGATGGGTAGTTGACATTCCCATGCACATTCGCCAAGATTCGTCCATTTAACTTGGAGAAAGATTTTGCAAGAACAAAAAAGGGGGGAAAAGAAATGAAGAGATTTCAGTTCTGAGTTTGCAATATATATATATATATATATATATTACGAACTCTTTTAATTTTATGTTTTAAGACCATCAGATTTAAGAAAATAAAAGATTGATATTAAGTCTTTATTTTTTTCATGAATATATTTTCATTTTCTATAATTTCGACCTTTAATTTATTTCATATAATGATTTTAAAATGGTGTAAACCTAGAAGAGTTGTACATAATGTAATTGGATCATACTTTTATATATAAAGTGAAACTGATAAAGTTTGTGTTTATCGAGGGCACCACTTTCTCTCTGTCGCCCTTTACCGTCGTGGTGGTGAGAGAGAGGGATAAGTTGGATTTTTTATCGCGGGGGATGCAAGTCTCTTCCAATAAATTTTTAACGGTTATATGTTAAAATGAAATAAAAAGTAAATATTAAATATGATTTTAAGAAAAAATAAAAACTTAAATACTGAATAAAAGTGAGTTTAAGTATTAAACTTATAGTTTATCATATTTTCTTAGGGCATTCAATTGTAAACAGTCATTTGGTTTTAATTTCATTTTTAAACAATAATTTTGAAATTTAATTTTAATTATTTATATTTACCAATTTATTATATTTTAATAATTGAATAATTAGTTTCCATTAGTTTGATGATACAAAATGTTAGTAAATAAAATTAATCTTTAATTTAATCCTTGAACTTCATATAAATACAAATTTAACCATTAAACTTTAAATAAAATATCTAAAATATCAATATGATCCTCAAATCCGATCAAAATCTCCTACCAACAATCGTAGCTCACCATCATAGTCTATCACTACTGGATGTCATTGGTATTTGATGATCATTGGACCTTGAAATGTTTAGTTCATACTAGTTCCTTAAAAATTAAATTTCGCTCAATTTAGCTAAAGAATAACCAACCAATTTCGAAGCCGAACATGAATATCAAGTTCAATTTTCTTGATAAGCAAGCTTAATCCAGCCTAATTGAATCTGAATCAAGCTTCAAACTTTGTATTGAATTTCTTAGAACTTGGGCTCGAGTAACCTTACTAATGACTTCCATGACTCATCATGTTCTCTAAAGACGTCAGTTTCAGATGATCAAACATTTTCAATTCGTCCATTGAATGGAGACATACTAATGGAGGAACAGTGAAGCATTTCTTTGGTAAATCTCTCTAATGGTTCTAATTTCACTTACCACATTGATCCATCAAATAATCTTCAAGTTTTGGGGCCTGTGAGTAAAGGCACAGTTTTGGATCAAAGCACATAAAACTTATAATCTTTTTGGACACAACACAAAATAATAATAACTTGATCACACAAATACATATAAAGCAAACTATAGATTATAGACCAGCCAGCTACCGGATTAGTTCATGTCACCATGGGGGAGGAAACCAGAAAAACACATACAAAATGATTTAAAAATGGTAAAAGACGGATAGAACTAAAAAGAAAAAGGGAAAAGAGTCAGATCTATGCTGGCAATAATGCCAGTTGCTTATCCAGCAGAGAAAGCTACCTTAAAGATGGTTATCCTCCCCATAACCTTAGCAACTTCACATAAGTTCTTACTTGATCGCAAAGCAAGCAACTACTAACTAGAGGCCAGATGTTACTTCAGTCATCATCCTCACCATCCTCCTCCTCCTCATCTTGATCATCGTCATCATCAGATTCATCTTTTCCCTGTCAATGGATGTAATATATAGGAGAAACAAGTTTGGTCTGTAAGTAAAGATTCAATGGTAATTTTACTATTCCCCTTAAACATGCTTACTGCAGACCTTAGGAAAGCTTGTGATCAGCATACATGTATTAACTCAAATAGCAAGAAAATGCATTTCAGATACTTTCAAATCACCACAAACTCCGGTACTGCTATTCCAACCTCTTCCATAACTATATGATTCTAAGAACAACCAGTTATACCAATGAACACTTTAACCACATATGCAAATTAATAAACACTTAGCAAGTAAATCTCACACAACTGTCACCATACTTCACAACTACCCCAGCAAAAGAAATGAGCAATTAAATTCTCATCAGCATATACTTCGAAGTATAATGATTCCTCCTTTTCAAGCATTCGAAAAAACCTTAAAACCCAAGTAATCAACATCTATTTTCACATTTTTTATTATTACCAATTCATGATTCAATAGATGAATTTACATTTTAACTACAAGCAAAGCTCTAATAAGCATGTTCTCCAAACATATATATAATGAAAATAGAAGAAACTACTCGATCTTTGTGGAAAAATAAACCAAAAATGTTAAAATAAAGACCAAAAAACCAACAGCATCCCATTATCATGAAAAGAAAACATCCTAGAATAAATGGGTACAAGAAACGTATGAATTAAGTTTTTGAAAGAAATAAAAGGGGGAGGGGGGAGATGAAATACCTCTTCATCACCATCAAAATCTTCTTCATCAGCATCCTGCATTAAGTTACAAAAAATTTAACAAGGGAAGCAAAAGGTGATCATAAGTAAGTGATATAAAACAAAACCAGGGGAAGTAAGTTACATTGTTGAAATATGCGAGGGGATTGGGCCATAAATCCTCCTTGATAATCTCTGCTACCTGTAGTGTTTGTCAAGTGAATGATTAGACCAGCTCTTTAACAAAATAAGGGGAAAAATGAAGGACAAACTACATACATGCGCACATGCATATAGAGTTTACCTCATCATGAATTTCATCCATGTCATCTTTCTGCTGAGCATCAGTAAACCAGGTAAAGAAGCTGCATTCATGTGTAATAATTTTAGTATAATATTATAGATGATTTGCAAGTGACTAAGTAAAAGAAGAGAAATCAAATACAAGACAATGGCATAAGTTGACCCAAACTTCACAGAACAGCAAATTCCTAGCATGTTAGAAGTTGATAAGAAACTAAAAAGAATGTATAAATACATACATTAATTGTAATGAATTGCAATAAATAAACCTTTATTATATAATATGTAATGCATGTGTAATCTTAATTTGTCTGCACTAAAAAAAGGAAACTCAATCTGCCAAGGTTTGGCTCTATATAACCAAAAAAAAGATGACTTGTGAGAAAACTAACCCTAAGTTTGGATTGTACAAAATCAAGGGAAAGTAAGGGGAAATAAGATCTTTTCCCTTGTCTGGATAATTTCTTTTATATAAACAAGGGAAAGGAAAGAGAGTTGATTATCCCTTATTTTCCCTTGAAATTTTCAGTTTTTAATTAGCCCAATTTGGGAAAAGGCTGCGGAAATGAAGAGTATTTTAAAAGACCCGTGAAATATTTGTTTTACCCTTAACCTTTTACATCAATTATTTTATAAAAAGGGTAAAATTGGAAAAACGTCATTAAAATAATTCCTTTTCACTGTTTAACCAACCAAAGTTTGTAAAAATTCCTTAACTTTCCTTTCCCTTGAGAATTTTAACTATCCAAACAAAAATTACATAGATTATTTACTTTCCTCAACTTTCCTTTTTTCCTTTATTTTCCATTACAATTATTTAGCTAGTGTATAATATTCTAATAAGATGCTAGGCTGAAGTTCGATAAATTTATTGAGAAAAAAAATGAAGTGACTACATTTTACAACAGAGAAACTAATCTCAGGTTTTATGTGACTTAAGTCCTCAAACTGGGGAAACATTTATTATAGATATGATAAACAAACCTTTCGTCAGTAAACTGCCGCTTGTTTCCTTTCTTCTCATGGTCAACTCCATTTGGCAAGCCCTTAACATTTAAAAAACTAATGTAACATAATAACCAAGGGAAACAAATAACAAGAAGATGAGTAGACATGATAAAGAAGAAACCCTCACCATGCCTTCTTTCCACTTGATTTTGGTGGCAACAATCTTGGTACCTTCATCAAGGAAGGTAAAGGTCTTCCTAAGCTTTGTATCTTCAAAGTATGGATTGGGATCGAAGTTCTGAAAAGGTAAAATAACAGTTGCCAACAAATCATGATGACTGATTAGACCATGATTAAATGTTTCTTATACCAAATGTTTAATGCAATAAAAGAAATCAAGTGCAACTTCAGTTTCTTACAGAATTAAGATAATAAAAGAAAAATAAATGAACTTACAAACGTAATGGAGTAGCCAGATTTCAGATCTTTAAAATCCTCAACTTCGAGTGAGCTAATATACTTGAATATCTATCAAGAAACAAAAGGATGAAAATAAGAAGAATGAATAAATATGAAAAAAAATAACTAGAATATATCAGGAAAATCCAAAACACTCCTTAATAAATGAATAAATAAATAAATAAATGGAACCGAAAATAAATTTTGCAAAATAAAATAAGTGCAGAACTAGTTTCAGTTATGGAAAGAAGTCATATTAAACCTTCTGATCTTCTTCATTCAAAAGTTCACCAAGAGCAGGATGACTCAAGAACTGTACATAAAAAACACAAGTCAACCAAAGCCCTTCTTCTCAACATGGAGACAGCTTCAAAGAAAAATATCTAAATTTATACGAAAGACTGGAATTTGGAACCGCTTACAGCTGTCAACCAGAAATCAGGAATTGACTTAATCTTCTCATTCCGCTTATCATAAATCGGCTTGCGTATTTCATTGTACTTCTGCTCCACTTCCAAAACTTTCTCACTCGCCTCCTCATTGATCTACAAAATACCCAAAAGAAACAACAAAAATTTAAAAAAGAAAACATATCCAACTTAAATCACCTCTGCAATAAGACATAATATCTTAAAGTAACCACCTACAACAATGTGTTGAATGACTTTTAAATCATGTGGAAGAGAACAATTAAGGGACTCAAACTTTTTGCAATGATGCAATGCAGAATATAAAAATGACTAAGAAAACTCCCCCACCCCCAAACAAAAACAAAATTGTTTATATACACGAGGGAGACACTTAACAAATGGAAGAGAATAATCAAGGGACTCAATCTTCCTAAAAAAATGCAGAACATAAAAACGACATAGGAAGACCAGATACAGATATTAACAATCCCATTAACACCTTCTCCGCAATAAGACATGATACATAAAAGTTACCTCTCAAAAATCGTGTTTTAGAAATCAAGTGGGCACTTAAACTCGTAGAATGAAACAATTAAGCTCACCCACAATAATTAAGACAGATCCGACATACAGAGTTGATCAGGTGCGGTAATTAATAATCAAAGAAACAAAATTATAAACATTAATTTCATTGACGCAAAACTGTTATTACAGAAAATTCAATATTCGCACACTTAAAATCATCCCAGATAAACACGAAAAAATCCAAAATTTCCCTGCGGTATTCCTAAAAATTTCCCATAAACCAAAAACAAAGAGCGAAAAACATGAACGGATATATAACTAAAAGTGAAATGAGAATGAGAAAATTGGACCTTCTCGAGCTCGTCTTGGATCTCTTGAAGCTTCTCGATGGAAAGAATGAGGTCTCCGTCGATTTGTTCAGATTTCTCTTCTTCTCCCTTCTCTGCTACTTTGATCTTCTTTCCTTTGTCTGCCACCATTTTGTTTTCTTTCTTACAGCCAAGCGATGCAAAAATCAAAACCCTAACCTAAAGAATTTCCTATTTATCTCAATTTTTCTAAAACCCTAATATTATTTCCCTCTCCTAGGATATCGACGAGGGAGAACAGTGCGAGAGCGAGCGGACAAAATGCTAGGGTTTTAGGAGTTTATATCGGTTCCATTGGGGAATATTTTAGGATATATGATGGATCAATAGGAGTATGACAGCTGGAAAAAATGGCATGATTGTCATTTGCTGGATGAAATTTAGGAGCAGTATAGAAAATTGGATGATAGATTCTCCATGCTGTGTCTCTTGACGTTTGGATATATAACGGTATCTTCACATCTTCGGGCAAAGCTTAAGGTCTGTTTAACGTCTGAAAATTATTTTTGGATTCAAAATATTTTTTTAGGTTAGAAGTAATATTAAATATAGACTTTTAAAAAAAAATTGTGTTTGAAATTTGATTTTTAAAGTCAAAAGTATATGTTTAATTTTTATTTGTTATGATATTATCTATTTATTTTATAATTATGAATTTATAATTTTCTATTAAGTTATGTGATTGACGTTAATTTTTTCTTTTTTTTAATACAAAGAAAAGAATAGGAGAAAAATAACTAAGGTGTTGGAGTCATAGTACTATCTTCATGAAGAATGAAGCAACTTCAGTAGCAAGACATTCAAAGGATAATTTCAACAAGCGCATCCGTAATTTACTTTTACCGAAACAACATTCGAGAATCGAAGGCACCATCATCAAGAAAGCATTCCAACTAAATGAGGAACCATATGAGAAATTCCTTCATGTTCACACCTTGTCGGACTAGTGAAAATGCCTCTTTACAGTCAGTTTCCACCATAACCTACCGCACACCTATCTCCCAAGTCATATTCAAACCTCATAAATACCTCAAAGTTTCGTATCCAGAATCGAACATGATCCTAAAATTTTAGAGAATCCCGTAATCCATTGACCTTGATCATTACGAATAACCCCCACAAACATAAAACTCGTAGATGGGTTCCTGGAACCATCAGCATTCAACTGTACCCAGCCATTTGGGGGAAGGCTCCAAGCTGTGTTAATTTGGTGGTCACGAGGGTCAGTAGTACGGTGAGTTTCATTACGAGCAATAGTAATGGTTGTTTTAGTATGCATCCTTCTATTGCAATAAATCATGCTTTCTCTATCCAAGTTATCCGGATAAAAAATAATCTTATCCCATCATGTCCAAGGGCACCAAAGTACGAATTCAAAGATAATATCTCAGTCGTCACCATTAACTGGAGTAGACACCTATTTTCTTTCGGAGATTTGTTTTGAATTATATTTTAATATATAGTGTATAGTATTTTTAATATATTTATATATATAGTATATTATAAAATATATATTAATTTTGAATATATATATATATATTAAATAAATATATATAGTATAAACTATAGTATATTATATAAGTATATGGTATATATATTATGCACAATATATATTATAATATAATAATAATATATTATTATTATTATTATTATTATCATTTAGGGTTCCAATCGAAGTCAAAGTTTGGGTCCAAGAAGTCAAAGTCCATGAAGGTCCAGCATGGTGTAATACCCATTTCCCGTATTCGTTTCCGTACACAAGTTATAGGAGTCACATGACTTTTAAAAACATCACTCATTTGTAAAACCTATAAAATTTTGTTTTGAAATTAAAACAAAACATTTTAGTACAATAATAAAACATTCTTTGAAACATATTACAAAAATTATCACTTTAAATACATTCCAGAGCATTTTTCTTAATTTCAATTATATGCCAGCTAATTTTCAAAATAAATATGATTGTCCTACTGTTACTGATTAGTCAACATTGGATTGATGTTCTCTGCTGCAATCCTTACTCTGCTAAGTCTTTGCTTTTACCTTCGCGTGAAATCAACACATGTAAAGTGCATAATAATGTAAATGAACTAAAAATTCATACATAATCATATTATAGCTATTGAAATACAAACTAAATTGTATACTTCATAAAAATCAGTTAATCATCTCAATTAAACCCATGTTTCTTTCATATAGTCATCAAAACCATTCTTAGTATGCCCAACATGCTTATTTTTCTGTATTTTGTTCCCAATTATACTTTATTTTGCCCAATATATGTTAAATAAGAATTTAACGTACATACATTGCCTGAAGTGCCGAAATGGTCATTCACCTTATATGAATACCATGAGTGGCACCTTTTATGTTAATAATGCACCATTATGCATTTTCATTTATCACATCTTTTGCCAATAATGCACCATTATGCATTTTTATTTATGGCACCTTTCAGCCAATAATGCATTGTTATATATTTTCATTATGGCACCTTTCAGCCAATAATGCACCGTAATGCATTTTCATTTATGACATCTTTCTGCCAATAATGCATTGTTATGCATTTTCATTTATTTCATTAACATCGATAACCATAGCACAACATTAACATTCATTCATTCATTTTAGAACAGATCATACTCTACAACTTATTCATAATATCATTTCTATATACATTATGAAAATATACCAAAATGTTGTAATATATACATTTAACAAAACATTCGAGATTGACTCATCGAAAGTCGCCCTCCTTTCATACAAGTACCATAAATGCACTCACCTGATAAGCCTCACTAATAAGCTATAATGATGTTCGGCTATTCGGCAACTTTATCTTTTCTCTTTTCTTGCTTGACTCAGGAGCTTGGTTATGATCTACACAGGCATCCATTAAAGACACATATCATACCAATGTTAGTATATTCCCTAACATTTATACTTTAATAATACTCAAAAGTACTATTATTTTCAATTTCTATTACAATTTCAGGCTATCTTACAATTTAGGCTCAATAGTATCGGTACCCCTACCATGATATTGATACTTCTATAATATGGTACCAACACTCCCTTTCAGTATCGATATCATTAATGCATTCTGGAATCCATGGTATCAATACCTTTCTCTTAGTATTGATACCCACAGTAGTATCGATACTAATTGCATCAGTATTGATATTGTTCATCGTAATTCTTCAAATTTAAACCTATAGTATCGGTATTTTCTTCCAGTACCAATACCCAACCCAAATTTTCCATTTTTCAGCTCGATTTTTACTAAATTTTCGTTTAAATCTATTACATCACTTAACCCAACTAATTTTCTTTCATTTAGCTTCTTATAACATCTAAATTCTCCAAAGAACATCTCAAACTAAGAATCATGCTACTTTTTCTATCATGTTTTTAATCACATCCAAAGCTTCTAATCTCTTATTTACTTCTTTAACAAGTCAAATCTACTAATAAACCTCAATAAAAACTCATATTTCAACATGTCATTCAAAAACCCATTTTCTTCAATCTCAAATAAATCATTCATTTCTATATTTTAATCCTCTTTAACCCTTCCTTAAGCTTCCACATCACTTAAGGTTTCAAGAACAAACCAAAAAACGAAAGGAAAAATTAGCTAGTTAAAGCCTTACCTTTGGCTATGAGGAGAGCACGGTCACGGGGAAGAAGAGTAGATCACTTAGTTTAGTTTTCAACTTTCCTCTTTTTCCCTTTCTTAAATCCCTAATAAAATGAATTTTAAATTCATTTCAATCTAAAGACCAAAATGCCCTTTCATTCTTCCATTCTTACTAATTGATCTTTATTAAATCATTTCTTATACTTTACCATTTATTCAATCTAATCCTCTAAATTTTAAATCCTTTCAAAATAGCCACTGGCCTAATATTTGGGGTATTTCAATGGGTGATCAATCTGCATGACCCAACAAATTAGGGGGATTTGAATAAGTCTAAGAGGAGTTACAAGAGTTAAAACATGTATTCTAAGCCCAAGAGGAGACCCATTTACTTGACACAGTGAAAATAGGGTTTCTAACTTAGTATCAGTGCCACATGCATGGGAGTAATTAGATCGAGTTGGAACCAATACACCATATCTCGTGTAAGTTATAACCCTAAAATATAAAGCATGCAGAGCTGTTTTAGGATCGTTGGATCTGACTTCATGATCCAATGGACGAGATTTCATCAGAGGATACTGAAGGGTCACAAGACAATCGATTGATGGAGTGTGAAGACCACGCACCGGTGAAATAGGCCCAAACGCGCAACACGCGCCAAATAGAAAAAATCTCTAGGCGATTTTGGGAAATATTACCAAATCAAAGAAGGCAATAATCAATGCAAATCATCACAAGAAAGAAACAAGAATCAGAATCTAACCCAAAGATGGTAAGCCAATTGCAATAACAACACAATCGAACAAAAAAGGAAACATATTTTCAGATTAAAAGCAAATATAACAAAAACGGAAAATCCCTAAAATCTAATTTCACTTTTCATACAAAGGTATCTTCACATCGGGGGAAAGAAAATCCCCCATCAACAATAAAGCCTTTTGCAAAACACAAAGAAGAGGATGATTGCTAGTTAAAAAAAAAAAACATTCGGAAAAAAAACTAAAGACAACCAAAGAAAACACGAGAAATAGAAGGGGGAGCACTTATTTTTTCATCATTATCAGGATAATTGAAGCATCACCAAAGAACCGAAGCGTTGTTGAAGAAAAAGGTAAAAATCGAAGTCTTGCATGTTTAGATATATTCTAGTGGGGGTTATTTCTCAAAGAGAGGGGCTCAATTTTGGGTTTTGTAGGAGGAAATGAGTAATTTGGGTAGAGTTTTAAGACTCCAACAATTATGGGTGGTGGTTGGAGTTGGGTTGGCCGTGGAGGACTGTCGTGTTTTGGGTATTTATTTTTTGGGGGAGGGACTGGGTTATTGAGGAGTTGAGAGCTTTTAGGATCTCATTTTTTTTAGAGAGACACAAAATGAGAAAAAATATGATTTTGGGATTTTATAGGGGTCGGTTCAATCGAATCGGTTCGTTCTAGAAAATTTTGATCCGTGCTTTTTTTAGAAGTTTTGGATAATCTCTTTCCACGGTTCTTCATTGTTTTAGGTCTTTTCATTTGGTCCTTAAATCTTCAAATTAGGCATTTTAATTCATAATTAAGTCCATGTAATTTTTCTTTTTAATACAATTAAGCCTTTATTCTTTTCAATTATTTTTATGATAGCTAGTTATTAATTTATTTATTTATTTACGCCCTTTTTTAAATTATTTCTGATATGTTTTAATTTCGTGGAATAATTTTTATTTTTAATTTTAGTTGTTTTAATAACATATGTTGTGTAAGGGTTCTTTAAACTAACATGATTAATTAATTTGATTAATAATTCGAGCATGACTAGCCCATAATTAATTTATTTGAAATTGATTATTTGAATGACATTTTCATTAATTCTTGTAAGCTTCATAGCCCCATCACATTACTCCATCTTTTACATAATAAATTAAAAGGTAATACATATTTAATTTAAATTATCGAAGAAAGATACCCTAATCCACCTGGGTAGTCTAATTCGATAATTTAAATTGAATAAACATTCTCCAATGAAACCATAAAAATATGATAACTTTGAAAAATTAATCAAGAGGGTAAAAAGGGAAATGTTCCCATATTTAGATTTATAAATATTTGAACATTCTTTATATATCTTAAAGACCCGATAATTTCCATAAATAAAACTTTTGTTTGTTGCATAACCTTAGATAAATAAATACAATGACTATGGTGTTTCTTTTTCTTTCCAAATAAGGAAAATTGTCACTCTACCTTATATTAGGTGGTGTTTCCCTTTGGTTTGAAATGGTGAAATGCTAACAATTTAACTTAAAATTTTTTAGAAGAAAATTAGTGGTTCACTGCTTTAGTTGAAAATGAGAGGGATGTCACTCTAACTTATATTAGGTGGTTAACTTTCTTCAATTAAATGCATAATCGCTTAATATTCTCTCTTAAATTTTAACGAGTTAAATGAAATTTTATTTATTTAACTAAAAAAGAGATTATTAATTAAATTAAAATTTGAATGCGTAAATTCATTGCAAATACAATAGTTAACTGACTAGATAACGATTTTCATCATTCCTCATACATAATCGACTCTTGAACTCATTACTGAAAAAAGACCAAAATTTATTTTAATAAATTTTAATTTTAAATTTATTAAAATAACAAAATATTTTTGGGTGATCCAATCACACCCTAAACAAAAATTGAGGTGACTCCATCGAATCACATTTCAATTTTAAAGGAAAACCCAATTTTAGTCAAAATGAGCCTTAAAATTTATTTTTTGATTTTTTGGAGACATTACGACAGGTTAGAGACTATGTTGGAGACTTTTAGAGAGCAAAGTCGTCACTCGATTAATTATTGTCTTGGCAAATGAAAATTATGAATTTAACTTAATTTAATTTTTGATCCTTTTGGTTGTGCTTGTTTGTTTGCATTCATTTTAAAATCACAATGGCATATGCCCACTTGTGATTGTTCATACGGATGTGTGTATTCATGAACTTTCAGATTATTAAGTGGATTGGTTCTTGTTCAAGAATTGAATGTTAGTGTTTGTAAAGGTTGGTAGATTTCTCCTCGCACACTCTCTGCATTTGTATGACATGAACCCTAAAGTTGAGTTGTCTTTTTTGAGTGAGGGTGAATACAATGCCTTTGTAGAAAATGTTTCTTTGTGTCAAGACTAGCAATTAGTCTTTGGGGTTCATACCTAATTCCTTCGTGGGATATGCTTCTTCGTGTCAGGCATAAGGAGGTGTATCTTTTCGAATTTAACTTGATTCATATAAGCCTATGGGGTTTAGGATCAAGGGTCTGGCTAGCCCAAGCGGGCACTAACGAGGATAATTCGAGTACCTTTTACATTAGAGTCGAAACCATGCATGTAATATACCATAGAAATCTACCCAGATCAAAACTATGCCTAACCTATAGGAATTCCCGACTAAGTATAACATAGGAGAAATTGACCTCTATCATTTGTCCTTTATTTTTACAAGTGAAAAACATGTGAATTATAAATCATGCGGTTAAAATTTATTTTCTTTCTGAGTAAAACATAAGGGTAGAAATCATATGTGGGTAGGATCTTATCTTTACCATGATAAGGGTATAAAACTTGTGGGGTAGGATTTACTGTCTTTATCTTTTATGTATTATTTTACTAACTTATTTTCCTTTCTTTGTTTTTTTATTTGTTGCCATGTAGTACCACATTAGCATACTATAAGAGGTGTTGATCCATGGATATTCCGTCAAATTATAAAGTATTTTACAAATGAATCAAGAGTCCAAAAGCATCTAGCTTCATTTTCAGAGGTGTGTGCTTAGTTAGAAGCAACACAACATGAGCATGTGACAGTCCACCACTAGATTTCATGTCAAATTTTTCAAACATGACGTATTTCAATAGCAAGAAGATTGTTTCAAAGGAGTCCCTCATACAAAGGCAAGCTCAATGGTGGAAGACAAACTCAAAAGCCATTCACAAAGAGAACGAGACCTCGCATGATGCATGAGAATGCTAGCAGAATGAGCTGAAGCCATTCAAGCCCATACTGATCTTGTCTTGGACTATGAATCACTTGGCTTGATGAATGAGATTTCAAATTTAAATAGAAGGGCTAAGTCTATATGTAATCAAACTATTTATGATATTTGGGATTTTTTTGGATGAAAGTTGTTATATGATCGAATATTATTTAGATCAGTGCATTTTCTTACATTTGCATTTGCATTAATCATTTTTGCATGCATTTATCATGAAAACATTGAGAATGATTAATGAACGACTTTATTTTAAGATTCAGATACTGAACACAAAATTATGGATCCGATAAATGAGGTAATAACGTGGATTAATAAATAGAGAGGCTTCAAGAATATCTGGCCAGAACTTAACAGAGATGAGTAATCAGTTGAAGAGGTTCCAAGATGAATCAAAGGGGCAAATCTCCAAACTAATAAGCATGATGGCTGCATTGGTTGAGGAAAAGAATCTAGTAAAGGAGTGTATTGTGCAGGCTGATGGAAAAAGTCTAGGGGAGAGTCGAAATCCTAACTTGGTAGTAAATATAACATTTCTAAATGTCCAATTTATCATTAAAGAGCAAAACATTCCAAATCCAAAGGCAACATCAATCTTAGAGAGTGATGTTGGAATAATGGTAGGCAAAGGTGTGGCTCACTTAAGAAAAAATGCATTGAAAAAGACAAGATGCCTGCCAAAAAGGATAAGAGGAGGAAGAATAAGATATAAATTGTCCTAATTCTCGGGTTATATTTTTACTTGTTACCTAATCTTTTCTAGAATCACCTTCTGACACCAATCTCTCTAAGGCCAACAATTATTTACGACCAGATTGTCATGGTATCAAGAATTCTTGTGGATACCATTCTGGTGATTTCAATCACACTACATGGAATTGTGGGATCCTAATGCTAAGGTTTTAAATTTTGTCACATATGATTTACTATGCTTTGAAAATGGAAAGCATGTGTTCCCCCAAAACTCAACATCAGTCAGGAACCTCAATATGAATAAAAGGAAGAGGACCAAACTCTCGTAAATTATTCTCTTAGTCCTTTACAACATACTATCATGACTTAACATCGCAAAGTCAATCCTTAATGCCTCAAGATGACGTTTTGATAGATTCTCATAAGGACGCTAATAATAACAAAGGAAAGTTGGAACCCAAAGGTCCACGGTTCTATCATATTCTTTTCTCATGCCTTGAGGTATATTCTAAATTGATTGAAGCACTTTTGATTGCACCGAAACATGTCAAGCCATCACATTCCTCGCATCCAAGATGGTATGATGAAAAAACCCATTGCGAATACCATGTTGGAATTCAAGGACACTCCACCGAGAAATGTATCAACTTTAAGCGTCAAGTCAGAATATTTGGATCATGGAGTCATAGAATTTTAGACCAAGAGTTAGCCCATCATGGCTCATGTGTTGAAGATATATAGCGCGGAGTGTCATATATTAGAAAACATAAAATATACCAAAGCAGAAAAAAATAACCTATTGCTAATATCCACCACGGAAGAAGTCTTGGGAAAACGCGACTCTAAAGATATTTCAAGTGCCTATTTCAAAATTTCTTCCACATTTGATCCAAGGTCAATAATTCGCTCCTAAACCTTCGAGAGAGTTGACTAACCCGTCTGCTTAAGGCTATGATCCAAACAACACATGTGACTTTCATATGGGGCATCCGGTCACCCTACTGGAAAATGCATAACAATAATGAAGAAGATAGAAAAAATCGTTACTGGCAAAGCGATAACCCTAGAGTTCGTCGAGAAATGGGGTGCAAATTGAATGGGACATCCTGGGACGAGAATAGATCATCACCAAATCACTATGGAGCTATGCTACTTAAAGAATAACATGTCTTGTTTGAATTTGTTCTTGAACATTTTTATCATTAAATAAATATCATTTCTTTGACTATGAGGAATAGAACTTTTTTTTTTGAAATTCAATGAATATCAAATATAATGAAATGCACCTTTGAGAATTGAGGTTATAGCCTTTTGACATATTAAGAGATCAAATTACCTAAAAAAATAAGATCCATTTACTATTGACTGATCATCATAGTAATACTTTTTTGCCTAAAGAAACGAAGGTAACAATTCTCCCACACAATGAGGCCATCAAATACTTAGGTAAGTTTGGGAGCAACAAGATGAGGCATCTTTTTTGCACGACATTGCAAGACTGATTAGTTTGCATAACTATTGAAAATGTTCGATGTTGATCTATAATTTTCACAAATAGAATGATGGAATAGATGAATTTAGTTTAAGTCAGTCGCTTGGAAGTTGAGCTCTAAAGATAAAATTTCCTAACTGTCAATGACACTCTAACTATAACAGATTTTTCTTGATGAGCTTAAGAAATATTAAAATCAGAAGTTCAGAGAAATAATGTGATATTTATGCAAACTAATCTTAATATTGTTGGGGCACTCTGCTAAAAGTAGTAAGCTGATAATCTTCGAAGGTAATGTCTGGAGTAGCTATGGAGGTAAGTCCAAGCTTTATTAAGTGAGTTTCGTTCAAATTGTCAAGTAGAAAACTTTATGACACTTGAATTATGCTAAAGTAACGGGCTATGACAAGAGCTCTAACTTTATGAATAGGATTACATTCAAATCATGACACAAATAACTTTGTATCGAGATGAATCTCCCAGTAAATCAAAGAAAAGACGATAACACCAATTTAATAAAGTATAATTTAAAAGGGCGCAAGGCCTAAAGTTCAAATTATGAATGAGTTTCGGTGGAAGGTGAACCAAAAGAGTTACAAAATATATGTTATAGTATACTATACAAAGACACTTAGAAATTTTGTTGTTAGATCGATATTTCTACACATCTTTGCTTAAGGAATCTATGAAACTTGAACAAATGGAAGATTCCTGAGAATTGAAACAGAAATACTATCTAAGAAGTCTAGTAGTGGAATGTATTAGTTGTGCTATTATGTTCGCATCCTATTTGAAGGTCATACCATAATAGTGGGGCATTTCAATTAATAGACACCTTTGTGATGAAAACTAGAAAAACATGAGACAAAACCAAACTAAATCACATGGCCTTCCTAAATTAACTAATCAATCCTTACACTCATCAAAAGGCTACAATTATTTAAATCAACATGTGTGATTTATTTATTTGATATTCATTGAACTGATATTTTGTTTAATTTTTAACATAATTTTGCTTTATAAATCTCTACGTTGAACTTCTCTATACTTTAAAAAATAACATTTTTCAAACAATAGATATTTTCTCGAAGATTGACTCAATAACTCGAAATAAAGTGGGACAACTTCGGTTCTCATCTTCCATTAATTTGTCTCACGATTGGATGCAAAAAAGAAGAAGATCACACAACTCATCATAAACAGTAGACTCCACAACATTGATTCACTTAAAATGAGCTTTGCATGCGACAAAGTGAGAAACTTATTCAAGAGTTGAACTTGAAGATGCTACCTCTAAATGCAAACCTTGGTGGCTATGATGAGCATAAAATGATCACATAAAACCTTGAAAGTGGATATTAACTTTGCTCCAAAGGTTTTGCGTAAGCAACCTGAGAACTTACAAGGAGCATTGAAGGTGCTTGACGACATTTTAAGAAAACAATGATTTTTTCAATTTTTCTTCCACGTTAAATTGAATAACTTTATAGACATTAGAGGAGATATCCCATGTGGTAGGGGTTTTCATTCAAATTTCAAATCCTTTTGAAGAGATTTTTAGCCCGACATTGATCCACGATGAAATCCTAGCTTGTCAAAGATCCTTATACAATCAATGAAACCAAGGCTGAGTGAGTGTCTCGGAATGAGAAGATAAAAGTCAGTTCAATCGGCCAAGATTAGAAAATTTATGGGTTGAGAGCAATGATCATATTATTTTATGGGAAGCAATATCATTTAACTTATAATGACTATGTCAGTGTTAGAGTAAGATATACTCCAAGAAACATGAACAATGGGAGAAGATCAAGTTAATGGAAGAAGATCTAGACTTCTCATCGAAATTGAAAATGCCAAAAAAATAATGCATTAAAAATTTTAGGCATACCCAAGAGCATCACATTCATAATTTTATACATAGTTTTTGCATATCTCTAAGTCAAGTTTCAACTTCACGGTGAAGGATACTTGATTCAAAAACCCTTTCAGAACCGATTGTGATTTAGCTAAACTCAAGAGTGAGAAGTTATCTTCCAGTTAGGTTTTCTTCAACACCAATTTCAACTACACAACAGAGGATATTGGATTCAGAAGACAACCAAATTGACTGCACTCTAGTTTAACTCAACAACAAGGAAATAGTCTCTGGTCAAGGCTTTCGAGTTTAGTTTCTACTTCACGATTAATGATACTCAACTCAAGACCATAGTGACCTCATTTTAGTTTAACCCAACTGCGAGGAACTATCTTTCGATCAAGATTTTTGAAGTTAATTTCAACTCCACGACGAATGATATTGGGTTCCAAAACAAAATTAGAATCGATTGTATTCTTGTTAAACCAAGTAGAGTTCTAGTTAAAATATTCAAACCATATTTTAAATCCATGACGAAGAATATCTAGCCTGAAGAGCATTTTACCTGGCTTAACCCACAAAGGGGATTCATCTGAAGAACGCTTCACCTAGCTTAACCAGCGAGGAGTCATCCGAAGAATATTTCATTTGGCTTAACTTGCGAAGGGGAGTCATTTGAGGAATATTTCGCATGGCTTAACCCGTGAAGGGAGTCATTCAAGGAACATTTCACTTGGTTTAGCCCACGAAGGGGAGTCATCCGAAGAATATTTCATCTGGCTTAACCCACGAAGGGGAGTCATCCGAGGAATATTTCACCTAGATTAACCCACGAAGGGGAGTAATTCGAATAACATTTCACCTGGTTTAACTTGCGAAGGGGAGTCATCCGAAGAATATTTCACATGACTTAACCCACGGAGGGGAGTCATTCGAGGATTGATCTGATTCTTGAAGAAAAGCTAAATTTCTCAACATAAAAAGAAAAGCTTTCAAAATCTACTTATTTTAAAATATGAACGAAAATTTGTGTCTTTTATTTTTGTCCTATTGTCGTTTTGAAGAAACGCTAAATGTATCGACATCATATAGACAAGCTTTAGAATCTAGGTACTTTAAAATCTGGACAAAAACTTGTGTTTTTTTTATCTCTGTCCTATTGTCGTTACACGAAAATGGAAAAAGAGAGACATCATAAACGCCTATTTTCGTCCAGAGATTTGTTTCAATTGTATTTTAATATATAATATATAGTATTTTATTATATTTATATATAGTATATTATATAATATATATTATTTTTGAAAAAAGTATATATTATATTATGTATATATATGTTTTGAAAATATATATTATATACTATAATATATTATATTATATAGGTATATTATAAATATTAATATATATCATATTATAATATAATTATATCATATTATAATAAAGTATTAATATTATAGCATAATATATTATATATTTATATTATTATTAATAATATTTTTATTTTTTAGTGTCCAAGAAGTAAAAGTCCAGGAAGGTCCAGCATGAGTGACCTAATCTGCCTGATCCAACAGATTGGGGGATTCGAATAAGTCCAAGAGGTGGTCCAAGGGTTAGAACTGGTCTTCTAAGCTCAAGAGGAGACCTATTCACCTAACCCAATGAAAATAGTTTTTCTAACTTGGTCTCAGTTCCATATGCATGAGAGCCATAAGATCGAGTTGGAACCAATGAACCAGATCTCGTGTAAGATAGGGTTTCATAACCCAAAAGTATAAAACATGCACTACCATGTTTGGACAGTTGGATCTGCCTTGATGATCCAACAATCCAGATTTCATCAGAGGATATTGAAGGATCACAAGATGATCGATTGATGGTGCGTGAAGACCACACGCCAGATAGAAAACATCTTTAATCAATTTTGAGAAATATTCCCATATAAAAGAAGACAATAATCAACACAAATCATCACGAGAAGGCAACAAGAATCAGAATCGAACCCAAAGATAGGAAGAAAATTGCAATAACAACATAATCAAAAAAAAAGGAAGCATATTTTGTTACACGAGCCACCGAAGTGGCTAACCCAAAATTTTCTTTCAAAATCATTATACGACATCAAATAAATTCATACATAATAATGTGAAACATAACGTCAATAATCTGAGCTTACAAAAATATAGGGACCTCCTATTACGTATGAATACAATTCTGAGTTTAAAATCAAAATAGAGTTATGTCTCAAGTAATACAACAAACATGCATTCATTACATGAACATGTGGTGCATAAAGTCATGGGTATGTGAAAGTATCCAAAAATCCTTCAGCAGATCGTTAAAATAAAGGTGGTGTTCCCATGCAAAAATAAAGCGGGGAGGCCTACTTTTAGAAACTTGATCCACAAGTTTTAACCGTATGAGTAATGGCTGGTGATCGGAATCGAGGAATCAAGATGGAATACGACAGACTCAGGGAAGTCAGTTAACCAGCAAGAATTCACAAGGAATCTATCAAGACGTTGCTTTAAAGACCCGAGACCAATTCAAAGGTAAACCACTACAAACAAGATCCGATAAACCAGAGTCATCAACAAAATTAATAAAACTATGGCTTGTACTCTTACGACTAGTTACAACACCTTTCGTTTCCTTAGTTCTTAAAATTGCATTAAAGTCACCACCAAGGAGCCAAGGCCTATTACTTCTAGGATTGAGGTGCACAAAATGTGCCCAAAGATGTTTTCTAAGAAAGATATTCAGACTAGTGTAGAGAATCGTAACAAATAAAGGATTGACAGAGACAATAGAAGTATCAGAGTAACGAATATACTAATTAGAGACGGTAAGTATATCAATTTGAATGTCATTCTACCAAAAGATCCAAATCCCTCAAATGAAACCTTGAGCTTCAACACGAAAGGAATTAGGAAAACTTTACAATAACAGAATCAGCATTCGAGTTACTAATTCTTATTTTCAGAAGTGCATCACAAGCAGGTCTATGAGCATACATCAACTGTTTAAAATAACGTTGATAGGTAGGGCTAGAAACCCCTTGATTATTCCAAAAAAATATAGTCTAACATAAGGACCGATTATTGGAAATCGGTGGACTGCCACTACTCAACATGAATAACTTCCAAATTAGCCTCACGAGAACCAGTCTGATTCTTCATGCCCAAACTCACTGTAGCATTGGCAAAGTTTTCAGTGTATGGTTGCATTAATTTTAAACACAATAGATTAGACCCAATTAGCAAGAACCGGCCGATTGAGCTTTATGAGTGATGTTTCTGTTGATTTTCAACCCCTTCGAACCCATCATAGTCCCATCAATTTTGTCCTTCATCGTAGCTTGCATATCCTTTGTACGTTTATAAATAGTAACAACCATCCTAACTTTCGGATCCCTGAACACCACTTGTACCTCTTGGCCAGGTAGCAAAGGTTTTACAAGATATTCATTCACACAAATCAAAGGGATTTCGATGGTGCCACTCTTTGGAGCCTCTACAACATTAACAAGGTCACACAAGGCTTTAGAAGAGCTCGTTTTACCATTCAGAAAACCATTTTGATTGCCTTTGAGAATCTCAACATGATTACCTGATATGGAACTTATCTGCTTGCCTCTAGCTTTAGATGAAATCTTTTGGAAACGTAGAGTGGTGTTATTTGGAATATCTGACGTCGATTGTCTTCCTTCTCTAACCTCCTAGAGTTAATGGCCTCAAGGATTGCAAACCGAGAAGTCTTACTTGTTCCATCAGCACACTTGATCCTTCATCATCTTTTACTACGCCAAAAAAGCCCCCTTTTATGGCTAATTGGGTCCAACCCAACCCAATAAAGCCCAACTTGGTCCAACGACTTTAATTACGAATTCCATGAGGTCCATAAACATTGCCGGTAAACCTGAAACTACTAGCCCATAATTTGGGGTGTTACAACTCTCCCCTCTTTGAAAGAAATTTCATTCTCAAATTTTACTTGGATCAAATAACGACGTATCCTTAAGTTACAAACTTAGAAAACTCAAAGTACCTAACTCTTATCAAGTTTGATCCTCGGGGAAGAGGTCCCCGCCTCATCATATGCAACTTAGAATGTAATAAAATTGACCTAAGATTTTCCAAAGTGTGTTACCCACATCAACCCTAAAACAATAGCCTTTAAGAGACACAAAGAAAAAATGATCTCATTCTGATTGTTCTAACATCGGGTACTCAGAACTTAATTCAAGGATAACGCTATCCTACGATTCAAACTTGTATCTTTGACCCCTTTCGCTGGCTAACATCTGCTAAGTCGAGTTAACATGCTATCCAATTCTATAAATCTTAAATACTTGTTGAATTTAGATAGTTCACCATACAATAAGTCGAGATCTTATAAACACTCGACATACCCGGTCTCAATGTTGACTACTGAAGATTTTACAGAAAATATTGACTTCCTAAATGTCAATTTATATGCTTCTGCTGTGCAACTTTGATTTAATAATCATCTATGATACTTGATTGATTTCTATTTTCCTTGTAACTCACATACACACCACTCACCAACTCATGCCTCTAAGGTCAAAACAATTGGAAATTGACTACTTGCTTAGCAAACTAGTTGCATCTAGCTCTCTTATAGAGCACACAATGAAAGTGGAGATCCCTCACATCCACGCTATGACCTAATAATTCCATGACTCTACGTTCTGACCCACCATTTCGTACCACAACTGTGTATTCACTGACAACTAATGCTAGTCAATTGACACTTAAAGTAATTGATCCCCTTTAGTCTCAAGCACTAAAATCCTCGATATTACACAATGTTGTATGCTACTATGTGTTTTATATAGCTTGCAATCATATACCAACATAAAGACATCACGAATGAGGCTTAGTCCACCTAGCTATATCTTTTATTATTCATGCACGAATGCATCATGGTGAAGTCAAAGGTTTCACTGCACCTCGAGACCTACTCCTCTATATCTTACTTATAGTACCCTTAGTACATAGGGTAAGATTCAGAACTACTGCATCAAAAACGTACACCCGACTAACTTACTCATGAGTACTTGGGCATCTATGTCTAGTTAGCAACTAAAGTGTCTTGGCAATAACTGAGATATATCCTGATGTTTTTGGTCACTAGGACAATTGTCACACTGGCTTGAATAACTTGGGCATTCTTAACACTCACATGGAGATCTCTACCTCCAAGACTGAACATGGAATTTCTAAATATCTATGGAACTGACCACATGGACTCTAAAATAATGATGTGAAAATATCCTCATAGTCTCTCATCTAACTTTACAACCCACCAGGATGCTACCCTAGGGAACACGCAAGGGTGGAAGATTCTGCAGTTAAAAATTTTCTAAAGTTGACCTTCAACACAAGAGGAACAAACACCTACATTCCAATATCAAGACCCAACCCTGAGGCTAACATCACTCTTATGCTAACAATTTTTTTTTGGGTCGACGAATGAACCTAACCAAAGCCCTTGAAGAACATCTAACGTCACCCTGGTCTATTCCACTAAGGTGCATAACTAGCCACTTGGATCTTCGCTCCCAAATTCTTTGCACGAATACTTTTCCTTATATAGCTCGCTTGATGACCCAAAGAAATGCAAAAACTCATGACAACTAGCACAACGTAAATAACTAAAGTTTTTAAAACGTACATGCCATCTCATCTACGTATCATCATCTTGTCTAAGCCTCATCGTGATCTGACAAATTGAGTCACAAACTATCAAACCAAAATCATGTTGATCCGTTCCTCTTTTCTCCTACCTAAGCGTAGTGTTTATGCCTATCTGAGAAGATCCTATGCCATGCTGAGCTACTGGGGTCGCTTCCCCAAGTTGAGTTGAGATATAACTATCCGAACTAAGGTAATCCCTAACTACATGCTCTAAGGATCCGCATCTATAACACTTTCTTTAGAGTCTGAATCACCTTCATCGATTCTTCTTACCATAATGCTCGCACACTACACAATCCAAAACTCTATTGGAGTTTTCAATGCTCGGCATAAACTGAAAGCTGATAGTCTCCCATGAGACCTTGCGTCTAAACTCTAACTCTGTTTGGAGTAAAAAAGCTGACATCACTCTCCTATGCTCACGTGAATATCTAGTCCTCTTAGCCATCGACTGAGGCAGATCTACTGATACATAATCCCTCATACTTGAGATGTTTGACTCGCCTAACAAATTGTTCCTCATATTCTACACTCTCTCTATAGCCTTAGCATGTCCTATAATTCTGAAAACACTCCAGGCGAGTTTACCGCCAACTGTGCAAGGATGTCTATATGAAGCCCTTCTAGGAACCTCTCACACCTTAAGAACTTTGTCGCAACTAACTTTGGAGCATATCGACTCAACCAAAGAAAATCTCTCACGTACTCGTACACTGAGCGATCTTCCTAAACTAACTGAGAGAACTACATTCTTAAACCATTTAAATATGCCTCGTCGATATACTTGCCTTTAAACTCATTTGGTAACTAATCATATATAAGCATCTCTAGCTGTAGAGCCATCTCTATAGTCTCCTACCAATCGATAACATCACCCTTGAGCAAAGAGGTGATGCACTCTAAATTACCTTCTGGGTAAGGTGAAGCTTTCTTAAAGTCCTTATGGTCTCTCTCAACCATTGATCACCCAAAATCAGATCATCTTCTCTTGAACTGAAGAATTAACTGTCTTATACCTCTTCAGTCTCTCTACTGGTTTTCTATCATCATTAAAGTACTTTAAGCGGCTGGTTGAACAACATGCATTCCAAGAATAACATCCAATATCTCACTAAGGGTGGAAGTTAAACCTCTGAAAAAAGGTAGCCTCTACGACAATTCGCCTAATGAGACACAATGATCCCTTGCCCTAGGCAAGAACTCATCGCTTATACTATCGAGATGAGAGGCACATCTCTCTATTTTATCATTGAGACCATACTAGCAACCATCAGTCATCATAAATTTCTACAACACAGATAAATAAAGGAAGAACCATCAAGATTCCAGACTTAAAAGAGTATTTTTAGTACCTAGGGGCATGTATTTAATGATACCTTACTATAATTGACCATTGGGTCCTATGACTGACTCAACCTGATGCTTTAATACCACTAAATATAACACCCAAAACCCGATTGAGCCTAAAGTCTCACATCGGGTTGCCAAGGCAACGCCTGATTTTCAAAACCCATTCATTTTCTTTTCAAAACATACAATATGTTATCAAATAGACATTCATGAATGTTATAAAAACATTTTATAAAATAGAGTTCCATTACACATAATTTAAAACCAAAATAGTATAAACTCATAGTTATAAATATGAATATAATAATAAGGTCATATGAATATATACGTCCACTAAAGTTAGACTACAAGTGCTTTGGAAGAGGTACTGGAAGTCCTTCTATGACGGTGCTCCACAAACGGCTCAAGCTAATGACCTACGAGAGGAAAACATCCAAACGTTGAGCTTACAAAGTCCAACAGTATTATCGCTAATTTAGAGTAGCATTATGAGTCTCATAAACACAAGCATGATAAAGACATGGTACGAAATTCGTACATGCGTGATCTTAATCAAGTGCTACCTATTTAAGGTTTAAAAGTTCTATCACTGAATTATGTGTCTCATGCTTCCCTTAATCCTCTAATAAGGGCCTCACCATGAGTACACCTCTATTGGGTCTCTCCCACTAACTATAGCTATTGTGTATTATCTAAATGTGATACATGACACACTAATGTGCATTATCTAAATACGAGAATGACACTGATGTACTAGTGTCTCACATAGCATCAGATACTAGCTTGTTAAGAGGGGTACCGATATCACAAAACATTAGTAAAGTCCCTTTTAAGTTGCTAAATGATCCTCTGGCATCACATAGCACCAGGTAGACTATGAGGGAGGATTTCGATATCACAGGCATGGTAATTCCTGCTCAAATAAAGAATTGACTTGGTATCACAAAGCATCAAGCCAAGCTATTTTGTAACTGTTATACTAGAATAATGAAACTATACATGCATGACTGAGGACCCTAAGGTCGTATAATGGTAACAATACCCCACTAGGGCAACTAAGGTAGTCTAGCAAATTTTCTAGAGAATCATCCTCATTCCAATATTGTAAGGAAATAATCATAACCTCTACCCCCTAAGCTTCAATTCAAGCCATCAATTTTCTCATTTCACCATGGTGGCCCACCAAAAATGGGTTTAGTGGGGGTTTTAGAAACCTGAGTGATTTCAACTTGTTTTGGGAAGATTTAGACATCTATAAACATTTTAAACACTTCTTAAACCTTTGAACAATGTTAGTAATGTTTATTCTTGATTCTTGTCTAATGAGAGAAGTTGATGAAACCTCTCAAGCCAAGGGAAAGGAAAAACTTGTGCTAGGGTGACTTGGTGGCATTTCCAGCAGCTTAGAAACCAGAGGTATCTTACTTTTAACTCAACTTTACCACATATAGATCACCGTGTGAGTTTTGTTAGGTTGCATGAGTTATGAAGCTTGTTCATTGTAGATTTTATCTTGTGATGTTTTCAACATATTTATAGACTCTTTATAACCCCCTATATTCATACATAAGCCTTTTATAACAATTGGGACCCTTATTAAGGTGTTTAAGGTAGAAATTTAGTATTGTTCGTGCTCAAAACAGAGTATTTATGGGTACGAATATAGGTATTGAAAGAATAGTACCGAAATTGTTCTTCAACTAGAGTAAAACAAAGAAATTTTGTGAAGGTAGTATTGATACTCTTTCATAAAGTATCAATACTCATAGGAGTATTGAGACCTAGGTATTTGTTAGAACATCAAAACCAAATTTGGTACCGACACTAAGAAAATATCAATACCAATATCGATATCCTCAATAGGTGTATTGATACTTAGATATCTCTCAAAACATCAAAGCCAAAATTGGTATCGATACTCAGGTAAGTATCGATACCACAAATCAAAAGCATTGATACTTCATCTAGGTGGTCCCCTGTGATATCATGATCCAGTGATCTTTAGGTCGGACTGTATTATGGTGTTACATTTAATGGTATCAAAGCATCAGGTTTAGTCTTTTTAGAACCAGCGGTTAAAGTTAGTCAGTGTCTATATTTGTACATGCCTTTAGAGTGTCAAGAGTACTTTAAGACTGGAAAGACGATAATAACCTCATTTTTTCCTTTTAATTTTAGAAAGAACACTTATGACAATGACTTAGTGTTTAGTCAGGATGGTAGAGTCGAGAGTCATGCTTTGCTAGAGGAAGATTCTGGAAATGAGTTTGTCTCAGACATAGATCATTAGAATACTCCTATAGATGAGGGATAGAGGAGGAGACATTCTTGTGGGACCTTACCTACCTGCTCAGACAGATATTTAGGTCCTTACCCAACACTTCAGCTACATCACATTCCCAACCAGTGCCTTCAGCCCAGCCTACAACTACACACCAAGAGTCCCCAGTAGAGAGACTCCATTTTCATGATCGTAAACTTCCACAGATTAGAGTACGATGATCCAATAGCGATAGACCAATGGCTCAAAGGGACCCTTCGCACCCTCAAATAATTACATCTTACCACTGAGGGTAAGCTTGAATGTGCTACCTCCCTACTCAAGGGTGACACCATAGATTGGTGGGAGACCATAGATATGACACTAGAGCCAGAAAGACTGAAGTACATTGATGAGGTTACATCGATGATATGAAGAAGTAGATTCTACACTTAGTCCAAGAGGATCGGTCAGTGATAGAGTATGAGTGCAAGATCATAAGATTGAGTAGATATGCACCATAGTTGATATTTATGGAGTAGCATTATTATCGTAGGTTTAGGAAGGGCTTACATCTCGATATTTTGTTACACCTTATAGCTGACCTTCCCATAGTCTTCACTGAGTTATCCCGTCAGGTAAATACGATTGAGAGAGACATAAGTAAGAGAGACAAAAAGTCTAGTGAGACCGAGGGTCAAACTAAGAGAGTTGTCAAGCTGGTGAAACAATCTTATACTCTGGCCAAGAGGGCCAGAGATAGTCAGAGTTCTTGGAGACCCCAACAACACAGTCAATGAGGATCGAAAAGAGTTTAGATCGAGCAGGTAGATAAATCTCTAGAACACCTCTGACCTTAGTATCCAAAGTTAGTTCCAATGAGTCAACCAGGGGCTTCACCCATCCCGTTTGTGCTTAGTGAGAGAGGAGACACACAGTATATGTCAGTAGGGATTTAAGGGTTGCTTGAGTTACGACTTCTTAGACCTCTTTCTTTGTGACTGTCTATGAGTTTAGGGAGCGAACCCAACAGTGACTTAGAGATCCACACCATCTGTGTATATAAGTTAAGGGCCAATAAGGGGTGATAGTATTGCATCTAGAAAGCAAAGCAAAGGGATAGCTATCAGTTATCGGTGTAGAGTTGAGGGTAGCCTCCAGGCAGCACGCGGTGAGAGTTTGCGAGGAGTGTGATGTATTCGATGTGATCTCAGGTACTTTTATATTATTTCCTATTCCAGTTACAGACTTGATAGATCCTGGTTTCACCCACTCTTACATCTACTCTGACCTAGTTCAAGAGATAGAAATTCATGCAGAAAACTTAGAGGTAGAAGTTCGAGTATCTCACCCTTTAGATCTAGATGTCCTTGTAGAAAAAATTCACTGATAATGCCCAGTAGAGATCCAAGGTCAGAACTTTTTAGCGGATTTAATGGAGTTACCATTCCAAGAGTTCGACCTAATCCTAGGGATAGATAGGTTGTTCGAACATGACGTTAGTTTGAAATGCAAAGTCAGACAACTCAAGCTCAAGACAGATGATGGTACTAAGTTAGTGATGACTAGCGAAAAGTCAGGCCAGACAATAATAGAATCAGCATAAAAGCCTAGAGGATTATCAATCATGTATGTAAGGCCTTCTTAGTTCACGTGGTCAATACCTGAATATCAGTTCCAATATTTGTGGATATCCAAGCAGTGTGAGATTTCTTGATATGTTTTCAAAAGAGTTATTGGGTTTACCACCCGACCATGAATTAGAGTTTCACATTGAGGTAATGTCAAGTTCTGCCCTGATATCCATTGTTCCCTATCGTACGACACCAAAAAACTGAAAGAGTTAATGGCTCAGATTTAGGATTTCTTAAAGATCGTCTAAATCCGATCGATTATCTCACTGTGGAGAGCGTCGATCTTGTTTGTTAAGAAGAATGATGGGTTGATGAGGCTTTGTATCGGTTACAGACAGTTGAATAAGTTAATCATCATAACCGTTACCCACTCTCGATGATACCTCTTTGACCACCTTAGGGGAGCATCTGTGTTCTCCAAAATTAACTTGAGGTCTAGTTATTATAAGTTAAAGATGAAGGACAGTGATGTAGAAAATATATCTTTCAAAATAAGATACGATCATTACGAGTTCCTAGTATTGTCGTTTGGACTCAACAACGCCCCTATGGCATTCATGGACTTGATGAATCGAGTCTTTCACCCCTACCTAGATCAGTTAATGGTTGTGTTCATATACGATATCCTTGTGTATTCCCGATCATAGGAAGAACATGATCAACATATTTGTATCATTCTTCAAACACTTCGAGACTGTCAATTGCTTGCCAAGTTTGAAAAGTGCGAATTTTGGTTATCAGATGTAGCATGTTTAGGTCATTTCATATCAGAAGACGATATTCAATTCGACTCTCAGAAGATTTAGGCCATTATGGAGTAGAAGCCACCTAAGACTGTGTCAGATGTGCACAATTTGCTAGAATTAGTCGGGTACTATCTTTGATTTGTCCAATGCTTATCGATGATAACGACCCCACTAACAAGTTTCTCTAGAAGGGAATTCCCTTTCTATGAGATGAGAAATGACATAAAACATTCGAACAGTTAAAGACCATCCTAACTCAGGCCCTAGTGTAGGCCCAACCTGAATCAGGAAAGGATTTCATAGTTTTCAGTAACGCTTCGTTAAATAGCCTTGGATGCATCTTGATGCAAGAATGTAAGGTTTTGGCTTACGCATCTAATCAGCTTAAACCTCATGAGCATAATTACCCAACCCATGACCTTAAGCTCATAGAAGTGGTGTTTGCCTTGAAGATTTGGTGACATTACCTATTCGGCGAGAAATATCGCATCTTCACATATCACAAGAGTCTCAAGTATCTACTCACACAGAAGAAGTTGAACTTGAAGTAGTACAAATGGGTTGAGTTACTTAAGGACTATGAATGTGTAACAGACTACCATCCAAGTAAGGTACACATTATGGAAAATGCATTGAGCAGAAAGTTGATGTCAGAGTTATGAGCTCTCCTAACTTAGTTAGGCTTGACTAGTAAAGGTGGTTTATTAGTTGAGTTGCGAGTTGAGCTTGAGTTAATAGGTGAGATCAGGAGGTTGTAGAGTTCAGATGATCGATTAAGGGCTTGGGTTAACTAGGTTCACTGAGGTGAAGCACAAGGATTTGAATTACATGATAGTTCTTTGTACTTCAAACGTAGTTTGTACGTACCCGTAAATGCTCAGTTGTGTAGTAAGATACTTCATGAGGCACATTATAGTCCACTTTCAGTTCACCCACACATAACAAGATGTACCAGGAACTTCAACAGTGGTATTGGTGGTCGGGTATGAAAAGGGAAGTGTAAGAGTTTGTTATTATATGTCTAGTGTGTAAGCAAGTAAAAGCAGAATATCAGGTTCCCTTGGGTTTAATTCATCCCATTTAGATTCCTCAGTGGAAATGGGATTAGGTGACCATGGACTTTGTGACCGGGTTACCGATGACTAGACAAAGACATGACACAGTTTAGGTCATAGTAAATTGTTTAACCAAATCAGCCCATTTTCTCCTAGTTAGGATGTATTATACCTTAGAAAAGTTAGCTCAGTTGTACATTCTTGAGATAGTGAGGTTACACGGAGTGGTGACATCTATCGCATTAAAGAAATATCTTTAATTCACTTCCCACTTCTAGAAAGCCCTTTATGAATCCTTAGGCACCAAACTACACTTTAGTACAGCTTTCCATCCTCAGACAGATTGCCAGTAAGAACAAGTTATTCAGATCTTAGAGAATATGCTCAAGTGCACTATTATAGATCTAGAGGGTAGTCTGGATGACCACTTGCCTTTAGTGGAGTTTACGAACAATAATATTTTTCAATCGAGCATTCAGATGGCTCTTTATGAGGCCTTGTGTGGGAGCAACTGCAAGTCTTCACTTTGTTGGAAAAAACTCAGTGAGGGTAAGATTATAGGTTCAGACTTGATCAAAGAAAATGAAGAGAAAGTTTGGTTAATCTAAGGTCGATTGAGAGAAACCTCAGATAGACAGAGATCTTACATAAATTTGAAGCGTAAGGATATAGAATTCGCAGTGGGGGACACTGTGTTCCTGAAAGTTTCCCCATAGAAGAAAGTGCTTCATTTTGGTCATAGGGGAAAGTTGACCTTGCACTTCATAGGACCTTACGAGGTGTTAGAAAAGGTTGGACCAGTGGCTTATCAGTTAGCCTTACCACCAAAATTGGAGCGCATCGACAATGTGTTCCATGTATCCATGCTCAAGAGATATCGTTTAGATCATTCTCAAGTTGCACCTCTAGAGCATATTAAAGTGAGCTCAAACATGACCAATGAGGAAGAACCGATCATAATCCTAGTTAGCGATGTAAAGGAGCTAAGGAATAAGATGACTCCCTTAGTGAAGGTGATATGGAGGAACAATGGCGTTAAAAAAGTAAATTAGGAAACCGAGGAGGACATTCAACTTCAATACCCTAACCTCTTTTATCCAGGTAAATTTTAAAGATGAAATATTAATTAGGAGGGGAGAGTTGTAACACCCCAAATCTCGTGTTAGTAGTTTTGGGTTAACCCAAATAGGCCTAAATAAATCATTAGCGAAAAAGCTTGGGTCAAGTTAGATTTGGCTTGGGTTTGGCCGAACATGTGATAAAAAGGATATTTTAAAAATGAGGATGAAAATAGAGTGACCCAAGGAGTAATAATATCATTTTAATTTCAAATGGCTGAAAACTAATTAAGTTGGTTATATCACGTCTAAAGCATTCCTCTCTTTTTCTCCACAAACTTTATCTTCTTTACATCTTCTTCAACTCATTCCTTCTTCCTCTTGCATGAAAATGTTCTAACTTTGTTAGTTAATCATCCCCAATCCAAGATTATAAGGTAAAAATCATAACCTTTATTTCCTAAACTTTAATTAAAGCCTTCAATCTTCCCATTTCATCATGGTGGCAACAAATGGGCTTAGTTAGGATTTTAGAAACCTAAGCGATTTCAGCTCTTTTTGGGAAGATTTAGACATCTAGAAACATTTTAAACAATTCCTAAACCTTTCAGCAACATTAGTAATGTTTATGGTTGAATCTTGTCTAGTGAGAGAAGTTGGGGAAACCTCTCAAGCCAAGGGAAAGGAAATTCTTGTGCCAGGGTGACTTAGTGGCATTTTCATCAGCATAGAAACCAAAGGTAACTCATCTCTTACTCAAATCTACCACATGTAGATCACTAGGTGAGTTTTGTTAGGTTGCATGAGTTATGAAGCATGTTCATGGTAGATTTCATCTTGTGATGTTTCCAACATGTTTATGACTCATTATGACCCATATATTCATACATGAAGCTTTAATAACAGTTGGGACCCTCATTAGGGTGTTTGGTGCAGAAAGTTAGTATTTTTCGTGCTTAAAACAGGATATTTCTAGGCATGAGTATCAGTACTGGAAGAACAATACCGATACTTTTCTTTAGCTAAAGTAAAACAAGGAAATTTTGTGAAGGTAGTATCGATGCTCTTTTATAGAGTATCGATACCATAGGAGTATCAATACCTAGGTATTTTTCAGAATATCAAAGCCAAATTTGGTACTGATAATCAAGACAATATCGATACCAGTACCAATACCCTCAAAAGGGGTATCGATACTTAGATATTTTTTAAAACATCGAAGCCAAAATAGGTATTGATACTCAGGCCAAGACTATCGATACTTAATCCAGGGTATCAATACCAACTCTTATTTCTCAGCCTAAAATTAGCAGTAGTATCGATACCTAGTTATCAGTATCGATACCCAGATGTTAGTAATTATCGGTACCCACTGACAGTTTTTGAGAAAGAATCACAAAGGTTCAAAGGGGTAGAATTGAGGGCTTCTGAAATACCAAAATACCATGAAATAAAACTACAAGTGAGAATAGTAATTAATTCGAAACAACTAGAAATAGCAAAAACTAAGATGACATAAAACTAGCCTTGTTTAATGCTCGGGACATAGTCAGGACACCTAAATTACTCTAGCATAATACGATACTCAATTGAATATCCCAATCAGTTCCAAGGCACTTAACCACCAGTTGGGCGTAGATGCCCCAAGACTCGACGAAGTAAGTTGGTCGGGTGTACTTTTCCAATGCAATTTTAGATCTCACCCTAGAATGGTTGAGGGTATTAAGGTAGGATAGAGGGTTGCGTGAGCTCTGAGATGCAGAACCCTCAGTCGCACCATGATGTCAACCATAGCACAGTGGATCAAAACTTCTCATGTCTTTATACCTGTGCCACTAGCTATCGCATTTAGTGAAGGCATGTAGTATAGTGAATTTATTGGTGAGGTATTGAGCTCGTAAGCTCAGCGTTCAAAATGTGTTTTCGTGTGCAGGTTTTTAGGAGGTCGTTCGTGGGGAGTTATCGTCGCCAGATATTCTAATGCAACAATTTCAATCAACCAGAGTATTCAGAGTACGTCTCGATTCATTCTTAGAGGACATGTACTATTTATAGACCCTTATGAATTCAATCATAACTTTTTATTTAAACTAATTTTTGTATTATTTGATATTTGGGAGCCCTCCCGTATTTGCAAATGATATTATTATGTTTTAATTTATTTATTATGGATGGATTTTATCATATGCTTTACAAACAGTTTATTTTAAAGAAAAAATTTGGGTTAGTCAGTAGGTTGTCCCGTGTAACATCATAATATAGTGATCTTTGGGTCAAACTAGATTATGGTGTTACAACAGTATTGGTATTTTTAGTACAGACACTGCAAGAACAATATCGATACTACAACCTAGAAACCCAAGAAATAGGTTTGAAAATCATCCAAAATGTATCCCAAATGTCTTAATTTGATCCTAAAATATGTGGTAAAGCTAAATGAAGTTATTTAGGGTCATAAAGTACCATAAAAACACATTCTTTACATAAAAATGTTATCTAATCATAAAATCAAACATAACCCCTAAAATGCTCAAATACTCAAATCTTAACAAATCTTCATGCTTATGAAAGTCTTAACACCACAAAAGATTAAAAATACACTACCTAATGTTAGAAAACCAAATGAATCTCTTTTAGCCAATCAACACTCTCCTCAATGACTTGGATGAAAACCCCCACTTTCTCTTTAGCTATAAAGAACTCAAGGCTTTGAAACATCAAAACAAGTTTGTTGGAGGGATTGAGAACAAATTCAAGTTCAAAAGAAGTATGAAAAGGCTCAAGGAACTTACCCTTAGCTATGGTGCTTGGAGAGGAAAATGGGAGAGAAGAAAATGAGAAGGAAATGAGAGTAAAGAAATAAAGAAAATGAGACATAGGAGATAAGGCTTTTCATCTTTTCCAAATGGGTGAAATTGCACACTTGGTCCCGCATCTTCTACTATGCCAAAAATCTCCCTTTTATGGCTAATAAGGCTCAATCCAACCCAATTAAGCCCAACTTAGTCCAACGACTTTAATTATGAAATTCTAGGGGTGTTCAAACGGTTAACCGAGTTAACCGAACCTAATCAAATTACCCAAATTTAATTAACCAATTTTTTTCACTTTAATCGTTAATTGAACTGAATATTTTTCAAAACTTTTAAGCGAATCGAACTAAGTTCGATTAATTGATCGGTTAACCGAATTAACCAAAATTTAGATAATATATATTATATATTTAATATTTAATATTTTTTATTCAGTTAATTCAATCAATTAATTCGGTTAAAACAAAAGTTTAAACACCCCTAAAGCTAAATAATATATATAATATATTAAATATTTAATAAATTTTTGTTAACTCAGTTAATTAACCGAAATTGAAATTAAAAAAACCATTAATCGTTAGCCAACCAAATCCAAAATTAACCGACCAATTAATCAACCGAAATTTCAATTTGGTTGGTTAATTCGATTTTAACCGAATTATGAACACCTCTACGAATTCCACAAGGTCCACATACCTCTCAACTTGTTTTTAAGTTTGAGTCTAGTCCCTTAACTTTACATGATATATGCATATCACATATAAAAAATATGAAAGAATGTATATTGTATATAATTACAGAAAATCGTTTAAATTATAGTAAAATAATATTATAATATTATAAATATTTATAATTAAATTTAAAAAAATTTAAATGACTTGACTCGAATTTTATAAACTCGACTTGACTAAAACAAATACAAATAAAATTTGAGTTATAAAATAATACTCAAACTTAAATAACTCAACATTTTTTACTCAACCCTAATTCACATAAACCTATTTTGTCTTTTGAGTTGAAGACATTCAGTAACTATATGTGATGGCCGTTTGATCTATTTTGTAATGTTGTGCTTCTTCGACAATATCTTTATCTGTGTTATCTTCTTCTCAGTTTAGGCTGATGTTAGAACTAGAGAACAACAGTGACATGTTTCTCAACCAATATCTTCTGTTTATTGTTTATTTAAATGGCTGAAGAAGTGTAGATAGAATTTGAAGTATCCGATTGATTTAATTAAAAAAATATATGATTTAATTTTTACATATAAAAAATGTATATAATCAGAAACCTATTAAATTAAAATAATTGTTTTTCTATTTTTACTAAATAAATGATAGAATTTAATATTTATTTCTAAAAACCCATTAAATTAATAAATAAGTGGATGTTTTTTTTTCCTGAAGTCTAAACCAACAATGGTTGCACTATTCTATGTGGTCCAATGACAACTGTTTGCATTTCAGCTTCCAACAATTTCAATTTTAATGTTATTATTGAATTATGTTTTGATATTTTTTTTCTTTTCCAAAATGCACACACTGCCTAAAATAATGTTGATATTTTAAGAATGGATGCGATGGACAACCCCTCCTTCCCTCTAATTTTATGTGCATTTATAGTGCAACATACCAACTTTGTAATCTCTTCATAAACTGTCACTTGTTAATAGATATAAATTCATATAAATTCAAATAGTGAGAAATATTATTTTGAGAAGATAAATAACATCATCGAATGTCAGTCATCAGAAGAGATAGAAATATGAACACATCAAACTTTTAAATAACTGTCAATTTTTAATAAGTTTCGTGAAAAACTAATCTTAAGGAAAAAAATGAAATAAGAACGATTCAGTCCCAATGTTATCGCAAAAGATAATCGATGATAGGCAAAGATTGGTTATCGGTGGTGATAAGGGAAGTGCAATATCAAAAAGGGAACTATTTAAAAGTTTAGTGAAAAAATTGGTACACACTATAATAATGTTGTTTTGTTCATATCACCACATCATTTAAATTTTGATGACATAGTAACATACTAAAGTTAAAACTAAAATTCAATACTATAGTTGAAGAAATTAAAAGTTCAATAATATAAAAGATATATCACTTAATGTTCAGTGGTATCCAATGATATATATATATATATATTGAAACATGTCATCGTGGGCAACATACTTGGTAGTCGTGATCATTAAATTTGAAAGCACCAATGAAGCTTTCTGTTTTCCATTGAACCCACAAAATGGACAAGTAGAAAGAGACAGTTTGATGATGATATAGCCAGTCTCTTGGTGATGATATAGCCACATTTTTCGACCTTGTGGCGACTTTTCATCCTATTGTTTGCGAAGCGATGCTTGAAAACAACCATACATGAAACGCAAAAAGCAATTGTCAAAAATTCCAAAGCTTAAGCTGCTAGGAAATGGTTCAATCATTTCTTTAATAGTTTTCCCTAATTCCTTTTTCACCCCCAGTATACCTAATTTAACCACTTTTTTCTCGCTCCATATGCATGTAGTTTTCGCTTTTCAATCTACAAAAATTCATTTTGCATCTATATTGGGTAAAATATGTTTGCCACCCAAAATTCCTCATATATTCATTTTAGTCCTTAAAATAATTAATTATCTAGAAATACAATAAATTATGTTTGACCCTCAAGAATTTGATTTGGTTCCAATTGTTTTAAATTTGTTTTTTATAGAGTTTGTAATTTTATATTTCAAAGTTGGTAATATTTGTAACTAAATTTTTTTAATTTTGTTATATTTGTATCTATCTTACCTTTTAATCAATTAACTGCATACATTTATATCAACTATAGTATTAACATCTTTTATTTTACATTCATACGATAAAAAATCAAACATTTATGATATCTTATACATATTATTTTGTTCTATTATAAAATCCTATTATTCTCTTTTGCAGGTTAAGAGAAAGAAGAATAAGAAGAATGGGGGAGTTAATTGGGTTAAGTGTCACGTTAATAAAAACTAACTAGAGGTAACGACAGATACCAAAATGAAAACAAATTAAAAGTTTAAAGATTGTATTGTAAGTTTTAAAAGTTAGGTGACTAAATTACAAACACTCTAAAAGTTTGGGGCTATTTGTATACTTTACCCAAAATTTAATTTTATAGTATTATGCAATGTTAATTTTCCAAAAATCTTTATTCACAAATCAAGCCAGGTTCGGACAGTTTAAATCTTTTAGGCTTCATTTAGTTAGTTTCTAATTTTTTTTCGGTTTTTATTTTCTATTTTCATTTTAAAAAGTAGTTTTTTTTGGGGGAAATTGAAAAAAAAAATGAAATTATAAGAGATGTGCATAATAAGTTTTGATCCTACGTCCTATCGTATCTATTGATTTTATTTATTAAAACATTATAATGGAAGACAGGCAGTGTTCCCGCTGCCCTTTCTCCTTTTTTGTAAAACCCTAAAATAAAAACCGCGGCAATCCAAATTGGAGATCAATTTCTTCTGGGATGCTTCGGACATAGCAAATGCAGTAACTGTTTATTTTTGGGCTTTTCAGGTATCCTTTTTCCTCTAATGCTCTGTTTCAATTTTTTTTGATAGTCTATGCTCATATGAAGTGGTTATTGGCATTACCGCTTTTGTTTGTTTCCTGGGAAAATGGAAGAAAAGAAGAGAAATTTGTGAACCCATTTGCTTATTTTACTTGTTTCAAATGTTATGCAATATTTTTCTTAAAGAAAATCCCCCCATCTACCGATCATTTAACTTTAAAGCCTTTCATTACTGACAAGAGTTAATCAAATTCTGAATTAGGTTTTTCAAATTGCAAATTAATGATCATATCTTCTTATGCTATTTTTATTGTTTAAGGATAATTCGAAGCTCTATCTGAGAGGAAGAACTAAACACCTTCAAATGTTAATTGGTTTAATGGAGTTGAATATGATTATACTGTGTTAGAATTTTCGTTTCTGAATGAGTCCTGCGTTACTTCCTAAACATGTAGCTGCAGTTTTGAAATACCAAAGGGTTCCACTCAAAGCGCTTCAAATGTTCAATGCAGTAAAGAAAGAAGATGGATTCAAGCACACTTTTCTAACCTATAAGTGCATGGTTGACAAGCTTGGGTTTCATGGGGAATTCGAGGCCACAGAGAAAGTACTGCTAGAGATGAGACTGAATGTCGATAACAGTCTCCTCGAAGGAGTTTATATTGGGTGCATGAGAAATTATGGACGCAAACAGAAAGTTCAAGAAGCTATCGATGTGTTTGAGAGGATGGATTTTTTATAATTGCGAGCCAAAGTTTCTATCTTATAATGCAATTATGAATGTTTTGGTTGAACATGGATATTTCGACCAGGCACACAAGGTGTATATGAGAATGAGAGATAAAGGGATTGTTCCCAATGTGTACACTTTCACGATTAGGATACAGTCGTTTTGTAGGACGAAGAGGCCTCATGCTGCTTTGAGGCTTCTAAGAAACATGCCTATGCGGCGGCTTATCGTACCATAGTAGGAGTGTTTTTTGAAGAGAACCATCACATTGAAGCGTATGAGTTGTTTGATGAGATGCTTAACCTGGGAATTTCTCCAAATACCTCTACATTTAATAAACTTTTACACATTCTCTGCAAGAATGGTAACGTTCGAGAGAGTGAAAAGCTGCTGAATAAGGTGATAAAGAGGGGAATATCTCCAAATTTGTCAACAGTCAATATCTTTATCCAAGGGCTTTGCAGAAAAGGAGCGCTCAATGAGGCCATTAGTCTATTTAATGGTGTGGCTGAGGAAGATATGAAAGGGGATGTTGTTACATACAATACCTTAATATGTGGCTTGTGTAAGAACGCCAAGGTTGCAGAAGCCGAAATATTTTTGCATAAAATGGTGAAATAAGGTCTGAAGCCAGATGGTTTTGCCTACAATACTGTAATTGATGGATATTGCAAATTGGGCATGATACAAAATGCAGACAAGATTCTCAATGATGCAATTTTCAAGGGTTTTATTTCTGATGAGTTCACTTATTGTTCCTTAATTAACGAGTTATGCCGGGATGGTGAGACAGACCGTGCTTTGGCTGTATTTGACGAGGCTTTGGGGAAAGGATTAAAGCCTAATATTATTATGTACAACACTCTTATCAAAGGGTTGACATTGCAGGGACTCATTTTGCAAGTCTTACAGCTGATGAATGAGATGTTGGGAAATGGTTGCAGTCCCAACATATGGACTTACAATATAGTTATAAATGGATTATGCAAGATGGGATGCGTCTCCAATGCTAATAATTTGCTGAATGATGCTGTCGTGAAAGGTTACCATCCTGACATTTTTACGTTTAATACTTTGATCGATGGATACTGTAAGCAGTTGAAAGTGGAGAATGCAGTTGGGATTCTAAATCAAATGTGGAACTATGGTGTTATTCCTGATGTGATAAAGTATAACTCTGTGTTGAATGGCCTCTGCAAAACTTCCAAGTTCGCAGATGTCATGGAAACTTTTAAAACCATGGAGAAAGGGTGTATTCCCAATATAATCACCTACAATATACTTATTGAGAGCCTCTGTAAAGCTCGTAAAGTTAACGAAGCAATGAATTTGCTTGAGGAAATAGAAAATTGGGTCTTTCTCCTGATAATGTCTGTTTTGGCACGCTGATCAATGGATTTTGCAGTAATGGAGACTTGGACGGAGCTTATCAGCTGCTTAGAAAAATGGAACAAAGATACAAGGTTTGTCATACAACGGTAACATACAATATTATTATTAATGCCTTTTCTGAGAAGCTAAAGATTAATATGGCTGAAAAGCTTTTCCATGAAATGGGTGAAAATGGATGTTTCCCCGACAGTTACACTTAACGTGTTATGGTTGATGGCTTCTGCAAAACAGGAAGAGTCGATTTGGGTTATGATTGCCTTCTGGAAAAGTTGAGAAAGGGTTCCTTCCATCTTCAACGACATTTGGACGGGTTATAAACTGTGTAGAGAATAAAGTTTGTAATGCAGTTGGTCTGATCCACCTGATGGTAAAAAAGGGCATAGTTCCTGAAGATTGTGAACACCATTTTTGAGTCAGATAAGAAGGAAATTGCAGCTCCTTAGATGGTTGTAGAAGATTTGTTGAAAAGGGGTCATATAACTTATGATGCATATGATCTTCATGATGGTGTTAGAGATAAAAAGCTACTAAAGAAGCTTCAAAGTAGGTAGCATCATAAGATTTATATAGGGGGTTGTATATTGCTGATTTGAACCATAAATTTTATAAAATGTTTTTTAACCGTATTGAAGTAGCTAGCCTTGAACATAGATATTTGCTCCCGGCAACTTAGCATGTGCTGTTGCAGCTATTTCCCCACTTTCGAGTCGAAAAGTTGACCTTCATTTTGAACTATGAGAGTCTTTCTCCAATCTCCATGATGTGATCTGTCAACACGTACACAAAAATTAACTTTTGAAAGAATTGTGGACAGATGATGGCATGATAGAGATCGAGTCTATGTTACTTCGACTCTTTATTTTTCTTGAAATACTCGTGTCAATGCATATTAGGACATAGATATATGATTCTCCAAAGACCCTTCTAATACATACAAATCTTTATATATATATATATAACTGAACGTCTATCTTGGACACGTACTCATAACCTGCATTCACAGACATAAGGTAAGTCGTATAAGATCGTGAGAACAACGTATATAAATTATTTAGAGTAGAAAGTTGCCTTCCAAATATAATTGGCATACATTTACTAGAGCGCAAGAAAGGGATGTTCCTTTTCCAGGAAAGCAAGCTCCAGTATCTTGAGAATAGATCAATCCCTGGGAAAGTGTGGAACTTCAGTTCAAATAGCATGAAACATCCCAACAAAGAATAGAATGTGATCTGCATCAAAATTCACATAGAAATCCGACCGGGTTCCTTCCTCGCCCCACTTCCCTCCATCAGGCTTCTGATCTCTAGGACTCCTTCCCACTGACCTATGTCAGCACAGATATTAGATAAGGAAACATAAGCTCCAGCGTTACAAGGTTGTAACTCGATGAGCTTCTTTGCTGCCAGCCTTCCGAGTTCAACATTTCCATGTACTTTACAAGCTGCAAGTAGAGTTCCCCAAATGAAAGCATCAGGGTCAGTAGGCATATTGTATAAGAACTCTTCAGCCTCTCTCGGTTTCCCGGACCGACCAAGAATATCAACCATGCAGTCATTGTGTCGGTAATTAGGTTGAATTCCGTAGTCTTTGGCCATTGAGTTTAGATAGTTGTAACCTTCTTCAGTCAGCCCACTATGACTACTGGCAGATAAAACCTTAACGAAAGTTACCGAGTCGGGGCTGATTTCTTCTTTCTTCATGAGCTCAAAGATTCTTAAGGCCTCTAAACCTTTTCCAATCTGAGCATAGCTTGATATCATAGCTGTCCAACCTACCAAATCAGGTTTCACAATCTTTGATGCTCCCACATTCAGGGGTAGTTCTGCTGTTCGGCGGTTAAAAAACGGTTAAAAAACGGCGTGATTAGTTAAACAAGTGACCGGTTAAAATTTAGACCGGTTATGTTATATCATTTAACCGGAAATATTATCAAGTAAAATAACAAATTAGGTAGCGCTTATATAATAAAATAGGTTAATTACTGGAAACATTATCAAGCACAATAACATATTAGGTAGCGTTTATATAATATAATAGGTAGCGCTTATATAATAAAATAAGTTAATTACTAGAAATATTATCAAATACAATAACATATTAGGTAGCGTTTATATTGATTTATTCTATCATAAAATCGGTATATTTATACCGGTAACATTGCAAATTTACCTATTACATTATAATTATCGGTTTCGATGTTTTTGGGATCGATACAATTTTAATTGTATCGACACTTTGCGTGCACCTCGTTAGGCATTCATTCTGGAAAAAAGTATCGACACAAACTTAAAACGTGTTGATACATTATGTAGACTTATTTTCTCAAAAAACCGGTATATTTCTACCGGGTACATTGTAAATTTACCTATTACATTGTAATTATCAGTTTCGATTTTTTGGGATAGATACTTTTAATAAATGTATCGACACTTTATGTATACACCTCGTTGGACATTCATTCTGGAAAAAAGTATCGATACAAACTTAAAATGTGTCGATATATTATGTAGACATATTTTCTCATAAAACCGATATATTTCTACCGAGTACATTGTAAATTTACCTATTACATTGTAATTATTGGTTTCGATGTTTTTGGGATCGATACTTTTAATAAATGTATCGACACTTTATGCGTGCACCTCGTTTGACATTCATTCTAGACAAAATGTATCGACACTTTTTAAATTTGTGTCGATACATTATGTAGATCTATTCTCTCATAAAACCGGTATATTTATACTGGTTACATTGTAAATTTACCTATTACATTATATTTATAATAATTGTATTTTAATAAAATATAATAATCATAATTTTTTATTTATAAAATTATATATATAATATTTTAATAATAATATTGACATAAATAATATTAAATAAATTATTCTAATATTTTAAAAATAATATTATTATTTTGTTAATAAATAATATTATTTTATTATATTTGATGTTTATAATTATATTGTAATTATGATTATTTTTTATCACTTCATTATGATTATTTTTTAAAATTATATTGTAATTATATATAATTGTTTTTATTATTTGAAAGCTAATATCGAAATAGAAATACTGTGTCATTTTTTCCATTAGTTATATTGTGACAACTTACAAACTAAAAAGTTAAAATTAATTTGTATAATTTGTGTTTTTTAATTTTATCATTGAAAAGTCTATTTTTACCGGTTTTGTTATTGTTGGGCATAACAAAACCAGTAAAAATTACCTAAAACATTATTATTTCTACCTAAAACATTAATGATTTTTAACATTTTCCGGTAAAGTAGCCAACAATAACAAAATCGGTAAAAAAATAAAAAAAAATCGGTAGTGTTTTACCCGTTTTGTTAAAATAATTATGTTTTCGGTAATTTTTACTTGTTTTGTTATTGTTGTATACCGGTTACATTGTAAATTTACCTATTACATTATAATTATAACATATGTGTCGATATTTTTAGAAAATGTATCGACACATGTTTAACTATTCTCATTATAATATAATTAATGATATATTATTCTTATTATAAAAAATAAAAAATATAATTTATAATAATTTTATTTTAATAAAATATAATAATCATAATTTTTTATTTATAATATTTTAATAATAATATTGACATAAATAATATTAAATAAATTATTCTTATATTTTAAAAATAATATTATTATTTTGTTAATAAATAATATTATTTTATTGTATTTGGTGTTTATAATTATATTGTAATTATGCTTATTTTTCATCACTTCATTATGATTATTTTTTAAAATTATATTGTAATTATATATAATTTTTTTATTTTTTTATTTAAAAGCTAATATCGAAATAGAAATATCGTGTCCTTTTTTTCATTAGTTATATTGTGACAACTTACAAACTAAAAAATTAAAATTAATTTGTATAATTTGTGTTTACTAATTTTATCATTAAAAAGTCTATTTTTACCGGTTTTTTTATTGTTGGGCATAACAGAAGCGTAAAAATTACCTAAAATATTATTATTTCTACCTAAAACATCAATGTTTTTTTTAATATTTCCGGTGAAGTGCCCAACAATAACAAAAACGGTAAAAAAATAACAAAACCGGTAGCGCTTTACTTGTTTTGTTAAAATAATGATGTTTTCGGTAATTTTTACCTATTTTGTTATTGTTGTATACCAATTACATTGTAAATTTACCTATTACATTATAATTATAACATATGTGTCGATACTTTTAGAAAATGTATCGACACATATGTTTAACTATTCTCTCATTATAATATAATTAATGATATATTATTCTTATTATAAAAAATAATAAATATAATTTATAATAATTTTATTTTAATAAAATATAATAATCATAATTTTTTATTTATAAAATTATAGATATAATATTTTAATAATAATATTGACATAAATAATATTAAATAAATTATTCTAATATTTGAAAAATAATATTATTACTTTGTTAATAAATAATATTATTACTTTGTTAATAAATAATATTATTTTATTGTATTTGATGTTTATAATTATATTGTAATTATGATTATTTTTTAAAATTATATTGTAATTATATATAATTTTTTTATTTTTTTATTTGAAAGCTAATATCGAAATAGAAATATTGTGTCCTTTTTTCATTAGTTATATTGTAGTAACTTACAAACTAAAAAAATTAAAATTAATTTGTATAATTTGTGTTTACTAATTTTATCATTAAAAAGTCTATTTTTACCGGTTTTGTTATTGTTGGGCATAATAAAACCGGTAAAAATTACCTAAAACATTATTATTTCTACCTAAAACATCAATATTTTTTAACATTTCCGGTAAAGTGCCCAACAATAACAAAACTGGTAAAAAAATAAAAAAAACCGGTAAAAAAATAACAAAACTGGTAGCGTTTTACCTGTTTTGTTAAAATAATGATGTTTTCAGTAATTTTTACATGTTTTGTTATTGTTGTATACCGGTTACATTGTAAATTTACCTATTACATTATAATTATAACATATGTGTCGATACTTTTAAAAAATGTATCGACACATATGTTTAACTATTCTCTCATTATAATATAATTAATGATATATTATTCTTATTATAAAAAATAAAAAATATAATTTATAATAATTTTATTTTAATAAAATATAATAATCATAGTTTTTTATTTATAAAATTATAGATATAATATTTTAATAATAATATTGACATAAATAATATTAAATAAATTATTCTAACATTTTAAAAATATTATTATTATTTTGTTAATAAATAATATTATTTTATTGTATTTTATGTTTATAATTATATTGTAATTATGATTATTTTTCATCACTTCATTATGATTATTTTTTAAAATTATATTGTAATTATATATAATTTTTTTTATTTTTTTATTTGAAAGCTAATATCGAAATAGAAATACCGTGTTCTTTTTTTCATTAGTTATATTGTGACAACTTACAAACTAAAAAATTAAAATTAATTTGTATAATTTGTGTTTACTAATTTTATCATTAAAAAGTCTATTTTTACCGGTTTTGTTATTGTTGGGCATAAAAAAACCGGTAAAAATTATCTAAAACATTATTATTTCTACCTAAAACATCAATGTTTTTTAACATTTCCAGTAAAGTGCCCAACAATAACAAAACCAGTAAAAAAAATAATAAAACCGGTAGCGCTTTACATGTTTTGTTAAAATAATGATGTTTTCGGTAATTTTTACATGTTTTGTTATTGTTGTATACCGGTTACATTGTAAATTTACCTATTACATTATAATTATAACATATGTGTCGATATTTTTAGAAAATGTATCGCCACATATGTTTAATTATTCTCTCATTATAATATAATTAATGAGATATTATTCTTATTATAAAAAATAATAAATATAATTTATAATAATTTTATTTTAATAAAATGTAATAATCATAATTTTTTATTTATAAAATTATAGATATAATATTTTAATAATAATATTTACATAAATAATATTAAATAAATTATTCTAATATTTTAAAAATAATATTATTATTTTGTTAATAAATAATATTGTTTTATTGTATTTGATGTTTATAGGCGCTATTACTGTTTTTCTTTTAAATTCCAAAAGTGACGATACTTTTTTAATAGAATCGATACTTTCAACATATCCGGTAGGTAGTTTAATGTAATAGGTAACGCCTATTTTTTTTACCGTTCACATTATTATACTTGATAATGTTTCCAGTAAATTACCGGTTATGTTATCATTGGTAATATTTTAGGCGTTTACCTAATATATTATAATAAGAAATTAAATAATTAACATATTTTATTATATAAGCGCTACATATTACGTTATATAAGCGCTACCTAATATGTTATTGTGCTTGATAATGTTTTTAGTAATTAACCTATTTTATTATATAAGTGCTACCTATTACATTATATAAGCGGTTCCTAATATGTTATTGTGCTTGATAATGTTTTCAGTAATTAACATATTTTATTATATAAGTGCTACTTATTACATTATATAAGCGGTTCCTAATATGTTATTGTGTTTGATAATGTTTTTAGTAATTAACATATTTTATTATATAAACGCTACCTATTACATTATATAAGCGCTACCTATTACGTTATATAAGCGGTTCTTAATATGTTATTGTGCTTGATAATGTTTTCAGTAATTAACATATTTTATTATATAAGCGCTACCTATTACATTATATAAGCGCTACCTATTACATTATATAAGCGGTATCTAATATGTTATTGTGCTTGATAATGTTTCCAGTAATTAACCTATTTTATTATATAAGCGCTACCTATTACATCATATTTTTACCTGTTATATTGTAAAGTATCAATCCTTTTTAAAAGGATCGATACTTTCAACATATCATATAACATTATGATAAAACCGATAAAATTTACCTAATATGTTGAAAGTATAGATATTTTTTATAAAAATGTATCGATACTTTGTTGAAAGTTATGTAATTTATGTTTCAAAATTTTTTAATAATGCTTCATGTTTTCCACCTATAATATTAATTTAATAATTTCATTTACACAAAAAATTATTTGATTGTTTTAATATTTTATAAAATATTATCTAGAATTTAAATTTAACAATTTTAACCAAAGATAATAATAAATATGTAATATCTATGTTTATTATTTTTAATTTAATAATAATATATACTGTAACATAAAAATAAACTATTAGACGTGTATAATTACTAAATTAATATCTTAAAACTCACTAAAAAAATAACCTTAAATTAATATTTTCCACAATGAAATAAGTATGAACACTTATATATATGTATCGATACTTACCGATAACCAAAGTTTACCGGTTATCAAATTTTTTAATAGTTTTTCATATTTTCTACCTAAAACATTATTAGGCTGTTAACATAATAGATAGTGCTAAACCAAATTTATTAAATATCTTTTAATATATCATATAATATCATATATTAACTGTATATTAATCGTCTTTTCCAATCCCCACATTCAGAGTACATTTTAACAAGTGAACTTCCAACAGAAACTTCTGAAACTAAGCCTACTTTTACGGAAAGTGCATGCAGTTGAGCCCCAATGCCTGATTCATTTGGAAATGCACAAGCCCCAAAGGCAGGTGAAAGTGTGTAAGAGTTTACTGCCAAATTAGACTTCATCATTGCACAAAAAAGCAACACTGCTTCTTGAACTAAACCACTTTGTGCATACCCCGAAATCAATGACAAGTACGATACAAGATCTTTTGGGACAAACATGTCAAATACCTTTCTTGCTAATCGTAGCGCTCTCCATTTTGAGTATACAGCTATGAGTGTGCTACAAACAAGTTCTTCGTTGCCGAGACCTGCACAGATTGCATACCCATGAATTTCTTTGCCTTTACGCAGAGAATAAAGAGATGAGCATGCAGAAAGAATTGCAGATAGAGTTATTTTATCAGGTCTGATGCCCTCAGATTTCATTTCTTTGAACATCTGAACAGCTTCTGCATAACCATGTTCTGTAAACCCAACAATCATTGAAGCCCATGAAATATTGTCATGGACAAGCATACTCTGAGATACCTTTAATGAGTCTTCTAAACTACCACATTTGGAGTACATTGTGAAAAGAGAAGTCTCGACAGAAAGATCGAAGATCAGCCGGTTTTAAGAGAGTAACAGTGCATCTGCCTCCCCAGTTTTATAACACTTAAGACACTAGAAGTACAAGACTTATCTGGTCTCACGCCGTCCTTTAACATTCTCCTTAATAATTCAATTACATGTTGAGAACTCTGTTTCTGAGCAAAAGAAGAAATCAACACAGCTAATGTATCTGCTGGAATCCTCATGCTTTCCATCTCTTTAAACACTATTCAGACATATTAGCGAATCCTATTTTTGAATACATGTTGACCAAAGCAGCTTGTATCACCGAATGCATAAAAAATCCACTCTTTATAATCAACGAATGGATTTGCATAGCCTCTTCGATCATGTTTAGTTTAGCACAAGCAGAAATAACAGCGGTAGCAGTATAGCTGTTTATTTCCACATTTACATATCTCATTTCTTTAAAAAGTTCAAGGGCGTTGACACAACCATCTGTCTGCACAAATCCAGAAATTATAGCAGTCCAAGAAGCAACATTTAGCATAGGCATCCATGAGAATGTCTTCACAGCTTCATCCATGCCTCCACACTTGACATACAAGTCAATCAAGGCAGTTCCGACAAAGACATCTTCGGCGCCACATTTAACGATCCACCCTTGAACTTCTTTTCCGATCCCAACCTCATTAAGTGCAGCACAAGCTGTCAAAACACTCGAGAAGGTAAAGCCGTTAGGCATCAAAAACAGCTGCAGATACAATAGCATTCCAACATACCACGTTCTCACAAGTCGAAATGTCATAAAACACCCTCAACGCATCCCAAAAGGCACGACATTTTGAAAATAAATCAATAATTCCAGTACGAACGTATCCTTTCGAAAATAACCCATTTTTCATCGTAACTGAATAAACCTGCTTGCCGAACCTAGTTCTTTGCATAGCAACACAAGCCGAAAGCACACTTCTATAACTAATCTCATCGGGTTCCGAACCCGAATGGCACATTTTTCGAGACCATAACCAAGAACTCTCAAACAACCTGTTGTAATTGAACCCATGGATCATAGTATTCCATGAAGTTACGGTTGGTTCGGGCATTTCATCAAACAGTTTGACAGCTTCTTCCATTGAACCACATTTGCAATACCAATCAAGCAAAAGATTTGTAACAGTGATATCGGATTGAAGTTTTGATGTTCTGAGCAAATGGGCATGTAAAAGTTTGGGGCTTTTGATAGTAGAGAGTATTGATCTTCTGTCATCGATGAAAAGGTAAGAAGGATTATAGAAAGTTGGATTTGTTTCATCATTTTCTGCGCTGCAAATGGATGGGGCTTGAATGGCAGCTAGAGTTGATATACATTTATAACAAGTGTAAGAGATTTGGGTATGAATTCGTTTATGGAAAAGAGAAAACATTTCAGAGGATGAATCTACAGATATTCCTTCTTTGATCTTCCGAGACTATTGTTTAGGCAGAAAAATAAAAAATTATTAACGTCACAGCAATATTTATCATCAAATGTCAAGATGGCCGAGTTGGTCTAAGGCGCCAGTTTCAGGTTTCGGTCCGGAAGGGCATGGGTTTGAATCCCATTCTTGACATCCTAGAACTTTTGACTATTTTTTTTTATCAATGATATTTCTTACGGTTAATCAAACCAAATTTAATTTATCCATTTTTAATTCCAAAGTAATTATTTAATTTAACTAAACTTAAAAGTAAAAATTTAAACCTAAAAATCTAAATCAAAAGTAATATTTTATTTCATTTAAAAAAATATATTCATAAATTTTTTTGATAAATATGGTGAGTAATATTTCATATTATTTATATTTAAAACTAATAACTATTTTTTGGTATAATGGTTTAACACATAAGATTAAACTCACAAAAATAAATAGTTGAAGTGATTGTAAAGTAATATATATTTATGAATCTTTTTAATCATTGACAACATACATATACATTACAAATATAACTATTTAAACTTAAAACCTAAAAAAAAAACATTATCTTTAACGGCTAAAGTCATTCAATGAGCTCAATGACTATATATATGATATTTTTCATTAAATCATATGAAAATGTTGTTATAACATTTTATTAAATTTAGAATCAAATGTCTAAGAAACCTTTTCAAGGTATCACTTAAAGGAAATTATCTTGTTTGAAAATATTTTTTTCTCTTCTTTTGAAAGTTTGTTGAAGGAACAAAATAGTGCCCCTTCTTAGTCTCACAAATAAAGTAAATTACAAAACATGAGTTTATTGAATATCAAAAGAATAAATGATTATTTAAATTTTCAAAGTTATAACCCTTTGACAAGTGTCAGGATTGATGGTTTGGTTTTAGGTTGGCTTTCTACTTTTTCTAAAGTTTCAATCATCTGGATATCACTCATTTCTCAATCCTTGTGAACAATATGGCATGACCCTCTTTATCGGCTTGTCATTTTAATCTGATGCAGATAAAATGACACAACTAACATAATCATTTGCCAGACTTCTTAGAGCACTTCTATTTCGATTCTCTGAAATCTTCCATTTGTTCAAGCTTCATAGACTTTGTTAGTATATGCAGTACAAAAATATCAGTCTAAAAACAAAATTCCTGAGTGCTTGTGTGAAGTTGACTATAACAAGTGTTTCTCAACTCCTTTAGTCAATTTTCATTGATACTACTTATTGACGCAAAAACTAGGCATTATTGTCTTTATTCCTTGAAATTTATCAACTTTAATCATTTACCTTTATTCAGGCATAGCTGAAGTATTAATCTCATCACAAAGTCTTTGACTTGACGACCACAATGGAGCAAACATCGAATTGTCAAGTATTCGATCAATGTCATAGTTTGAATGTAATATATTCATAAAGTTAGGCCTTTTGAGTTATCTCTATAACAAATTGCTATAGCGGAATATCTCTAAAACGTGTTATAGTCGGGGTTTCATTGATAAAAAAGATTATTTTTAGATTTCAACCCCAAAGTAACTATCCTAGACTAAATTCATCTACGCCACTATTCCATCTATGAAGATTATAATCATCATTGAATATCCTTAATAGAAGTGTGTTCCAATAGTTTCGCAATATCATACACAAGAGATGCCTCATCTTGTCTACTCCTACACTTACCTGAATGTCAAGCCCTTTGATTACCTCTTTGTGAGAGGAGAAGGCTAACTTGAACCCTGTAAGAGAAGGGTATGGTGTTTTGGTGTATCTTCTGGAGTAGAATCAAGGGTCCTTGTTTTACAAAGGTTCAGTCTTGTCACTTTGTCAAAGATTTATAACTTCGATTATTTAAAACGTTTTTAATTCTATTGATATCTAGAGAAATTCAAGATTGAAATTTACTCGTTGTCCATAACCTCAGAAGGTAACATTTTATTTAATATGTTCGAGCGTCAAGTGACTTACCACTTTTAAAAAGAAAGAAAGAAAATAAAGCTCAAACAAGATTAAATGCTTTTTCATGCGAGTGCAACAAAGTTTCATGGTAGATGAAATGACTTTTTATTTACTCACATCAGAATGCCACATCACTCTTTGAAGGTCCATGCCCCCGAATCAATTAAATTTTTAAACTTACGCCTTAATGCCCCACAATTCTCGGTAGTGTGCCCGGAGCTTCCTATGTGGTAGCTACATATAGGGATGGGCATGGGACCTGAACCTAATGGGTATGGGACCTGAACCTGATGGGTTCGACCCGACCCAATCAGGTCAGGTTTTTATAAAAATGGGTTCGGGTCGAGTTTTTTTAAGGTGATGTTTGGGTCGGGTTTGATTCGAGTTTAGGGTAAAAAATACACGACCCAACCTGACCCAAAAAAATATAAGTTTACTTTATATATTTAGGAATAATTATAATAATACCCCTCTATATATTTTTTTCAATTAAATCACTATTTTTATTGAATAAAAATAATATTTTTTATTATTTCATGTCAGGTCGATTCGGGTTAGGATTTTATCTCAAAAAGTCGAGTTGGGTTCGGGTCGTGTGGAGGGTATATAGTTTTTGAGTCAGGTCGGGTGAAGGTTGTAAATTTTTTTGGTCATGTCGAGTTGGCCGAAACCCGACCCATGCCCATCCCTAGCTACACACTACATTAACATCATAGTCTTCAAGAAACGAGGGTTTTTTTTTGGCTTGGATTGTACTAGAATCATCAGGTTTATCTCAACCAATGTTGGGAGCAATTCTTCGTATGTCATCAAAATTGGGTCAATATAAGTCTTCTCTCAGTTCACCTTATGGCATATGGTCCCATGATTAGCTAAATAAGATCCAATGTATTGACCTCAACTTTTTCCTTGGCATTAGCATTGCCCCTTATCTTACCATTCTTGATAACTCTTTTGATCATTTCTCCACACATGACTATGTTAGAGAAACTCCTAATGGCAGCTCCTATTACGTAATCGATATAGGGAGATTTTAATGTATTGATGAACATGATGGTTAATTCTTTTTTAGTTACCGGCAGATGCACTTAGGATGCAACGTCCCTCCATCAATGGGCGTACTGTCGAAAGCTCTCACTGCGCTTCATCTCCATATTTTGTAGTGCTGTTCGATCAGGGGTCATATCAACCATGTGCTTGTATTGACCTAAGAAGGCCTAAGGTAAATCTTTCCAATAACATATTTGAGTATGACTTAATTGATTCTATCATATGGAAGCAGGACTTGTCAGACTATCTTGAAAATAGTGGATTATTATTTTTCCTTCTCTGAGTAGTCAGTCATTATCCTACAGAACATACTGATATAGGACAAAAGGCAGGTGGTCCCATCATAATTCTTAAAGTCAAGAGCTTGGAACTTTGATGGAAGGATCAGACCGGTGACCATACTTAACTCATGAAACCTATAAAAAGACTCTGTCATTTCCCTAAATTTTATCATTGCCTCCAAAATTTCAATTGTTGGGAGAAGTCATCCTTAACTCTTTCCTTTTCAGATATTTCATTTAGATCAGGGACCTCATTGTTAGCATTAAAAAGACTTCGCTTCATCCCAAATGTAATAGGATAGTTAGTGTGGAGTGAAGTTCCAGACTGATATTGTGGCGGGTTCTCAGTGGCGAAGAACGCTTGAGGTCGAGATTCTTGGTGTATAGGGGTATCCACAGTAATGTGAATAGTGTATAACCCAAAAGATACGTGGGGTTTTGGCTAAATGATGTGGGGATTTTAGCAGGAACTTTCTCAACAGTCGTGTGTTTCTTGAATATATCATCTATCATTTTCAGCATTTTAAAATGGGAGTTTACAATGTCGTCCTCGATCTTAGCCAACCTACTTCTCATGTCCTCTTGCATATTCTTTTGTTCTTGCTCAGATTTCTTTAGTCTGTCTTCCATTTCCTTAGTCATCTTCCTTGTACTGTGCGGTCGTGAAGTATTTTTGCTACTAGTAGGGGTTAGGATCACTGCGATCGGAAATCTTACCTTATTATTTAGGTGTTATATTGAATGCATGAATGTTTTAATGCTTCAATAAATGTAATTGTATATATATGCAAATGTAGATATACAAATGTAAAGTGCAAATGAAAACGCAAAATGGTGTTGATCCCAACGATAAATATCATAAAAAAAGTTTCATAGGAGATCAAAGTCTTCACTTTACAAGGTAGTTTATTTTACAAACATGCTTTCGCTTGGGGCGTTTGGTCTAAAGTATGTCAATGCTTTTATCTTGGTGTTTCATCCTTAGAAACTCGATCTCTAAAGTGTTATATTCTCATGGGCTTGTGTAAAGGCTCTATTAAAAGTATGGCCCATCTCGAAAGATGTTCTTTCGATACCCTCCAATCTTGGATGTTATTCTATCACTCAATTCTGATGCCCAAATCTTCAAAGCAAGCTTCTTTCTTGTTATCTTTGAGCTTCTAGTCATCGGTACATGTCTATGTATACGAATAATTGATTGAAAACTTCTTTCTCCCTTTGAAACATGTTCACTTAGTTATTCAATTACGGATTAATACCTTTGCATCATGTGATGATGATATGATGCAAAAATAAAAAATGACATTAAAAACAAGAAATAAGTTAGTACAGATAAGATAATCAAAAAAGATAATAAAAAAAGATAAAAGGACTATTCATAGATGAATATAGTACCTACCCCATCATGGTATCTACCCACATGCTTTTATTATATGGCAATCCTACCCAGACATGCTCTCTACTCGATATGCTTCATTTCAAGAAATCAATCCTAACCGTATGGTATATAGTTCACATATTTTCATTTAGAAAGAAATTTACTATGTGAACTAAAAAAACGGAAAAGGTTCATATTTATTCATCCTTAGTGAACACCTATCTTGGTACCTACTGATGGATATAGGTTCGGCCTGGCTTTTACCTAGGGTGACCAGTCTATGGTTCACTATCTTGATTAAAAACTTCTTTCTCGCTTTGAAACATTTTCACTTAGATATTTAATTGTGAATCATCACCTTTGCATCATGTGATGATGATATGATGAAAAAAGGAAAAATGACATAAAAACAAGAAATAAGTTCGTACAAATAAGATAATAAAAAAAGATAAAGGACTATTCAGAGATGAATATAATACCTACCCCGTCATGATATCTACCTACATGCTTTTATTAGATGAAAATCCTACCCATACATGCTCTCTAATCGATATGCTTTATTTCAAGAAATCAATCCTAACCGCATGGTATATAGTTCACATGTTTTCATTTAGAAAGAAATTTACTATATGAACTAAAAGCAAAGGTTTAGAATTGTTCCTCCTTTGTGAACAGCTATTTTGGTACCTACTAATAGATATAGGTTTGGCTTGGCTTTTACCTAGGGTGACCAGTCTATGGTTCACTACATGCATGATTTTGGCTCTATAGGAAAGGGTACTTGAAATGTCCTTGATGTTGGTGCCCCATTGGACCATCAAACCCTCAATCCTCACCCATTATAGGATTCAAACGGAACGAGTTCAATTCGATGAGATCCATTTCCCTGTACCCATACGAGGAAATAAATTCTCGCGTAGGTATAAGGCGTATATCTTAGAGGTTAGTAACTATAGCTCATACGAGGAATAAATTCACCACGAAAGCATAACGTTCACCCCTACTTAATTGGGACGGAGCTCGGGTATAGAGCTTTTGTCATATTATGCAAGTGATGTGCATGAAGAGGAACTCACTAACCTTTGTCACAAACAAAACAAAGATGAAAGCACTTTCGATATGAAAAATTCAATGAAGTTGCAACCATGAAGTCAAACATCAGTACGACTATTTACATAAAGAATGAAACATAAATTAACCAATATTCAATGAAAAAAGATCATAAGCTAATATTGGACTCGAATCCATAATTTCCACGACTAAGATAACATATAAGTGACCAATGACCTAACTCTCTAATTTGTCCTTAGTAGAGTCGCCAAGCTGTCGACAACATTTTTTTTATAATGAGTTAAAAATAGTACGATACAAATTTCAAGAAATGATGGGTTTGAAAAACAAATAAATTTAGAGTCGACATCGACCTTTGAATTAGGCAGGTCAAATACCTAAAAGCATCTTTTAAAACAATTTTAAGAAAAAATCATTTTAAAGACAAAAATTAGTCTGCGTTAGCCAAAGATTCATTTTTAAGGGCTCGGGAGTCAGTTACATGTGGGGAATGATCATCACCCCACAACACCCAAAATTGGTACCTTATCACTTATATATTGTCATAGTGGTGGGATTTGTAGATTCGTGTCAAAAATTAAAATGTAATCTTTTTATTGAAAATTGGTCAATTTATTTCGAATTATTTATGTAAAACCTCACATTAAACCTTAATTGAATATAAATTAAGTAAATAAACAACATACCAAAAAACACATTCTCATTATTAAAACAAAATGATGATTTAATTTTTATCAAAGCATACTCGACTATTTTCAAGTTCGCTTTTCATTCGAATGGCGTATTGAATCGTGGTACTTCTAACAAGTTGCACTTTTTACGCACATTCTACAAAAGGAGTTCTTGAAAATTCATATGAGTACGAGATATTGAAAAATAATAACAAACAAAAATGATCATTTTGTAATTCTTTAAATATATTAATATTAATTCTAAAAATAACAAAATATACATATAAATATATACAAGTCAAAACAAAATAAACAAATATATACATGTAGCACATAAACATAACAAACAGTAATATCTGATATTTAACTATATATATATATATAATGAAACATATAATATATACATATACCTAATTACAGGGATTAAAACAACTTAAAGCAAAGGTTAAATCACACCATAGCATAAATAACGAGAATTAGGTATGCGAATAAACAAAACATCAAATGTAACAAATTAAAACAACATCTAAAATAGACAAGGATCATAATGAAATGAAGTAAATTACATGTACTAGAAATAAAATAAAGCTCATAAATTATATGAAGGGTTAAAATAAAATAAAATAAAACAGAATATAAAGCTCAAATAAAAATTAAGCAGAAAAGTAAATGCTGAAATTTAAAATGATTGAAATATAAATACTAAAAAATAAAATGACAGAATAATATAAACTCAAAATTAAAATAATGGAATGTAAATAACAAGAAAATAAATTTAAGAAATTAATATTTTAATTTTTAACCCTGACCGTAATAAGGCGGGTCGTACCCCAGGCAGGTCACGACAAGTATAATGATTTGAATGCGAAAAATAAAAGTTAGCAGTTAATAGGCATACAAATAAAATAAAATAAAAGTTAGTAGTCAAGGTTAGTAGTGCTAGGAATAAAAAAATAAAATAAAAGTTAGCAATTAACTGTCAGTAGTGTTAGAAATTAACACATATCGTAGTAACGCGGATCGTACCTCAGGGAGGGTCACCGCGATGTCGTACGATGATTCAAATACAAAAGTTAGTGGTTAGTTTTTTGGAATTAGAAAATTTAGTAAATAAGAAAAAGAGTCTAAACCGTAATAATGTAGGTCATACCCTGGATCAGGTTACCACAAGATCAAGTTAATGTTAGGTGCTACTATTAGTAGTTAATGGTTAGTAAGTAAAAACGAAAAATAAGAAAAAACAAATAAACCTAAAAAAAGTAGTGCACAAAATTGAATAATTAAATATCAGTGGACATTGTAATCAAATATAAGCAAACAAAGAGAGCAACCAACAAATGACCAAAACGTAATAAAGGTGATTATATCGAAAAATCACCTTTTCACACTTTATATACCTGTCAGATACCCTTCCATCTTTATTTATCGATCTAACACCATTTGCAAAAAGGTGCGCTCCCTGAAGCGCGCCTTACGCTGATCTGGCGCCACGTGGGGTTAGGCGTGCCCCCTGAAGCGCGCCTTATGCTGACATGGGTACACACTGGCTAAGGTGCGGCCCCTGGGGCGCGCCTTATGCCACGTAGGGGTATAGCGCGGTGCAGGGGCCGCGTCTGCCTGCAATTCCTGCAATTATCACATGCATAATGCAAGGCGCAGTGTACGGGCCGCACCTTGCATAATTTTATCCGAACTTCTCGGCTTTAAAGCATCGTCTCTCCGCTATAAATACCCCTCTCCCCGTAAACTCTATCACAACTCCCTCTCAACCGAGAAACTACTACAATAATCCTCTCAACCAGTAAAAAATACTTGGTAATCCTTTTATATTTTATTCAGAAGTTCGTTCGATCTTTCGTTATAAGGTAATTTTTTATAATTATATATGATTATTTGAAAAAAATTATTGTATTAATTTTTTTTCAATTAATTTTTGTGGTTATAAAATTGGAAAGCGGGAGCATACGTCGATATGGTAATAATATAAAATTATATTATTTAAATGATTTACGTTTATGTTTAAAATTATTTACGTTTATGTGTAAAATTTTATTGTGTTATATTTTCGTTCATATATTATTTATTTAATTAGGTTTGTTTCAGGTTTTTTTGCAGATATAATATTGTCGCATTTTCAAACTCTAAGAATTGTGTGAATTTCAGCTATTGTTTATTATGATAGAGAAATTCGAGAAGATGAAACCGGCATTGTTTTCGTATCAAATCATTATGTTAAAATGTCATTAAAGAGAAACATAACTCTTGAAGAGCTGATAACGAAGAAAGTACTAGAAGAATGTCGTCGTTGCAATACAAATTTCCAACATCATTGTTGTCATTAACTTATACAGCATTCGAACTATCGAACAATGATGATGTTGAAATGATGGTTGATTCTCAAAGTAATTATTCAGACGCCGGTATTGAGATGTATGTAAAGTTTGTTCAATTGTGTGTTGTTCATGGTCTGTCATTAAGCTCCCACTATGGGCTGGCTGAACAAGTTGATCAAGTTGACAACCCGACTACAGTAATGTGTAATGATTTTAATGTCATAATGAGAAATCCGCATCATGTTGACATCCCATCAACTTCAATGGGGAGACATTCATCAACAACTCCTTACGATCTGTACCTAGGTGGGTCCACGAAGAATCCATATGGAAACATCGCGTCCAGTTCAAGAGGAAGGCATTCATCTGTAAATTTCTTTGACCTTAATACGGAGATGCCCTCGACGCAACAATCTGTGCAGTTTCCATTTGACACGATGACTTCAAGCTCCAGGGGGAGGCATTCGACTGTGAGCTTTTTCGATCTCAATGTCGATATGCCTTCTAGTTTAAAGGGAAGGCCTGCAAGTAGTAGGTTTTTCAACCTAAATGTGGAGAACATGGAGGAACCATCTTCTCCACCAGAAGAACTGCTTCGTGAGCCAGGTGCGGATGGTGTTGAGACTGGACTATTCATTCACCCAGAATCACCGCAATTCAACTCCGATGATGATGATGTAGATAAAGTTCCCTCAAATGTGGCACAAACTGATCCTCCAGCACATATGTATGGAGTTGATTATGGTGCAATGTACGGGCCAGAATTTACGGATATGCCTAATCTCGGTGACTATGGATTTTACTCGTCAATAAATAATTATGAGTTATCTTTAGGGGTGGAGTTTTCAAGCAAAGAAGAAGCGATGATGGCTATAAAAAATTACAATATTCGTAATTCTGTTCAATCCAGATTCGACCGCTCTACGCGAAAAAAGTATGTTTGCCACTGTGTCTGATGTGAAAACGGATGCAATTGGATGGTTCGCGTATCGAAGAGGAAGAAGAAAAACAATAGATGAGAAGTAACAGTATACAACGGTCCTCACACATGTTGTGCTGGAGGGATCAACCAAGATCATCCCAACTTACACTCTGAAGTGATCTGCCAAGCCATCATGCCCATGGTAAATGCAAGCTCCCATATAGCTATTACTGTGTTGATTTCAGCTATACAATCGTAGTATGGGTATTCCGTCTGATACAGAAAAGCTTGGAAGGTAAAGCAAGATGCCATTAAAAAACTTCACGGTGAATGGGATGTATCTTACAACAAACTTCCAAGTTAGTTTAGGCTGGTACGGAGGTTGAATCCTGGGACAATTGTAGACTTCGAAAACTCTCATGAATACCATAATGATCGAGTAATTCGCGATCGATGCCAATTCTACCGAGTTTTTTGGACTTACCCACAGTGCATTAATGCTGTCAAATACTGCAAGCCTGTGGTCCAGATCGATGGGACTTTCTTGTATAGAAAATACAAGAAAGTTTTACTATTGGCATTAATATTCTTCCAGTTGCGTTTGCTCTCGTTGAAGGAGAAGATACAAATTCTTGGGTTTTTTTCCTCCGAAACTTACGTTCACATGTTATCACGAGGGAAAAAATATGTGTCATTTCAGATCACAGAGCTGGGATCAAAGTAACAATGGAGTCTTTGGGTCCATTGTGGCAGCCACCCTTTGTCCAACATAGGTATTGTATCTGACATATTGCTGCGAACTACCATGGAAAGTTCAAGAAGAATGATGATCGCCAATTACTTGTACGCATGAGTAAGCGAAACCACCCTTTTTTATTTTGATCGTTTTTATTTTTTAAGGAAACAAAGTTAGTAAGTTCTACATTTTTTGATCAGGTTACGAACTACTTCCTCAAACATTTGAATCTATGCTTCCAGATTTATAGACGAAGAACGAGGAAGGATACGATTACATTAGCCTCATCGATAAAGAAATATGGACAAACGCATATGATGGTGGATACCGATATTGACACATGATGACCAACTTGGCTGAGGCAATCAATTCGACCTTAAAGGGTTCACGTCATTTACCTGTAGCGACTTTGGTAAAAACTACATATTTTTATTTGGGGCACTTTTTACGAAGCTCGGTGGATAAGCTCAAACCTGGATGCAAGGCGGTCATGCCTATCACCCTAGATTAGTTGCAGATCTACAAAAAAAGTTGTTGCATCAAATAGAATGTCTGTAACAAGCTTCTCTAGAATGCATCAATTGTTTTGTGTCATAGAGTTGCCGCAACCTCTTCAAGGGATTGAAGTTGTGTCGTTAAGAGTAAATCTACGGGACAGGTGATGCGACTGCGAGCTTTTTCAAGCTATGAAGTATCCATGCTCTCATGTGATAGCAGCTTGCTCGCATACCATTCAAGACTATAAATGTTTTTTGGATCCCGTATACCTGCTATCAGAAGTGTTTAAGGTATACGAATTTGAGTTCCCCCCATATGTAATGACGAAGACCCTAATGAGGTTCAAAATTGGGTTCCGATTGTACTAGACCCGAATTTATTGAGGGACTGTGATCGTCCAAAATCCACTCGAATTCATTGTGATATGGATATTCGAGAAACATCTAGACACGACAAAATATGTGGGCATTGTAGAAACTCGGGACACACTAGGAGAATATGTCCACTTCTATTGTCATCAAGTAACAATTGATGAGGAACTGATGTAGTTGTTGTTTATCAAATAATAATTATTGTACTTTAATTTGCATTTACTTAAAGTTAATGTCATTCGATAACCGCTGATGAATATTAAAAAACGATACAAGAAAATGGTATTGGACGTTGGCGTTATATGTGATTATAATAAAAAGATAATAAGTGACAAACTTAAGAAAGTTATCGAACACAATTATTAAATTTTATCAAACAAATAGTAATTTGGTATTTGAATATAATTTTAAATACAACAAACTTTCAATAAGTATTAAATGGTAAATAATAAAAAAATTACAATAACTGATATTAAATGGTAATAAACAAAATTAACAAAATAAATTAACAAAAAGTCCAACAAAATTAACAAAATAAACTAAAACAAATCCAACCAAATTAACAAAATAAAGTAAGTATTAAATGATAAAAAAAACTTACAATAAAAAAAGTCCAATAAACAACTTAATACAAATATAATAAAATATCAAAATCTATCGATGTCTGCGGTGCGAATGTGTTCCGCAGGGCGGTGGTTGTCTGTCTCGAGGATGATTTCTTCGTATAACTGGTTCTGACTCTTCACTCTCATCATCACCATCATCATCGTCGTCGTCGTCGTCATCGTCGTCAAGACCAAATACATTTTGTCGATGAGAAACTGATGACGATGTAACACCTCCATAGAATAAGGACCCTGAAGGTGTATGAATGACTATCCCACCGCTCATAGAAAACTGGGAAAACTCAGAAAACACAGACATCGATGAGTGTAAAAACTGTACAAAAGGTGTCTATGCGGCGACCATTGGTGATGAGGCTACACCCACCAACGATGGCAGTGGTGGGGTCATAAAACTCTGTGGCGGTGGTGGCGGCGGCATCTGGTAAGGGAAATATGGTGGCAACATCAGATATGGCTACGGGGTGTAGGTCGCTGCAGACGGTGGTTGTTGTGAAGGTTCCGGTGGTGTAGCTGACTATGAACCGGAAGCACTTGCTCTCCGTCCACGAGTCAAGGGACGATGGGGTTGTGACGGTGCATATCTCTGTCGACGTCGATGAAAGCTCCGCCCTCGTGCATCATCGGAAAGAAGAAACGGTTTCCCATTACTGTTGAACCACTCATAATAATCATCTGCAACCGTCAAGAGGTCATCATAAATGGGCTCTCTGTGGGGAAGGCGCCGATGTCTATCCTCCCACATCACGACCCACTCATGATGCTTCACCAGCCAATCTGTATCCAACTTGCTGCGTCGATCTGTGTTATGCAACTCGTCCATATTGCGAGGTGCTTCCAGAATTGGTTGTACAAAACCAAATTGTCGGAGGATGTGATCAGTGGAGTGTCACTCAACAATCGCATAACAAATCAAATGAACCACCGCCATCCAAACATTTGATGGGCCCCTCAACTTAGGTGGGATGCACATCCTCACATCATCATTAGAATATGAAACCCATTCAAACTAAAACAAATATATATAATTTTATCAAAATAATAATCTAATTATATAACTATAATACAAAATCGATTTTTAAACATTAAAATGCATACCTCTGTGCCAGCCTTCTTATCAATTAGCACCCTCACTTTTTCTAAATCATCAAGTAGCTCCCGATGATTTTTTCTGTCAGTAGACCACCTATTCAAGGAAAAGCAATTATTATACACTGGATAAAATAATTAATATACGAAATCAGTTTTATAATTACCTTAATAATAGCGGAAATACGAACGGGTTCTTCACAATAGGACATAAAAAGGGCAATTGATACCATGCCCAAGACTGCAGCAGAATGAGACATCTGCCGATAGCATTTTTCCTATAGTCAGTCGCTCGACACATCTCCCTATATAGGAATGCCAAAATTTTTGAGCCCCAACTTAGTGATTTGGCCAGATGAAAGTCGCCAAGATGTCGCAACCACATACAATGAACTTGGTTGTGCGATTTGTTTGGCATCAACAACCCTCCTATCAGCCGCAATATGCATGCCCGTGCATACATTTTAACTTGATCCTCTGAAGCGTCCTCACTCAAATTTTGAAAATTTGCATCTAATCAATTTAACGGTATCCGACCACCGTTAAAATTTCGCGGGACACCTCCTAGATAATCCTGGCACAAAGTAGTCCAATTACCCTGTGCTATCCCTGAAATCACATCTCCATCCACTAGAAGCCCCAAGTGCATAGAAACATCCTCAAGCGTAATCGTACACTCTCCGCACGAAATATGGAAAGTGTGGGTCTCCGGCTTCTACCGCTTCAGTAATGCAGAAATTAAGTTTGGTTCTATCTTACAATGACCTTCGTATCTAGCCATGTGACCGAATCTAGCCTCAACTAAATACGATCAGACACGAGTAGGTATTGCTAACTTAAGGTTCCTAATAAAAGAATCTAATATACGGTCACTCTCCTAAAATATAAATAATTACAAAAATTAATTTATAAACTAATAATCATGCATTAAATAAATAAATTATTACTAATAATTTAAATTAAATTAAAATGTTAAAATGTTACCGTATCAGCAAAATGTCGAGATATATGATTTCCATCCAAACGAAGTAGACCGCCTTCCATTTTATAACTGCAAAAAAAATAATTAAATAAAATATTAAAAAATTTAAATAGTTAAATAAAATACTAACAAAATACTAAATATACTTTAAAGAGCTATAAGAGAATATAAGAATATTTGAGAGAAGTTGAGAGGATTTGGTGTGATGAAAGTGATTGAGAATGGAGGTATTTATAGAGAGGGAATGGGGTATGAACGGGCAGGGTGGTTGTGTAATTAAAGAAAAAGCACGCTTCAGGGGGCGCGCCTTTCTGACATGTGTCATAATTGCAGGAAGACGCGGCCCTTGCATTGCGCTATACCCCTACGTGGCATAAGCCGTGCCCAGATGTCGCGCCTTAGCTAACGTGTACGCATGTCACCATAAGGCGCACTTCAGGGGGGGCGCCCTTCAGGGGGCGCCTTACCCCACGTGGCTCCAGATCAGTGTAAAGCGTGTTTTAGGGGGGGCACCTTTCTGCAAAGGGTGTTAGATCAGTAAATAAAGATGTAAGGGTGTATGACAGATATATAAAGTGTGAAAGGGTGATTTTTGGTATAATCACCTGTAATAAACACAAAATGGTGCATAAAGTTTTAAAATAAATAGAAAAAAGGATAGTGACTAAAATGCAAAAATAAGCATAAAGTTGGAGGACCGTTATGCGATAGAACCTAAATAAGGTGTTAAAGTATAGTGTCTTAAGCGTTATTTACCCTAAATGACTCTCCTAAAACTAAGGAAATAAAAGCGGAAAATGGCATAATCAGGAGCCCTAACTTTACGAAATAAAAAAACGTATGGGATTGGGTGACTAATATATAAAACGTGACTAAACTGAGAGGACCTATGACGTGATTATCCAGAAAAAGACTACATATATATCAAGACTTTACCATTTCAGGTAAATTTTTAAACCCTATTCCCCATTCCCACCTTTTATTTTGCTTGCACTCTAACTCTCCCACCACGCACGACTGTGGTTTCAAAAAAACCAAGGCCCGTCACTCTGGTCACCATGTCTCGGTTGCCACCTCCCCCTTCGATCACCGGTATCAAACACCGGGAAGCCTAAACGAACCCCAAAGCTTGCCTATTTCTTCTTCTAACCCCCTATTGTTCGACTGAGACCTTTAAACCTTCGAAACTACCATAAGTTGGCTAAGTTCAATGCTCCGACCACCACCATCGGCACCAGCGGTGGTCGAGTGGCCGAAGACTACAACTCTGGCGAGACCTGGTATGGACAGGTAACCGAGTAACCTCTCTCTATTTTATTTTTATTTTTTTGGTTTTCGAATGTAAAAATGGTTACTGAAATGAAAAATGTTGGTTGAAAACCTGATTTTTTTTGGGGTTTTCTCTTGATTGATTCTCTGCATGGTTTTCAGAACTGGACCGGTTAGTGAACCGATCATGCTACCGGTTCACTGGTTCAACCGATCGAACCGGTCCGACTGGTCGGAAGAATCGGACGACGTCATAATTATTTAAAAAATTAAATAAAAATACCAAAAATATTTAATAAAAAATAAATTTTTATATCACAAGTCATATTCAAATCAAATCATAACATATATAAGTTAAAAACCATAAAATCAAGTGAAACAAAATGATTCAAATTAACTACAACATAATATTTAAGGTAAAACATATTAAATAATAAATATAATTATATAACTATAATTAAAAAATAAATATGAGGCTAAAAAAATCATAACAAAATGATATTGTTTGGTTTAATTTTTTTTAAAAACAATCTCACATGGCTAAGAAACATAGAAAAACATCCCAAAAGTTTAAAGAGTAAAAATATGAGAACAAAACAATCCCACATGGCTAAGAAACATAGAAGAGCATCCAAACTAACTTCTATAAATAATAGAGGTAATTTGACATTCAAAATCATGGAGCCTTTTGGTGAGCATTGAGTGAACTATTCTTTCACTTCAATCAAGCTCGAATTTTAGACTTCAATCGAGCTTCTAAATTTTTGTTAGTTCAAGCCTTTTCGAGTTCAAGTTTCAATATTATATTTCAAGTTCGAGTTGAACTTGATAATTTTTAGCTCATGAGTTTGAGTCGAGTTGAGCTTACTTTTAAAGTTTTCAAGTTCGAGTCGAGCTCAGCAATACTCGAGTTCGACTTGGCTCGTTTAACAAACGACGTCGTTTGGTTTAATTTTTTTAAAAAAAAAAAAAACAAAATTGCCGGGTTTTTTCGATTTTCAGCCGGTCCGGTTCGAACAGTTCAAAAGTTCCAGTCGGTTCACTAATAACAATTTAACGGTGTAAATTAAACCGGACTAGATAACAATTTCCGATTAAATCGGTTGAACCGGCCGGTCAGTCCGATTTTCAAAACAATGATTCTCTTCCTTTTACAACGTTTTTGAAAGGGTTCTTATAACCTTTTTTTTATTACAAGAAAATGAAACAAAATTAGCATGTTTTTTGGTCTGGTCTGACATGTTTTCGTTTTGGTGTTTGTTTGTCCACCGTGGATTCTGACGAGGCGTACGGTGAGGAGTTTGATCGCGCATGGTTGTAATAAATGACCCTGGATCTCCAGGGATTTGTCTAGGCTCGGATGAGGGTCACAGCCTCGGCGTCGACGTAGCTGGATGCGAGGTTCGGGAAGCTTCTGGAGGCGGCAGCAGCGTGAGTCCGTTGCTTGGATCTTGTTATATTAGGGTTTTGAAAACCCTAATGGTGGTAAATCTGGGTCATCAAATCATCTTTAGATCTGACGGTTGTGATAAGGCGGCTAAGTCAAGAGTTGGGAAACCTAGGGTTTCATAATATTTTGGTTTTGGGCTTAGGCAGTCTGTATCGGGTCAAGGGTTGTAAAATTTTTCAATGGAATGTAATTTTTATTTAATAATAATCATCATCATCATCGGAAAATGGTGATTACAAGGTCAATACAAATTCTAGGTTCATTTAGTATATATATATTAAGAATATTTTAAAATAATATATAAATAGTAGATGTGTAGAAGTATCTATAAAATAATTTAATAATTTATAATATTTAATATTATATCTACAATTATCTAATTAAATATTTATAATGTTAAATAGTTAAGATGTTAATATGTGTTAACAATTTAACAGTCACTAAAATCAATAAATAGAGGTCAAATTTATCATTGTAGCCAGGGTGAAAAAAAAGTGTGTTAAAAGTGTGAGATAGAGAAAGTGAGCTTAAAGGTAGGGGAAAAAATAGTGGGATAAGTGGTTAATATTGTAATTGTATTTTGTATCAATAAAAATATTCTCTTCTCTTAAGATTTTTGGTTAAGCATTAGTTGTTTTTAAGTTTTTAGTGCACTTGTGTTAGTTTTGTTATGTGGTCGACTTTTTCGTCTGATTGATATATGGTCGATTTCATTGCTTGAATGGTATATTGTTGGCCTTGCCGCCTAAGTGTAACTACGTCAAAGAGTTAGTGTAGCATGAGTGTTACATCCTAGGTCCCATATAGTGGGTGTGTTGGGTTCGTTGAAATTTTCAACCGATACTTTATCTTTCATGTTGATCTTAGAACTGTAGCTACTACAGAAATTTTTAAATGTCATCCAATTAGTGGTTGCAGGGTTTAGGATTCGATTATTTCTCTGTGTTATATTACAATTGATCTAAGGAACCTAAATCTCTTTGCAATTGTGGGATCGGGTAAATATACTCGCCTTTATGATATTTACAAATATGTGTAACGGTTCAACTGATTTTGATCAACCAATAGATTACTTTCATCCCCTCATGTGAATGTTAATATTAATGATGTATCTAGACATACATGCTTAGCCGTTTCAAATTAGAGTGAGCTTCTTATCTCGTATAGAGACAATTCCATTTATTTCTTTACATAGGATATGGGACTGGGGCAGATTCTAGTTCCATCTTCTTCATCCTCTGGATATAGTGAAGCAAATGGAAAATTTGTTCCTCAAGTTTATGAAGGACATTGAGAAAAAGAGAGGGTGGAATATGTGAGCTTCTTTGGACCCAAATCAGAGTATGTGGTTAGTGGATCTAACAATCACCCAATATATATGTGGAAGAAGAAAGACGAAGAGAAGATTAAGAAAACACATATACTTAGGGTCAATTGTATTAATTTCCATCCACATAATATAGTTCTGACTAGCAGTGAAGCTGATGACATCAAGATATAGACTCCAAAGACTATTGATAAAGCTATACTTCAACAAAAATCGATATAAACATTAAACCTTTCCAAAAGGTATGTCTTATCCTAATATAAGTTAATAGCATTGACATTACTGTTTATATTCTCCCTAAGAGAGACGGGTGTTAATGATTTGATTTAAGATATAGAATTATCTTAAGAGGAAGGAAGATGGATGATATTTATTTTGCCTTGAGATTTATGGCAAATAGAGAGGAGTTTATCTCCATGGTATTACTTGTTTGCAAAAGTTTCACAACAGTATCTGCCTTTGTTTCTTTTCCTTTGGAGCATTATATTATGTTGTATTTGACGAAGGTGATGATGATGAATCTATTGCTTGTATTGGCGGTGGTATCTTGCCAACTTCTTCTGTTGAGGATGTTCATGATGACATTGATGATGATGTAGCGATTATAAGTTCGTTGTTGAGCATTTACGGTTAATTCATAGTTAAATTAGGAAAAGTTTACATTTTGCTTATTAAATTTATTTTATTTAATTAATCTTTTCTTATTTGTTTAAAAATAGTGGATAGTTTTATATATGTTCATATAGTATGTTTTGTATATTTTTGTAGGACGTTTTTTTGTGTGTGGTTAGGTTTGACATCAACTATTTAGATGACATTGATTTGATATTCTATTAATCACCCTCTGCTTTATACATTCGGGTTGACTATCTTTTATTGATCAACACTCACACTCACTAAAGATAGATTGCAATTAAGGGCTTGTTTGTTTCAAGTAAAGCATATTATGGAAAATGATTTTTGTAAATAGAATTACATTTCTTGTAAAATATTTTTTTGGAAATTATTTTATGGTGTTTTGAAGAAATTGTGTAATTCATTTTCCACTGGTTTGGTAATTTTTTTTTAAAAATTACTTATTATAATTGAATACAAAGAATAATATTATTTATTTAAAAAGGATATTATTTTAAAAATATTAGAGTAATATATTTAATATTATTTATGCTAATATCATTATTAAAATATTATGTCTACATTTTTATAAATAAAAATATTATATTTTATTAGAATAGAAATATTATAAATTACTTATTAAAATAATAATATTATTATAATATTAAAAATTATAATTTTAAAATAAGTGTATTAATTATATTTTAAAAATTATTAATAAAAATATTTTAAATATTTAATAATTCAATAATATTATATTTATGAAATTAATAAATATTAATTTTATTAGTAATTTATTATATATTATAATAATATAATTAAATATATTATTATAAAATTTAAAAATATTGTATTATATTATTATAATTATCAATAAATATTATTTAATAATTAATATTTTTCATTAAAATATACTAAAATAGTACATTATTATTAAATATATAAAATAATAATATTTTGAGTATTTATTTGAAGCGAAAAGTTTGAAAATAACTTACAAAAAAATCAAATCGTATGTCATTTTTCAAAAAATACAAAAAAAAATTCTATTAAGCAAGAAAATGAATTATATTAATCATCTATCGTCTATCAATCAAAGACTTGAAAATGAGAAAGAAAATTAGAAAAATCAATTACAAGAAAACAAAAAACCCTAAATTGCAATAAATTTAATGTCAACATACTATCATTTTTAAACCCTAAATTGCAATAAATTTAATGTCAACATACTATCATTTTTATGTTAATGTTGATCATGTTTCTCTTTCATTGTCGATGGTGATTTTTGTTTGTATCTAGTATTTTTGAGTTATTTGATAGAATAACTAATCTTTTCCTTAAATGATCAATAGTGATTTTGTTTGTATCTAGTATTTTTGAGTTATTTGATGGAATAACCAACCTTTTTCTTAAATGATAGAATAACCCTAATTTTAGTTCGATCTGCCATTTTCATGGACCAAACATTTTTAGGGATGATCAACTATTTAACTATTGCATGTGATGGGGAAGTTCAGCAAAATCAGTCGACAGAATGTATGGGATAATGAAGGTGTTGGAAGAGGCGATGATGTAGGACTTTTTGTTCAATACACGGCTTCATCAACATCACTATCTACTAGGATTGAGAATTTAAGAGATCTTTGAAAATGGATATCTTTCAAAACGGGAATGCTTTAAGAATCATATCGGAATGCATTTTTCTGGAAATACAACGGACACTAGTTCCGGGCAAGGGAACATTAGGAAAAAACACAAACGGCATAAGTATTACCACATCCACAATGAACCTATATGGTCCTTTTATCGATTATCGAATCCCCAGTTCTTGGGGATGGACCAGTACCAACAGAATTTTTACAATTATATAAATACTACGACATGCATCTTGGAAGAGCGAACCAGGTATAAAAGATTATTATTACCAACAACTAAATGCTCATTCATGTCCAAAACAAACAAATTCACCAGTAATATGCATCAATTCATGATCCCTTAAAGCCAAATTTTAACTGAAACAAAGAAGAGTTTAAAGTAAAGGTTCCTTTATCTCATCTTTTAGAGCGAACCAGGTATAAAAGATTATTATTGCCAACAACTAAATGCTCATTCATGTCCAAAACAAACAAATTCACCAGTAATATGCATCAATTCATGATCCCTTAAAGCCAAATTTTAACTGAAACAAAGAAGCGTTTAAAGTAAAGGTTCCTTTATCTCATCTTTTAGAGCGAACCAGGTATAAAAGATTATTATTACCAACAACTAAATGCTCATTCATGTTCAAAACAAACAAATTCACCAGTAATATGCATCAATTCATGATCCCTTAAAACCAAATTTTAACTGAAACAAAGTAGAGTTTAAAGTAAAGGTTCCTTTATCTCATCTTTTAGCTCTTTGATGACTGCTTTTCCTTGGTTTTCTGTATTTTCAAAACCTTCTTCACTATCTTCTGTTCTTCAACCAAAAAGGCCCTAATGATCCTGTACGAATACATCAGGAATTCAACAAATTATTCATCATTACAAAAGGGAAGTAAAACTGATTCAGGAGTGAATTGGATATTGAAATAAATAAATTTCCCAAGGCGCACCTTTCCCTGACCGCACTACCAGATAACACACCACCATAGGCACGGTTCACAGTCCTCCTGTTCCTAGGTAGCCTAGACCTCTTGTATTCCGCAGGCCTCAAATGAGGAATCTGCACAAAAAAGAATATTGAATGAGTCGGAAAGACTCCTTACTACATGAAGTAGTCAGTCAATAAGCGCAATCAGCATGCAACAGAATTTAGCACCCTGAAAACAATTGAAACAATCCATTCCAAAGGGAATGGGAAAAACAAGTTTTAATCCTAAACAAAGCATCATCTCATCACAACATTCCCATTGTTCGGAAACACACCACACTATTTACTGGAGAATAGCCCACTCAAAATATAAAATTGTAGTAGTAATGCAGTATATTTTTACAAGCATGACAGTGAACTAGAATTAAACAAAATGTTACATTCAAGAACAAGGAACTCGGAACATGATTGTTGCATATCTGAGAATTAAAACAATCTATATGACAAAAACAAACTACAATTTTAGCAAATTGTTTTCAGCACTCAATTTTACCTGCCTTTGATTAGAAAAACAATTTACAAAAGATTAGTGTGGATACACGAATATATAACATTACACAAAAATAACACGAACACAACACAAATACACTCAAAACAAAATACGAATTAAAAATGTATCAAAATAAAAAATACGTAAGATACTTGACACTCGACAGAATACACAAACAATACATGTATACACGAATTGTTGGACCTAATTATAAATTTATTAGAACTCGGAGCTATTCCTCCAAAAGATAACAACCCATCAATTCAAAACCTAATACAAGTCAAAAAGCATAATTTTTAATTTTCCTTACCCACCATTTTTCAACATCCATACAGGTATATTTAAGATGACATAGCAGAAGCTAAAAATTTTATAAAAAGAACATACCCCTTGGATCCGTTTGCCGGTAACGGGGCATTTGGGTCCGCTAGCTCTCTTCTTAGTTGTCTGGTAGACAAGTTTTCCACCTTCGAAATTAAACCAAAGTGAAAAAGAAATGAATTCATCGCTATAAAAATAATCCGTTGAAGGAGTATCGATTTACCTGGAGTTTTGACGACCCGATGCTGATTAGACTTGGTGGCGTAGCTATGGCGCGTCCGGTACGTCAGCCGCTGAACCATTTTTCTTACTCAGCTTCGGTACTCTCTCTGTCTCTATTGATGGAGGCGGAGACCGGAAGTGTTTTTGTTTCGGTGAAAATAGCAAATTAAAGCATTTGGATTGAATGACAAATGATGCCCTAAATCTGACGGCTATTCTATCGTATCTTTTAACGGTTGAGATTTTGTATCTTTAACTCCATTATTTATTTACTTTTACGAAATTATATAACTCAGTAAAAAAAAAGTAAATTGCAAATCTTCAGAAAAAATCTTATATTTAAAAAATAAAATAAATAGAACAAGTAACATATGTGACAGGTTTTGAACATTACATTTGAATTAAAAAAATTACAATTATTTAGTTTAATAATTTTTGGATAAATATGTATTTAGTACATAAACTATCAATTTTGGTATGTTTTAATGTCTAAACTTTTATTTTTTTTCAAAATGATTCTTAAATTTTAGTTTTTATTTCATTTAGTATCCTTGTTAAAAATTTAACATTAAGTTTTGAACCAAATTGAAAGTCTAGGTACTAAAACTGACCAAAAATGGCAGTTTAGGTATTAAACGTATTAAGTTTTTAACGATTAGGTACTAAAATGAAACAAAAACTAAACATTATGTATGATTTTGAAAAGATAATGAAAGTTTAGGTATTATAATGGATTAAAACTGATAGTTTAGATACTAAATACATACTTTATCTTATTTTTTTTAAAGATTGAATTATTAATTTAACGGGTAAATTATAATTTTCATCACTTAATTTTATCTTCATTCTTAATTTATTAAAGTTTAAAACATTTTAATTTGGCATAATACTAAAATTAACCTCCCAATGTTTATTAAAATGTTCATTTTTGGTCCCTATTATTTTATTAGAGCATTTTGATCTCAATGTTTTATTTTAGGGTAAAATGCCCCTTCTATAGATGGAACCCCTTTGTTAACACCTGGTTTGTGAGCTTAACGTTCGGAATGTGTTTCAGTCTGCAGATTCTTGGAATGTGTTTAGTCTGCATATTCTTAGAATGACGGATTGAGAAGCCATTGTCAAACATGACTTTCAGCTTGGATTATTCTGATCAAAGTACATCTCAGATACTTAGTAGTTGGCACGTACTTCACAGAGACCTTATTTGTATTTGAGTTGTAAACTTTATATCTTATGGTTATGTATTTTGAATTATTTTATGGATTTGAATTAATCATGTTAAATGTCATTTTTAAAAGGAAATTTTTAATTAGTCGCTTCGGTGGTCCCGTGTGACGTTCTAATTCATCGATCTTTGGGTCGAACCGAATTAGGCCGTTACAATGGGTTTTCACTGCTCAACCAATTTGGATACTTGGAAATATCGCTCCTTCGTAGCCGTATCACCAAAAGCAATTTTTATTTTGTTGTGGATAAAGTCAACGCCAAATTGAATAATTGGGTGGCTTCTAAATTATCTCTGATTGGTCACATTACTCTTGCCAAATCAACCCTTAAGGCAATTCTAAACTTCTTTATGCAGACTGGGGTTATTCCTAAAGCGATTCGTAATAAAATTGAATTCATTGCTCGACAGTTCATTGGGGTGGCACTAACGACAATCCAAAAATGGTTCTTGTCAAATGAGATTCGTGTTGTCAACCTAGTTCCCACGAGGTTTAGGTATACGTCCCCTTCGAACTTAAAACGAAGCTTTTTTTTTTAATCAAGCTCGGTTTCAATCTTTTGATGCAACCCAATTCTTTGTTGGCCACTTTATACCGGTCTAAGTACAAGATCAACACTCCCATGTCTCTCCAAATTGAGTCCAAAAACTGTTTTTTTTCATGTGGTGCTCCTTGTCAAAGATCTGGTGTTTTATTCGTTCCAATATCTACTGGTCTATCGGGAATGGTCATGATATTATATTTTGGGGTGATGCATGGATTCCCAGGGAATATCCGCTGGCTAATCGTGTTATTGATGGGCACGTCTACATTTCGGATACCAAGATCGATGAATTTATTACTACTGATGGTATGTGGGACTTGGACAAGCTTAAGAATTCCCTTGACGAGGACATAGTTGGTGAGATTATCGTTCATCCTCCTTTTTGTGAAGCTAGTACTCTAATTATCCAAAACGACATTGGGAGGCTTCAGGTCATTGCACCGTTAAAACAAATTATTATCAGCTCCATTGGGACACTTGGGACGATCACAATAGTATCTAGAATCTTCGTTGGAAGTTTGAGGGACCTCAACGGATCCGGAATTCCATATGGCTAGTGCTTAGAAATCTGTTTCTTACCAACGTGGAAAGAAGGAGACGAGGGCTGTCGTCGGATCCCGACTACCTTGTTTGTGGAAGCAGTGAGGAAGCAGTTCTCCATACCCTTTGGGATTGTTTTGATGTGCAATATCCCAAAATTTTGGCGAGTGACCAAAGTGTAATTTTTGGAAGTTTGGTGGCCAAATTAGAAATTTGAGAAAAGTTTAAGGACCAAAGTGATAATTTTTTTCAAAAAGAACTTTTATTCCCTAAATGAAAAGTTTATCTTTAAAGATGGAGTTGTTATGGAATTCAGATTTCGATCCAGAATTAGTAGAAAAAGTTATTAAGTAATAAAGTTCGATAAAATATCTGATTATTATGATTGAATCAAAAGTTTACAAAAATTTTAAGAAAGGTAGTTTGGAGTTAAAAAATTATATTGACATTTGAATTAGTAGAATTTGAGGTGGATTGGTGGAAATTGCATTGTAAAGTGGAACAATGTAATTTAGTGAATAAATTGAATTTTTGGAAAAATTCAAGGCAAACATGAAAAATCAAGAATATGATATTTTGTTATGGATAAGATGATGTAAGGGATGATGTAATGGAGTGGCAAAGTTGTAGTTATTAAGATTCATCATTGGCAAAAATGCAATTTGTCTAAAATGAATTTTTTAATTCATTTTAAATGATTTTTAAACATGTGTAAAGGATGATAATTGCTAGAATTTTCAAGAAAAAGAGAGCCCTCAATCAGCTTGCTGCCGTGAGCTTCTCTAAGGCGAGAAAAAAATTCTTTTCAAATTTTGAGCCATTTTTTGTAGGATTTTGGCTTAGGTATAAATAGAAAACCTTATCTACACAAGATTTTCTTTCATTTGGTGTAAAAATCTTCATGTTTCATGTTTGAGTTGGGAAGATGTGGTTGAAGGGGAAATGTAATTCTTATGATTTAAGGTTGGTTTTTGATGTTGAAAGTGGTATGGAGTTAAAATCAAGCTTGGAAATATTTATTTGAGATTGAATTCATACATGAATCAAATTGAAAATCTTTGAAATCCTACATGTGTTCGACCATGGTATTAAAGGGTGAGAAAAATTATGTAAGGGTTGGAAATGATGTAGGAAGGATTCTACAAGCCTTAGAAAGCTATAAGTATCCTTTAGTAATTTTGTGAAAGTTGGGGGACATATTCAAAAATTATGGAAAATTATGGGATCAATGTACAATTATGCAATATTTGTTGTACTACGCTAGAAATTAAAGTTAGAGTGTTGAAATTTATGTTAGAATGTGAAATTGGATCATTTTGGAAACTTGGTAAGTTTGGTGATTAGTTTGGAAAGTTTGGAGGGTTTAAAGGTAATTTTGCAATTGTAAATGTACTAGATTGATTATGTTGATTCGATGCTGGAATTTCCAGTATTGATTTGAATTGAGCAAAGAGTAAAAGATCATTTCGAATGAAACGAAAAAGTTGAGATGAATTTTAAAAGAATTCATAATTTGTGGTTAAAAATGCAAAGTTGAAAATGTTATGTGAAGTTTTGATTAATTTGGATTAAAAGGAACTTGAATGATCAACTTGAAGCATTAAGGTCAACAAAGATTTTGTGACATGAAATTAGTATCAAATGAGCATCGAAAGATTTTCAGGAATTTATTTTCTGATATGTGCATCGAAAGATTTTTAGGAATTTATTTTCAAGAATTACTAATGTGGTGTAAATGATGCTCATTTAGATTGTGTGCTTGAATTCAAGATTAAACAATATTCAAGCTAAGGAGAAGCTTAAGGATGAAATGTGAATTTCTAAGGAAGGTTTGCAAGCTAAGGACACCAGGTGAGTGCATATTCAATTTGTATTTAGGTTACAGTGTAAACATTGGCTTGCGATGAGCTAGTGATGAAGTTGCTATGATAAGAAGTGACTTCTAAATGTTATGAAATTTTGTGATTCATGCATATATGTTCATTTAGTAAGCTCATGGAATTAATAATTAAGCTAGAGATGCAAATTAGTGAAATCCACTAAGAGCTAAACAATAAGTTTAGAAAATCATGATAAATTCTACAGAGATGATTAGAAGATGATTTTATACCGTTGGATTTGTATATCAGTATAGTTTTTTTTCTAAAAAAACAGTTATTTATTTCGAGGAGTATACAAAAAGATGTGAATTTTTAATCAAGGATAGGTTAGAAAACATGGCAGCAGATTCTGCTCAAAACAACTTCTGTAAGTCAACTTTGAAAATTCATTATAAATTATACAAATTGAACTAGAAAGAGTGCCTTATATGGTTAGATTTGTATTTTGAGTATAGTTTTCATTGGTATAAACAAAATAATTTTTAAGTGTGTATATTAATACATAATAATATTTCTTTAAAGGTAGTGTAAACTGCTAGAGTAGTAAATTACGATAAACTTTGTAATCGAAGCAATCCAAAGCGAAGGATTAAACTTAAAGCTTAGTGAGGCTTATAATTTGAATTATAAATAATGCGTCAAAATTAGTAAGTGTGGATTATTTATTCACTTATGATGATTAAGGAAGACTTATGATAAGTCAACCTCAACTACTTTATTTTAAAAGAGAAGTTTGAATCGAATCATAGAATATTTCCATGACAATTACTGAAATGACTATGATTTATTTTGGGTATCAATTATTCAATATATATCATATGATATTTTCTGAAAAATTATTTGAAGGAATTTTCTAAAATGATTTTAAAGAATGATCTGAATATTTTTATGAATGGAATATTTACTTGATGATTGTAGAAAAGTTACTTAAATTATTTTGGTATGGACTGCCCAAGATATGATTTTTATAATGATAAGTTGAAATAAATTCTGATAGGAAATGTGAATATTGAATGAATAAAATATAATCTGGAAGTTCATTGTATGTTGCATTGAGAGTTGTAGGTACAATTGGCATGCCATGAGGTGGTATGATTATGATTATGTACGTTAGGGTAAATTATGTATAGCACCATGGATGCAAATGAGATGATTGCACTTGGAGTTCATATTATGTTATGATTATGACGATTTAGCACTAAAGTGTTTATTGCGCACACTCGTCTAACTCACGTACCTTGCATTCTCATAAATATACATTGGGATATGAATATAAAAGTTAGCTATAAATCGAAAAGAAAGTATGAATCTGAAAATAAGTTCTGAATCAGAAAATGGATTCTAAAATGTGAAAGTATTGATTATGATAAGAAATATAGAAGTTTTGAAATGTATATGAAATAAAAGAATATGACATTATTTATTATGTCAGTTATTGGTTATCATGGTTTTGACAAAATCATGAAATGATGATTTTCAAATTTTCTTATGAGAAAAGAAAATAACTTGAATAAATAGATTTGACATTTTATTATCATGATTCTTATGGATATGTGAGATATTGGTTTTGACAGGTTTTATGGACGAGGAAATAACTGGTTAAAGTCGATTTTTGAATATCGAAAGCTCTTTTTCTTTATTAAGCAATAGATTGTTTTTATTTTATTAAGTTGATTTTTTTATTTTTAATTCCTCACTAAGTGTATATTTAACGTGTGATGATTTTCACGCATAGGTAAAGAAGAGCAAACTATGTAAGGAGTTGAGGTTGGCATTAATCAACCAAGGGTAATCACAGGTATCAGTAATGACATCCCATTATTTTAAATTTCTTAGATGGTATGTATACGAATAGGAAATGTTTGAGATATATTATTATGAACATAAATATAAATCTAAGTTATATGATTTAGATAAAAGTTTTATTTTGTCATAATAAGAAACATTTTAAATTAGATGATTTTGGCAGTTTATTTTATGATATGAAACAATATATAGTTATCTAGTTGATTCCTAAAACTGTTATTGATTTGGGTGTTCTAAATATTATATTATGATTTACATGACTAATTTATTATGTTGAAAGGATTAAATTAGAGAAGTTTTAAAGAAATAAATTTGTACCAGTTTTTCAATTATATAAAGTGTGTAAATGTTATGTGACATCTTTGACTCGTATTTGGGTACGTATAAGGGTTAAGGGGTATTACATTTATTGGTATCAGAGCTGCAGGTTTAGCTAATTTTCAGCCTAAACCGAGTCAGTTTTATGTTTAAAAGCGTATACATGCCATTAAGATGTCATTATTACTGATATGATGTTTAAACGATTTGATTGAATGTTAATCCTTACTAATGAAAGTGAATAAGTGAATAGTGATTGTAATGTAATTAATTACGATCCTCATATTCAGTAGGATTATAGTAATGCATTGGCACGATAGGAAGTGTCAGTATAAGATTAAAGAAAGGGACATTCTGATGGAATTGACCCTAAGTGACATATGTACGACTAACTCAGCCAGAATGTGATGTTGAGTCATATTTGTAGGTAGTAACTGTCTGTTAAAGGTTTAAAGTGTTACCTTTTGATGGATTTGATAGAGTTAACTAGCGAGAATTTGAGGTAATTTTTAGAATAGACTAGTTACTCCTACTATGTCGTAATAAATTATAACTTAAAGTGATTAATTATAAAGACATCGAGGGGTTTGGAGATATTAGTGGTAGAGAAAAAGAGTAAATATGTTTCCTAATACGATTATGGTAGCAACTCTTACGAAGTTATTGCTATAAGGTTATTAAGACTTCTTAGTAAATGAGGTGGATACTCAAACTTTCATAGTTAAGTTGAAAGATATTCCAATTGTTTGGGAGTATCCAAATGTATACCCACAAAATTTACATGGATTACTTCCAGATTGAGATATAGTGTAACTAAAATAATATAGAGGTACTATTGGGTACTGTGTTTATTTTTATCACCTCGTATTGGTTGGCTTTGATTGAGCCTAGAGGCTTAAAAGGTATAGTTATTAGAATTTTTAAGACCCAATATTTACAAGACTAAGCATGTAACATCCTCAATACCGCGTTAGTGACTAAATTGTAAGGTTTCAAAATTTGGTGATTTAAATTAAAATAATTGAGTGGTTTAAAGACTTATATGAGAAATGAGGTGTAAGATCAAATTGAAAAGAATGAGGAATGAAAGGATAGTATGGTCATTTGCAAAGAAAAGAAAAATATAATAATAATATATGGTATATATAGATACACGTGGAAGGAAGGAAACAAAGTTTAGAGGTTTCCAGAGTTCTCTTCTTTCTTTCTTCTTCTTCTTCACGTGTGAAGCCAAGCAAAGGTGAGTTTTCTTGTGATCAAATTCTTGATGAATTTAAGGTTTCTTATTGATCCTTAGTTGATAACTAAGCTTAAGAAAAGCTTAGATTATCTTAAAACCATAAGATGAGGAGTGTATGAAGAATTAAAGAAAGGAAGTAGAAAAGTGAAATTTTGGAATAGGGTTCTTAATAAGAATTAGAAGTGAAATTTGACTTGTCATTAAGCTAACTAAGAGGTATGAAGTGTTAGAATTCAAATTAGAACATGTTGGAATTTGGGTTAGATTCTTAAACTCTACATGGAGAATCGAATTTCTAAGTTTTGAAAGTATGGAATGAATAATAAGTAGTTTAAGTAAGAGTATGTAAGTTAAGGATATAAAAAGAGGGGTAATATAAAGTGTTAAGTAGACTAAGAAGAGATTTCCGTGCTAAAATGACAATTCTGGGCAATATGCATCGATGCACATTCATTGTGCACCGATGCACATTCATTGTGTACCGATGCATCAATGATAAATCCCAGAAATTGTTTAAGGTGCATCGATGCACATGAAGTGCATCGATGCATTAATTTAAAAAGAAAACATCGAATGCCATCGATGCATAAGGAGTGCATCGATGCACCCCATTAAATACAAACATCAAATAAGATTTATGCATCGATGCATGGTGTAATGCATCGATGCATACCTCCATTAAAAGATGAAAATGACTTTTCTTTTAGCCTAAGAATGATAGCTTAGAATATACTAACTAGTATACTGATAAGTATCAATGAATTACTATGTAGATACCGAGCCTAAACGAGTTCTGGAACCATCGACCAGTAGGATCAATCGAGGGAAAGACAAAGAAATCTAGGTGAGTGCATATGCATAACATGATTATGTTAGTATATTCAGTTCTAGACTTGCGATAAGTCTAGATTTAATATCTTGATACATTATTCATTCAATATTATTAAAGATGATATGAATTCATACCATATGCATTATGGGATATACTATGCAGATTGTGGTAAGTCTATTTTCCAGATTAGAGCTTATATATGAATGTATGTGTCATATGGGATTAAATGAGTTACGAGATATCTATATTAGGTATATGAAGTGTGTGTGATGTTTTTTTTATGGTTATATGTATGAATGAGCATATGTATTGACATGTTACAATATATATATATATGAGTTGTGTAAATAGGTAGATAAATGTGTTAAACATATGAAATAGTTAAAATGATCAATATGATTTCATAAGAATATGAAATAAGAAGTATGGAAAGGACATAAGAAAGAATATGAAATATATAGCATATGAATATGAAATCATATGAGGGGTTATATGAAAAATAAACTACGTGATTACAAATATATGAAAATATGTTAGTGTGATGGGACCTAGGAACTAGTATACGTGATATATATACATTTATATAAGTTATTGAAAAATGAACAAGAGATAAAAGAGATGAAGGATAATACTATAGGAGTATGATAAAAACATAAATGATGACATGTATGTATGTATGTATGTATGTAATGGTTATATGAAAATGTATATGTAATAAGATGATCATATGAACATGTGATAAAGAGCTATAGGAAAAGAAAAATGTGATATGATGTGTGAATATGTAATAAGGTAAAAGACAATGCCCATGATACGAGTTATGAGAACTGTAGGTATAGTTGGCATGCCAAGAGTCAAAGAACTACCTATGTCTTTCGAGACATATGGACAGTATACCTATGTTCTAAGGAACATATGGATAGTTTACCTAGGTTCTTCAGGACCTATGGATAGTTACCGAGGATCTTTATGACCTCTGGATAGTTACCGAGGATCTTTATGACCTCTGGATAGGTCATTCGGAACATTCATTGAGCTGTAGTGACAGCATACGTGTGCACAACCTTATAATACTCGTATACCTTGGGTTCTCAATGGTGTATATGGGCTTAAATAGGACATAACGAGGATGTATATAATTGTATCTTAATATGGTATTATTATGATTTATATTGTCTCATATGTGGTATAATAAATAATGGTGTGATAGTATAATTGCGTTTGGATAGTAGACGACATGTTTATATTTTTAGTAATTCTTTATTATGTAATTATGCCTCACTAAGTCTATGACTTAGCGTGTAAGTGTTTTTACACATAGGTTTCGAAGAGCAGGAGAATCAAGAATAGGAATTTGCAGATCAACATATCTCCACTCAGCGATCAGATCAGAAGGAAAGTCATAGTAGGTATTTTGTTGTATGTAGTGTGTTGGCATGTAAGAAAAGTGTTAGTTACAAATGCTCTGATTAGTTTCGTCTTGTTTTGGTTAACTCGTGTACAATGACAATGTTATTTTAATAAAAGTTTTAAATTTCATTGGTTTTCGTTAAAAGTTTAAAGTTTGAAAAGTCAATGTGACACCTCAGACTTGTATCTGAGTCAGATACGGGTTGAGGGTGTTACATTTAATGGTATCAGAGCTACGGTTTAGTCGATTCTCGGCATAAACCGGAGTCCATAGTGTCTTAAAAAGTGTTCATGCCAACACAGTAGTAATAACTTCTGATCTGATACGAGTAAAGAGTATGTTGTTTAGCTGATAGAAATATTTGGTTATCTCTTATTAGATGTCTGGGCAAGATAGCTCTTGGGGTGAAGCAAGGGATGATAGATTATCTGAAAGTAGTAATTCACCTGCCCTGGCCAGGCAAGGTAAAGGACAGGCAACCTCTGGAGTGCCTGTACAAGATCAAAATGTATTCTTCAGGACGTTGGGCACTATTTTGACACGTTTCCAAACTCCTGCATCCTCAACGCAGAGGATTAATATAACCAAAGAGTTAAAGGGATTAGGAGCTCTAGAGTTCAAAGGTTAAGCCGAAGAAGGTCCTGTTGTTGCGAACCTTTGGCTTAATGATATAAAGATCATGTTAGAGGGACTCCACTGCTCCGATATGGAGAAACTAGATGGGATGGTCTCTTTGCTCCGTGGGCAAGCGAGAATCTGGTGGACGAATGTTATTCATAGGATGCCAAATGATCAGAAAACATGGTATTTGTTTTTAGAAGAGTTTAAGCACAAGTATATAGGAGATCAATTCATCAGGGAAATGAAGCAAGAATTCTTGAATTTGAAACAGCTGAATCGTACTGTGTATGAATATGAGTGTAAATTCAACAAGTTAAGTCGATTCGTGGCCGAATTAATTCGGACAGAGAAAGAAGCATGTGAGTGGTTTGTTGAAGGACTACGACCAAGGCTAAAAGAGATGTTGATTGTTTTGAACTTTTCCTCGTTTCAGGAAGTAGTAAATCGTGCTAAAGTTCTAGAAAGAGCTCAGAATGATCGATTTAGGGATCAGAAAGTTCAATTTTCCAAAAGGACGGGGGCTTCGTCGAGCTCTGTACCACCCAAGAGAGGTAGAGATTTGGGTTCCAATACCAAGTAAGGTCTGAATCAGTGGTATCCTCTGCTAGAGGATCAAATTAGATGAGAGCTAGACAGACTCAATTAGGAAAGTCTGGTGATGGAAGAGCACAACAGGGACACTGTCAGATTTGTGAGAGATATCATGGTGGGGCATGTAGAGTTGAATCCGGAGCCTTTTCCGATGTGGGGAAATAGGACATTTCATGAGAGATTGTCCATTGGGGACAGGAAAGCCTGTGCAGTCAGAGCGATCTGCTTCGATATCCAGAGAAGACGGGGTAGAGGTAGAGGAAGAAGTCAGACAGAATTTTCTACTCAACAGGAAATACGCTCTACGGCTGGAGTATATAATCTCAATATCAGTGAAGACAATGAGGATCCAGAGATAATAGCAGGTATATTCTATTGTACAGTAAATGCTTTATGATATTAGTTGATCTGAGCTTGTATAACCATATATGAGTAGAGAATGGGTAAGAGAATTGAGAATTTAGTTAGAAGTCATTTTTTTTAGAAATAGTGTAGAGACAATCCCATTAAGGTACAGTGCTAAAGTAAACAAGATATGTTAGAAGTGTTACATTCGAATTCAGTTAATTTAATTCTCTGTCAATCTAATGGAGATATTCCTCAAGGGATAAGTAAGGAGATAGTGATTTATAAAGGAGTATATATATAGGGAATTAAATGAAAAAGGGGTGTAAAGTGTGAATTATAAGTTGATATGGGGTAAGGAAATGGTAGATAGTGCTATGAAAAGATTGATTGATTTCGTAAAGTATACGTTTAATAACATTTGAAGAGGTTTAGGGTTGTGTTCTGAGTTATAGAATGATGGAATAAGAGATTGGGTATGATTATAAGGTAATTAGAAATGGATTGGGTTCTTTGGGAAGTGAAAGCAAATCATTGATTACAAATTGCAATGGGATAAAGTAGAGAAAGGAGCATGAGAACATTGAAAGATATGTTCTTATCGGTATGTGTAATGAAAATTCGAGGACGAATTTTCTTAAAAGGAGGGGAGATTTGTAACATCCTCAATACCGGGTTAGTGACTAAATTGTAAGGTTTCAAAATTTGGTGATTTAAATTAAAATAATTGAGTGGTTTAAAGACTTATATGAGAAATGAGGTGTAAGATCAAATTGAAAAGATGAGGAATGAAAGGATAGTATGGTTATTTGCAAAGAAAATAAAAATATAATAATAATATATGGTATATATAGATACACATGGAAGGAAGGAAAAAAGTTTAGAGGTTTCCAGAGTTCTCTTCTTTCTTTCTTCTTCTTCTTCACGTGTGAAGCCAAGCAAAGGTGAGTTTTCTTGTGATCAAATTCTTGATGAATTTAAGGTTTCTTATTGATCCTTAGTTCATAACTAAGCTTAAGGAAAGCTTAGATTATCTTAAAACCATAAGATGAGGAGTGTATGAAGAATTAAAGAAAGGAAGTAGAAAAGTGAAATTTTGGAATAGGGTTCTTAATAAGAATTAGAAGTGAAATTTGACTTGTCATTAAGCTAACTAAGAGGTATGAAGTGTTGAATTCAAATTAGAACATGTTGGAATTTGGGTTAGATTCTTAAACTCTACATGGAGAATCGGATTTCTAAGTTTTGAAAGTATGGAATGAATAATAAGTAGTTTAAGTAAGAGTATGTAAGTTAAGGATATAAAAAGAGGGGTAATATAAAGTGTTAAGTAGACTAAGAAGAGATTTCCGTGCTAAAATGACAATTCTGGGCAATGTGCATCGATGCACATTCATTGTGCACCGATGCATCAATGATAAATCCCAGAAATTGTTTAAGGTGCATCGATGCACATCATGTGCATCGATGCATTAATTTAAAAAGAAAACATCGAATGCCATCGATGCATCGATGCATAAGGAGTGCATCGATGCACCCCATTAAATACAAACATCGAATAAGATTTATACATCGATGCATAGTATAATGTATCGATGCATACCTCCATTAAAAGAAGAAAATGACTTTTCTTTTAGCCTAAGAATGATATCTTAGAATATACTAACTAGTATACTGATAAGTATCAATGAATTACTATGTAGATACCGAGCCTAAACGAGTTCTGGAACCATCGACCAGTAGGATCAATCGAGGGAAAGGCAAAGAAATCTAGGTGAGTGCATATGCATAACATGATTATGTTAGTATATTCAGTTCTAGACTTGCGATAAGTCTAGATTTAATATCTTGATACATTATTCATTCAATATTATTAAAGATGATATGAATTCATACCATATGCATTATGGGATATACTATGCAGATTGTGGTAAGTCTATTTTCCAGATTAGAGCTTATATATGAATGTATGTGTCATATGGGATTGAATGAGTTACGAGTTATCTATATTAGGTATATGAAGTGTGTGTGATGTGTTTTTTTTATGGTTTATATGTATGAATGAGCATATGTATTGACATGTTACAGTATATATATATATATTATATGAGTTGTGTAAATAGGTAGATAGATGTGTTAAACATGTGAAATAGTTAAAATAATCAATATGATTTCATAAGAATATGAAATAAGAAGTATGGAAAGGACATAAGAAAGAATATGAAATATATAGCATATGAATATGAAATCATATGAGGGGTTATATGAAAAATAAACTACGTGATTACAAATATATGAAAATATGCTAGTGTGATGGGACCTAGGAACTAGTATACGTGATATATATACATTTATATAAGTTATTGGATGAAAAATGAACAAGAGATAAAAGAGATGAAGGATAATACTATAGGAGTATGATAAAAACATAAATGATGACATGTATGTATGTATGTATGTATGTATGTATGTATGTATGTATGTATGTATGTATGTATGTAATGGTTATATGAAAAGGTATAGGTAATAAGATGATCATATGAACATGTGATAAAGAGCCATAGGAAAAGAAAAATGTGATATGATGTGTGAATATGTAATAAGGTAAAAGACAATGCCCATGATACGAGTTATGAGAACTGTAGGTATAGTTGGCATGCCAAGAGTCAAAGAACTACCTATGTCTTTCGAGACATATGGACATTATACCTATGTTCTAAGGAATATATGGATAGTTTACCTAGGTTCTTCGGGACCTATGGATAGTTACCGAGGATCTTTATGACCTCTGGATAGTTACCGAGGATCTTTATGACCTCTGGATAGTTACCGAAGATCTTTATGACCTCTGGATAGTTACCGAGGATCTTTATGACCTCTGGATAGGTCCTTCGGAACATTCATTGAGCTGTGATGACAACATACGTGTGCACAACCTCATAATACTCGTATACCTTGGGTTCTCAATGGTGTATATGGGCTTAAATAGGACATAATGAGGATGTATATAATTGTATCTTAATATGGTATTATTATGATTTATATTGTCTCATATGTGGTATAATAAATGATGGTGTGATAGTATAATTGCGTTTGGATAGTAGACGACATGTTTATATTTTTAGTAATTCTTTATTATGTAATTATGCCTCACTAAGTCTATGACTTAGCGTGTAAGTGTTTTTACACGTAGGTTTCGAAGAGTAGGAGAATCAAGAATAGGAATTTGCAGATCAACATATCTCCACTCAGCGATCAGATCAGAAGGAAAGTCATAGTAGGTATTTTGTTGTATGTAGTGTGTTGGCATGTAAGAAAAGTGTTAGTTACAAATGCTTTGATTAGTTTCGTCTTGCTTTGGTTAACTCGTGTACAATGACAATGTTATTTTAATAAAAGTTTTAAATTTCATTGGTTTTCGTTAAAAGTTAAAAGTTTGAAAAGTCAATGTGACACCTCAGACTTGTATCCGGGTCAGATACGGGTTGAGGGTGTTACAAAGCATGTCATCTGAGACGCAACAATATTAATTGTGAAAAAGAAATACGAGTCTATGCAATTACGCATGAATTATTTTAAGTTGAAAGGAAATAATAATAAAGAATAAGTATCATCTTCTAAAGATTTATGATCTATTAATCAGTTAAAAAAGTTCATTAAATTTCCCAAGACTGATCTTCAATATGGATATTATCAACTAAAATATTAAGGAAGAAGATCTTCCTAAGATAGTTTTCAGGACTCAAAGTAGACACTATGAGTTTGCAGTAATATCGTTGCTTTAACGAATATTCTTATGAGATTTTATAAACCAAGTATTTCAGTTATACATGAATTATTAATCCACCTAGTTATTGGTGATGGTTTATGGAATATGACTGATATATGATTATTGGTTTTCATTGGTATATGATAATATTGAATATGAAATTATGGAAATTGTGCTTAGTGCATAAATAGTATTTTTGAAATACTGATTTTGGGTAGGATTGCATTACGGAGGTACAACTTTGATCAAGCTGGTAAACCTTATGGATCTAATGTGACACTTGGGTAGGCTCACGGGCCTCAAGATGCTTCATTAGGTTGGCTCCCTTTGCTGTGTGCTTAGGGTAAGCCCTATAGACTTATGGACTTAAGGATACATGCCCCAAAGTCTATCCTTAGGTTTGCTTCCTTTTTGCCGTGTGCATAAGGTAAGCCCTATGGACGCAGTTCTGGGAACTGTGGATGGTGTACAAGAGGATGGTTTAAACTATGAGTTTCAAATGTTAAACTTCATAATGATTTTATGAGATTTACCGAACTGTCATTTGATAAATTTACCTATTATGATTTTATTGTACTCTTGGAACACACTAGACATCCTATTCGATCTCCTGAAAATGTTAAACTATGAAAGGTTTCTTATGAACTGAGATTCATGGCTTCTACTCGATGAACTACTAATGGAACTCCAGATTATTCCGCAATTGGTATATGTTTGATTCAATAAGGAAATTATGGTTTCTCATTTATCTGCATGTTATGTAGCATCATCTGGTAGTTCTGTATTACTGAGCTTTCCAAAGCTCACTCTATTACTCACCATTGCAGGTTAAAAGAATTGTACGAGTACAGCTATCAACATCAGTAAGGGAGTTCTTCCGGCGTTACTTGCAGAGTATGGTACATGTGATTAGGGGGCATGTGGATTGTATTTTGTTTTATATTTGAGTTTGAAAAACCTATTTTATTTATGAATAATAATAAATCATTTATGATTTTACATGTTTTAAGAAAAGTTTTAAATTTTTCGCTATTTTTACAGTGGGTCATTCTAGTGGCCCTAATGTGACACTCCAGATCGGATCGGGCTATCCGCATCGGTCTGAGGGGGTTACATTTAGTGGTATCAGAGCTATGGTTTGAGTCAAAATTTTTCAAGATAGACCGGCCGGTCGAATGTCAAAATATGTCTGATCAGTACATGCCCCTAGACTACAATCGTACCTCTATGAGTCGGAACTCCAGGGCTGAGTCCCTATCTGTAGCAGAGTAAACCAAAGTTTCTATCTGTTAAGGCTATACTTGTACAAAAAGGAATACTAGTAACATCTGTCTAAACGCTGTGAAGTACCTCACGAGCCATGTGAGAGTTATTTATCTGAAAAATTCTGACTTGACGCCGGAAATGAAATTGGGGTATGCTACTGCTCTATGAGCCTATTCTCATGACAAAGACTGGATTGATTACTCAAGAAAATTTTCGTTCGAATTCTTTTATTGGAATGAGGGAGAGTTCTAATGAGAATGTATACTCAACTGGTTATAGATTAGTAGAGGTGCAATTCTTTGACATGAATGAATTTCGAGGATGAAATTTTTTTAAGGAGAGGAGAATTGTTACACCCTAATATGGTGTTGGATTTTTTTTTTAGTTTAAAATATGTGAAATGATATAAAGTTTAATTGGCAAATAATTGGGTTATCATTTAGGGCCACTCAATAAGAGATATGTTTTTTTAAGTAAGGATATGGTATGGCAAACAAAGTTGGAATCCATTGCTTTTAGCTTTCACTTTCAGCCAGCTAGCTTTTGTACCCACCAAAGCTGGAAATCAATTAAATAATTGATTTGCTCTGTCATTTCCCAAAAACAATCCCCATAGGTATAATAAAAAAAACCCATACCAAGATTTCTTTATTCTCAAAACTGACCAATTTCTATAGTTGGTAATTCTTTATTAATATGCTTGGAGATAAGCGTTTAAGAATTCTCCTTGAACCATATCATGCACATGGCTTTATCACATATGTTTCTTTCCACTACGTTCAAAAATAGTGCTTGGTTCCTATAGTTTTCCAGAATTACAAGACCTTTGAAGTAAATGGTTTAATTAAAAGACCTATGAAGTTGAGCATGCATCAGCTCGTGAACAAGTCTCAAAGCCTTGTGTTCTCGGTTACCTTAGTTTGCACTGTTAACAGACATAAAGAACAGAACAAGCTGAAACAAATGATAGGTTTCAACTGGGTAGCTGCTGGGCTTTCCACTTTGTTGTGAAGAGGTGTAAGGTTATTTGGTGTGATCAAAAGAAGTGGGATCTTTGGAAAGAAACATCGACGGCTACCCTCATCACTCACTCCATGTCTTAGCTCGACGATTCTGCCATTTCTTGTCACTCCACTTCGGCAATGTCCCCGTTATTGTCGTGTTTTCCGCTGGTGCTGCCCGTGAGATTACCAAAAATCATGATCTCACATTCAAAAATAGACCCAAACGTAGCTTCTTTCATATACTTCTCTACGACTACAAAGACGTCGCGTCCGCATGCTACGACGAGTATTGGAGGCAGATGAGAAGTATATGTGTACTGAATCTTCTAAGTAACTAAAGGGTTTGATTTTATCGGGCTATAATAGAAGAAGAAACGGCTCTAGCACTGGAGAACGTTTAAAAGTCTAGCTCTTCCAGCTTGCTAGTGAATCTAAGCGAGCTCTTTTCGATGACTACGACCAACGTTATATGCATAATAACTTTGGGAAGGAAGTGCAGTGAAGATACGAGCAAGCTCAAGAAGTTTTTGAGGGAGTTTAAAGATTCGGATGTGGGGGATTATCTTACATGGCTTGTATGGTAAGCTATGTCAATGGATTCAAAGCTAAAGCCAAGAAGTGGCCAAGGAGTTGATGAATTTCTTAATGGAGTGATTGATGCACACGTGAATCATCATAACAAACAAGTAAATGATTTTAAAGGGAAAATCGCAAGCTCAGTCCTTTGATATTGGTGAGAACTTAACCTTGTTCATAAGTGTTTACATAATTTTATCTTTAGTTAAATAGTTTAAATTAATTTGAGTTAGTCCCTGATTTTAGTAATTAAATAGTATAGTGGCTTCACAAGATTTTAGTTTTAGTAATTGGTTCATTAAATTACTATTCAGATTCTAATAAGCTAACTTTATGGCGAGGGAAATTGTTTGGATGCGAGTTAGTAATTTTTGATGGCCTGGATCGTGAGGAAAATATTGGAAGTTGATTTCAAGATCGAACATTCGAATGGAGTTTAAATGATCGATCAGTATGGCACAAAAAAAATCGAGGTAATACTTTACTACCTCTTTATGCTTTATGGAATATGTTGATATTGGTAAATGCATGAATAAGATAATGTTGGTCACTTTTGTGGAGTTGAATAATTTATACACTCGACATAAATGTGGTAGAAATTCTGTAACTGAATACGGGTCGAATAACTAATATAAGAGATTGATGAATTGTTTGAATTAAATTACAAGTTTGTGATTAGTGATAAAGAAATCAGTAATGTATTTGTAACTTATATTTTATATCATCAAAGGTTAAATGTTAAAGGTACTTGGATGAGAAATTATGAGAATACTCCGGTAGGGTAAAATTTCGAAAATACCCTTATATTGTAAGATGACAAAAATTGTCCTTGGAAGTTGGTTAATAACTTTGAAAAGACATATTGATTCGGTAAAATTTCATATGTGCATAAGAAATGCTAGTTTTGATTAGGAAATACGGATAACCGGTTTTTAAACCCAAGAGGGTTTGTGCAAGATACTAGAAGTCGGTTAAAGAATCATTTCAAGATCAGAGAATGTTCGGGAAAACAATTAGCCATAGGATCTCTAAATTATAATTATTTTCGTTAAGAGTTAATATCAAAATTATCTGGTTAAGAAATTATGAAAATGCCCTTGAGAGGTAAAAATAGTCCGAGTTGAGCCTAAATGAGAAAGTACTTTGAGGATTCATTTTTAATTCAATAAATTACTGATTTACTTGTTGAGATCCTATTTTTATATGGAAAATTTCTGATAATTTGTTAGTAACATCTAAGAAGGTATTTAACTCGAAATCTTCGAGTTATAAGTAAATACCTGAAGAATAAATTATCGAGGGTGCTCTTCTGTCAGAATTGTTCGTATAGAATAGAATAGATGATAAGTCTGAATTAAATAATAAGATCGGGCGGAAGGAACTGATTAAAATACGTGGGATATGTAAAATAACCAAAATACCCTTGTAAAGGAAATGACTCAAGAATATCACCAAGTTCAAGAATGAATAAATATCCTCAAGCTTGGAAATGAATGGAATTAAACTGAGCATCAAAATGACCAAAATACCCTTATGACCTAGAATAAGTAAATGTCTTGGATTAATTAAGAAATCCAAATAAACATGGATGCTGTGCTACCAGTAAAAGTTATGGAACGCGGCTTAAGTGATCAACCAACGCTAGTGCTATATCATTACCTGAATGATATAGGTACCACTTGAATGTTTGTTCGTCTTCTCAAATTTGGATCGATGATAATTCTTGAAGTACTTGGCTCAGCTAAACTCTAGAGCGCATACAGTACTAATAAGTGGGTATTCGTGTGACAAATCAATCACGAATACCAGAATGACTTTATTATATAACTAAATTGAACTGAAAGGAAGTACAACATGTATTTGAAATTCAGAAACGTCTGAATTATTCTGGAAAACTCTAAAGTAACCGGGATAGACTTGCTTACTAAACGAACTAAGCAACCTAAATGACTGAGGATTAATTAGGTGATTGGATTACTTTGGAAACACTGTTGAAATTACATCATGAATTGTCCTTATGGGTTATGAACCATGAATCAAGTGCGTCAGTATTTCCTGATATCGTTGAAACGTGGAAATGGAATAAAGACCGTTGGAATATCTATTCAGCGATTATTATGGGGAAGATCTATGGATCTACATTATGGTATTAAAGAGTGAATACACTAGAATGATAATGAATTGACTTGTTGACATGCATCAGTTTGGGAGTTGTGTAACTTGAGTTGTTTGATAATACAATCGATGGTCATAGATTGTAAATGACTTGAATCTTTGATTCTATATTTTCATATAAAATCACTTCAGTCATGTTTGAAAACGCAAGTAACGCAGAAGAAAAAGATTATGAATACCTCATTTGATTCAATTGGGCTGAAATTCTATGAATTCAGAGTATATTCATGAATACCCCTGATTGTTTGGGTAATGGAATCACTCGCAGTAAATCTGAATTTAGAATTATTACGTATAAAGGTTCCTGAACATTTTCCTGATGCATATGGAAACTTAGTGGAATTCTAAAGTATCAATCTGAAATGTCAGATTAGATCGGTTAGAAATCAATTCTCTTCAATGAGATCTTATTCCTGGAATCCGAACAAATTGCACAAGTTCATGTTATCCATACTGATGACTACAAAATGCCTCTGAAAAATACATGGATCCTCTAGTGTATTCCCTGTGTACTACTTGATTGTTTTATATGTTTTGAAATATTGTACATTGAAAGCTATGGTTTAATGTTTTATTAATCACCTAGCTACTGGTGATGGTTTATGGAATATGATTGATATATGATTATTGGTTTTCATTGGTATATGATAATATTGAATATGAAATTATGGAAATTGTGCTTACTGCATAAATAGTATTTTTGAAATACTAATTTTGGGTTGGATTGCATTACGGAGATACAACTTTGATCAAGCTGGTAAACCTTATGGACCTAATGTGACTCTTGGGTAGGCTCACAGTCCTCAAGATGCTTCATTTGGTTGGCTCCCTTTGTTGTGTGCTTAGGGTAAGCCCTATAGACTTATGGACTTAAGGATATATGCCCCAAAGTCTATCGTTAGGTTGGTTTCATTTTTGTCATGTGCTTAAGGTAAGCCCTATAGACGCAGTTCTAGGAACTGCGGATGGTGTATAAGAGAATGATTTAAACTATGAGTTTCAAATGTTAAACTTCATTATGGTTTTATGAGATTTACTGAACTGTCATTTGATAAATGTACCTATTATTATTTTATTGTACTATTGGAACACACTAGACATCCTATTCGATCTCCTGAAAATGTTAAACTATGAAAGGTTTCTTATGAACTGAGATTCATGGCTTCTACTCGATGAACTACTAATGGAACTCCAGATTATTCCGCAATTGATATATGATTGATTCAATAAGGAAATTATGGTTTCCCATTTATCTGCATGTCATGTAGCATCATCTGGTAGTTCTGTATTACTGAGCTTTCCGAAGCTCACTCTATTACTCACCATTGTAGGTTAAAAGAATTGTACGAGTACAACTATCAACATCAGTAAGGGAGTTATTCCGGCGTTGCTTGCAGAGTATGGTACATATGATTAAGGGGCATGTGGATTGTATTTTGTTTTATATTTGAGTTTGGAAAACCTATTTTATTTATGAATAATAATAAATCATTTATTATTTTACATGTTTTAAGAAAAGTTTTAAATTTTCTGCTATTTTTACAGTGGGTCGTTCCGGTGGCCCTAATGTGACACTCCAGATCGGATCGGGCTATCCGCATCGGTTTGAGGGGGTTACATTGAGTGGTATCAGAGCTATGGTTTGATTCAAAATTTTTCAAGATAGACCGGCCGGTCGAATGTCAAAATATGTCTGATCAGTACATGCCCTTAGATTACAATCGTACCTCTCTGAGTCGGAACTCCAGGGCTGAGTCCCTATCTGTAGCAGAGTAAACCAAAGTTTCTATCTGTTAAGGCTATACTTGTACAAAAAGGAATACCAGTAACATCTGTCTAAACGCTGTGAAGTACCTCACGAGCCATGTGAGAGTTATTTATCTGAAAAATTTTGACTTGACGCCGGAAATAAAATTGGGGTATGCTACTGCACTATGAGCTTATTCTCATGACAAAGACTGAATTGATTACTCAAGAAAATTTTCGTTCGAATTCTTTTATTGGAATGAGGGAGAGTTCTAATGAGAATGTATACTCAATTGGTTATAGATTAGTAGAGGTGCAATTCTGTGACATGAATGAATTTCGAGGATGAAATTTTTTTAAGGAGAGGAGAATTGTCACACCCTAATATGGGCTTGGATTTTTTTTCAGTTTAAAATATGTGAAATGATATAAAGTTTAATTGGCAAATAATTGGGTTATTATTTAGGGCCACTCAATAAGAGATATGTTTTTAAAGTAAGGATATGGTATGGCAAACAAGGTTGGAATCCATTGCTTTTAGCTTTCACTTTCAGCCAGCTAGCTTTTGTACCCACCAAAGCTGGAAATCAATTAAATAATTGATTTGCTCTGTCATTTCCCAAAAACAATCCCCATAGGTATAATAAAAAAAACCCATACCAAGATTTCTTTATTCTCAAAACTGACCAGTTTCTATAGTTGGTAATTCTTTATTAATATGATTGGAGATAAGCGTTTAAGAATTCTACTATTATATTTTCCTTTTATTCTACTTATTTATATTATATATGTATATTTTTTTATTTTTTTATTATTATATTTTTTTACTTTCTCTTTCTTTTTATTATTCTTGTATTATTTTTTATATTATTTATTTTGTTATATATATATATATATATATATATATACGTATGTTCTTTTTAAATATTTTGGTTTTTATACCTATTATTAATATATATTTGGTTTTTATTTTAAGTGCTATATTTTATAATATTATACATATATTTTTCTATTAATTTTCTATATTTTTTATTATCATTATATTATATTTATTTTCTTTTTTTTGATATTATTGTTGTTATATATACATTTTACTATTATTATATATATATATATATAATACACAAGTTAATTATACTACCTACTTTGTCCCCACCCCTCATCATTTTTTTTTCCCATCAATTATACTTCACCAAACCTTACTTTCTTTTCTTCTCTTTTCGGTGTGATTGTCTTTTTAACTACTTATTATCATTATTAGTATTTGTTACTATATATATATATATATTGTAATTATCTTTATTTGGGTTTTTTTCCCATTATATGTGTATATGTTCTTTTCGTCATTTAATTTATTAATTTATATATATTTACTTTTTTATTTATATATATATATATATTGTTCGTACTTTGTTATTATTATTTTGTTTATTTGTTTTATTTATTTTCTTTTTCTTTTTCTTTTTCTTTTTTATATATATATTTTATTTTTTGTTTTTTTACTTACTATTTTATCTTTGCTTTCTTCATTTTATCATTTTACTTAATTTGTTTTCTTTTCATTCTAATTTAATTAATTAATTAATTTCTTACCATTTTATCTAACATGGCTTTTTTACTTTCTTAAGAGTACATTTTCAATCAATCAAATGTAAGTTTTGGATCGTTATTTTACCTTTCAATTTAAACTTTCAACTTTCTTAATTAAAGACAACTGGAAATTACATAGTACCGAAAGGGCGGTTCAAGGGTGCTAATCCTTCCTTGACCGTAACCGACTCCCGGATCCGATATATTTCTGGTAAGACGCAGATCAGGTAAGAAATAGGGTATCCGATCAACCCATTTATTTTTAAATAAATGATCGGTGGCGACTCCCAATCCATATTTTTCAAGTCGAAGCCCAATCCCGGGGCCCAACCGAAAGACGGTTGCGACAGCTTGACGACTCCACTGGGGATTCTCAAGTGAGTCAGGCTAAGGTAATTTTCAGTTGTCTTTTTAACGAAAATGGTAAGTTTAAATTTTAAGGTAACATTTCGATCCTTATTGCTTACTTTTGATTATATTTTTTCGAGTAAATATTTGTACTAACCGTTTTCTCAATGATTTCAGCCCTTAAAGTCTTTTTTCATCTAAGGCTCTAAACCTGAGCTCCGAACCCGTTTTAAGTGGGGGTGAAAGCGACGCATTCGTGTGAATTTATTCACCGCATATGCCTAGCAAGTAGCCTTCGGGATTCATATACCTTATGTCTTCGTGTGAATTTATTCTCCGCATAGACATAAGGGAATGTGTCCTCTCGAGTTTAACTTAGTCCACATAAGCCTGTAATGGGTTTAGGATTAAGGGTCTGGCAAGCCCAAGGGGGGCACCAACAAGGAGAACTCGGGTACCTTTTTTAGAACCTAAACCGGGAGACTGTGGAGAATTGGAGCCCACCCCAAAACCTCATTTCAAACCCTATGTTGTTCTTATTTCATGCTTTATTTTCTGTTCAAAGCATGTGAACTAGAAATTTATGCGGTTAGGACTTGTTCAAAATCAATTTGCGGGATAGAGATCATGTCCGGGTAGGAATAATAAACATGTGGGGTAGATATCATGTGGGGTAGGACTTTCATTTTTATGATCGTTTTTTATTTTTTTCACCTCACTAACTCTTTTCATTTTTATTTTATTTTATTTTCATCACTTGCATCATTTAAAAGATGTGTTGATCCACCAAAAAACGTGTTCGTTAACCATAAAATAATTTGCATTAATGGACAAAGGTGTTGTAATACAAGAGATTAAAAACCCCGAGGTACGACTATGGTCCGAGAAGACTCAGAAGGAAAAGGGAGACAGTCTTCAAGAAAATAATGTGTCAGAGCTAGTTAGCTATACCTCTATCAAAACAGAACAATGTGCAAGAACTTCGAGATATCTGGGACAGTTGGAAGAATGATCAGAAACAGAAGTTCAGTCGGCGGTATGGTGACATTGCACTTTTGCTTCATGTTAAGACCGATAAGCCCTTAATCAGAGCCTTGGTTCGATTCTGGAACCCGGGATACAGTTGCTTCACTTTTAACCAGGAGGACATGGTACCTACCATCAAGGAGCATACTACACTATTGCACTGTGAAAGCATTAAACTGGAGCGAGCATACATCAAACACATCAAGAGTCAGCCTTTCAAGAACAGACTAGCTAAGATTGCAGGAGTTGATGAAAAGTGGGTGACTGACCGACTCCGAAACAAAGGTAACAGGCAGGGAATTGAGTGGATCCACATAAGGAAACTAATGAATGACCACGCTGATGAATGGAAGACTATAGACCTTTTTTGCACTAGGTCTGTATGGCTTGATCATCTTTCCGAATATTTTGGGATGCATTGACGCAGCCGTGGTGGAACTGTTTGAGCAACTTTCGAAACGGGTCAACCCATCACCAACCATCTTAGCCGAGACCTTTCGGTCTCTCAACCATTTCCGAAGAGCCGGCGGAGGTAGATTCATTGGATGTGTTCAGCTCTTTCAAGTCTGGATTCACAACCACTTCTGGAAGACTAATGGGGTTGCTTATCGCCGATTTAGCACTACGTATTCACCTTTGAGAGAGTTCATCACCATGAAATGGCATGAAGGAACTTCAAAAGAGAAGTGGATGAAAGTCTTCACTCATCTATCAAGACCGAGATATTACTTGGAGAGCCCCCTGGTTGTTCTTCAGTGACGTTCTTTTTCAATGTGGGGACTCCGACACTATGACCTTACTTGGACTTTGGGGTACAGTTGGGTATGCTCCATTGTTAGCACTTAGACAGTATGGGGCACGTCAGTTTGTCCCAGCAACATGCGGACTAGCTAGATCAGAGTTTGAGTATCACAGTCACAGCTATAAGAAGATGATCAAGGAAGCAGTCGATTCATGGAAGAAAGTATTCTGGATGGATGTTGTAGCTGCCAAAAACATGCTTACTCCGGACTATGTGGAGTGGCGAAGATTGAGGAAAAATGACAATATCCCGGTGCCAGACTGTGAGGACACTCGGACCATGGAATAATATCTCAGGCCTGTCCCTTCTGAACTTGAGATAGCCAAGACATAGTTTGAAGCTGTAAATAACGAGCTGAAGCAGAGGATAAAGGAGCTTGAAGCTGAGCGCTATCAATGGAAGCTAGATGCCAACTCTCAGAAAGATCGAGCAGACAAACTTGAAAAAGAACAGAAAAAGGTCCGTTTTGAGCTCGAAGACTTAAGAAATGGGTATCAAGATAAAGTTAAGGATAACTCCAAGTTGAAAGTAGCTTTTGAATACTGGAAAGACGAAGCTCATAGCCTGAAAAGAAAGTTCGAATGGCCTGATGAGAGAGCTTGTAAGGAACAGATGAAGACTGCCCAAAGGCGCTTAGCAGACAGTCAACATCAAAACCAATGCTTGAGAATCCGAATGGCTGATCTGGAGAAACAACATGAGAGAGATGGCAAAACAATAGCTGAGTTAGAAGCTATTGTAGATGGGTTCAAGAAGCAAGCAAGTAAGCTTCAGATAATGCCCTTCGACGGATGTTTACAGTGGCGTTTCCGTTGGGAGCAAGCACAACAAAGGGTGAAGGCCAAAGACGCAGTACAGAAGGCAGCTCGCCATCTACACGGCCTGGCAAGGGAAGCTGGAGTGGTCCAACAAGGCATACAACCAGTGACAGATGAAAACAGAAGACTTGTCAACCTGCTGGAAGCTGTTCAGGGTCTAGAGGATTTAGTCCGAATGTACATTTGATTGTTTTTATGTCTCTTACAAGACAAAACATTTTTTTTGAAATAAGGATTATTTATAATAATGGACACTTTTCTGGATCAATGCCTCGAACATTTCATGCATTTTTTTTCATTTTGCGTTGTGCATCTACATTTCATTTTTAAGCATTTTCATAAACATGAAATTTCTTCATGGAGGATTCGATGAAGTGGTTTTAACCACATGACACCATATGGAAGCAAGATTGTAACATCAAAACAAAAAAAACTGAAAACAATACAGTGGGAGCCTGATCAGCTAATTGTATGACAAAGCCTGCCAGGATGATCTAAGAAAAGAATTCTCATATCCTAAGGGCTACGATGTTGAAGCTGTTAGCTGTTACCAAATAAGAAGCCCCAAACATTCCTCTGAAAACTGTAAGGCGCTTGCCGAAGAAGGGGGCATGGCATATACCATTTGCACTTAGAGGATTGTTTTGTTTGAACACGTCTTTGATATTTCATGTTTGCTTAATCTTTTAAATGATTGAATGCTGCTTTCTAAGGTGGAGCAATTGAACAAATTTTAATCTTTAGTTCTTCGAATATTAAATGAATTAATGATTCTTTTAATTCTTCAAGAATTATAGATTTTTGACATATGGAAATATTAGACCTTTCTTACCCTATCTCAAACCCCAGAATAAAATACCTTGATTCTTTGCCCAAAACAACTCGTTGTCATTACCAAAAGACAAAATTTTGACATTACCTCATTTTGAAATTCTTGAACATTGCCTCTATCTTTTTTATACACTCATACCTTTCTTTGAGTCAATAAGATCACACCACTGTATTTTTTAGACTCAAAAATAACCTTTCTTACCATTAAAACCCAAGTCATTGAGTTATTCATTTTAACATGAGCATTCTTCTAAAGAACCAACTTGGGGCATCTCACGGGGAGCCTGAACATTGAGACATCTGGGGAAAAAAAAGAAGAAAAATTTATTCGAAATAATTCTATCATGCATTAATTACACCGTTTTCATGTGAATAGAATTAATCTTGAAAATCTACCCCCTGGAGATACCTATTCTGTGAAGATTTACATGTATGAAATGATGAACGACTTTATTTCTTTATCCCTTCACAACAGGAGAAAAAAATATATCCCTTGTGTCCCCTTTTGAGCCTGTAGTGTTTTTCTTCTGATTCAACTCTATCCAAGGATCACCCTCCACACTGGGGGGCAAGGTGGAAGAAATATGCTCACATGAGCGAAGACATTGATTCAGATGAGATACCAAAAGGTGAACCAAATGACAAGTGCGAAGATTGAATCAGAACAGAAAGAAAAAAAACAAAAAAGAAAAGAAGCAAAAAAGAAGAAAACAAAAGAAAAAAGAAAGAACAAAAATCAAAAAGAAAAAGGGACAAAAAATCACATGCAAAGATTCCCTGAAGACAAATGGCGCATCAAGCTTCAAATTATGAGATTGATCAAGCACAAATATTCCCAAATCACTCAATCACTTCACTCGAAGATCATAGAGCATCAAGAGAGAGACATTTTGAGCAAGACAAGATTGAAGGCATCAGAATGAATTGATCCTTGGTTCAAAACCCTGTAACACTTATTTGTGCATATTTATCCTTTTCTTTCATAACCATGAGTCCTGGCCTACATTACGTGCCTTAAAAGTCCCTTCTAATCATACATGGATTTCTAAACAAAAGAGACTATCTTCAGATTTCATCCCGCCCATCAGGATTAATCTTTGTTTGCAAAAAACAATGTAATCAATGTATGGTAGAGAAAAATAACAAAAAGGGGTTCAAGACGTAAATCCTGAATAACGTCTTGAAACCAAAGGAGGGTTTAAGTTGAAACCTGAAAAGGCGGCTCGAGTATAAAAATTGTGCAACTGAGGCGATCACACAAATTCTTTGATAAGGCATTGCACAATCCAAATGTGACTATGAAAGCTGGGAGTCGGAGAACACTTCCAGTAGAGGAGCATGCAAGCTACCCCATCAAACCTTTGAGCATCAAATGCCAACCTTTGAGCATCAAATGCTAAACCTTTGAGCGTCAAATGCCAAACCTTTGACCAAACACAATAACCTGAGACCTTTTTATCCTTTCCTTACTTAACCATTTCCCAAAGATAGCTTTGATCTTGGCACGTGTCAAATAGCTATAATTTATTGAAGGATTAACATTGTAATTAAACATTTGATATCCAATGAACTCTAGTTTTATGATTCGTCTCAATTGTAAAACCGTGAAAGAGACAATATTTTCAAAACTTTTGATTAAACATTCTTCGAAACTCTTTATTGATATTTTCAAAACTTTGAAAATAAAAGAGAGAAAAACATTTTTTTTTCAAACAAGACAGTCTCTCTAGAGTGGATCTTGGTAAATGACATGTGACTCTTAGACACAAAACTCATGCTCAGAATCAATGTTGAAGCAAGAAATGAGGAACATTTGGGGCATCTTTGAAGATTCAACATCAAATATTGGGGCATTTTTGGATATTGGGGCATCATTTGGGGATTCAACATCCTAATGCAAATTATCAGACCTTTTTCAGGAGATAAAATATAACCAATTCATGTTACATGCATCTTATGCATACATTTTAGAGCATCATATTTATCATTTTCCACATACATAATTTTTTGCAGCTTTTAGAGTCAAGTTTCGACTTCAAGACGAAGGATACTCGATTCAAAAGCATCTTTAAAGATTCATGTTGAAAGTTTCTCTCGAAACAACATAATTTGCTTGAGAGTGAATTTCAACTTCACGACGAATGATATCTAGCTCGAAGCCAACTTTACAATAAAGGGGTCTCCACGGTTTCAACTTCACGGTGAAGGGAATTGTGTCCACCCGCAACATACAATACTTGGATTTCAACTTCACGATGAAGGATATTCAAGTCAAGGCTCAACTTCACAACGAAGGGGCCATTCGCGATTTCAACTCCACGAGGGAGGATATCGTGCCACTCGAGACAACACAAGTTCAACTTCACAACGAAGGGACAGCTGGTTGTCAACAAATAACTTCCCAATTTCAGAACCAATTTCAACTTCACAGCGAAGGATATTGGACTCCAGATAACGCAAGTTCAACTTCACGACGAAGGGACCGCTGGTTGTCAACAAACAACTTCTCAATTTCAGAGCCAATTTCAACTTCACAGCGAATGATATTGGACTCAAGACAACGCAAGTTCAACTTCACGACGAAGGGACCGCTGGTTGTCAATAAACAACTTCCTAATTTCAGAGCCAATTTTAACTTCACAACGAAGGATATTGGACTCCAGACAACGTAAGTTCAGCTTCACGACGAAGGGACCGCTGGTTTTCAATAAACAATTTCCCAATTTCAGAGCCAATTTCAACTTTACAGTGAAGGATATTGGACTCAAGACAACGCAAGTTCAACTTCACGATGAAGGGACCACTGGTTGTCAACAAACAACTTCTCAATGTCAGAGCCAATTTCAACTTCACAACGAAGGATATTGGACTCCAGAAAAGGCAAGTTCAACTTCACGACGAAGGGACCGCTGGTTGTCAATAAACAACTTCCCAATTTCAGAGCCAATTTCAACTTCACAGCGAAGGATATTGGACTCCAGACAACGCAAGTTCAACTTCACGACGAAGGGACCGCTGGTTGTCAACAAACAACTTCTCAATTTTAGAGCCAATTTCAACTTCACAACGAAGGATATTGGACTCCAGACAACGCAAGTTCAACTTCACGACGAAGGGACCGCTGGTTGTCAATAAACAATTTCCCAATTGCAGAGCCAATTTCAACTTCACATCGAAGGATATTGGACTCAAGACAACGCAAGTTCAACTTCATGACGAAGGGACCGCTGGTTGTCAATAAACAACTTCCCAATTTCAGAGCCAATTTCAACTTCACAACGAAGGATATTGGACTCAAGACAATGCAAGTTCAACTTCACGACGAAGGGACCACTGGTTGTCAACAAACAACTTCTAAATTTCAGAGCCAATTTCAACTTCACAACGAAGGATATTGGACTCCAGACAACGCAAGTTCAACTTCACGACGAAGGGACCGCTGGTTGTCAATAAATAATTTCCCAATTTCAGAGCCAATTTCAACTTCACAGCGTAGGATATTGGACTCAAGACAACACAAGTTCAACTTCACGACGAAGGGACCGCTGGTTGTCAATAAACAACTTCCCAATTTCAGAGCCAATTTCAACTTCTCAGCGAATGATCTTGGACCTAAGATAACACAAGCTCAACTTCAAGACGAAGGGGCGGCTGATTGTCAACAAAATTTCATTCAGAGTCAATTTCAACTTCACAGCGAATGATATTGGACTCGAGACAACAGAAGTTCAACTTCACAACGAAGGGACGGCTGGTTGTCAACAAACAATTTCCCGGTTCCAGAGCCAATTTCAACTTCACGACGGAGGATACTGGACTCAGAACAATTTCATGACGATATTGGACTCGAGACAACACAATTTCAACTTCACGACGGAGGATACTTGGATTTCAACTTCACGACGAAGGATATCCAATTTCAGGCTCAACTTCACGACGAAGGGGCCACCCGCGGTTTCAACATCACGACGAAGGGAATCGTGCACACAAGCATCATCCAACTTTAGATTGGATTTCAACTTCACGACGAAGGATATCCAACTCCTAAAAATAGGATAGAATTTTGCTATGATTCAAACTCCTAAAAATAGGATAGAGTTCTACTATGATTTAAACTCCTAAAGATAGGATCCACAAGCACTATAAATAGCCATTGTAACTCACTATTGTAACACACGATTTACAGACAGGAGTTACACAAAAGGAACGCCAGAAAAATGCGAGCAAAGAAAAAGTGATTTCGAGGCTATTGTAAACGATTCGAAGTAATAAAGGTGAAAGCTTTTTTTATCTTTCGTTTGTTTCTCTTTACTCTTCACTTGCATGCGTTGTTAATCGTGTTTTCTTTGGAGAACCCCAAAGACAAATGTTTTAGCCGATGACCCAGAGGGAGTTTTTTCGAAACTTTGATTTCAGATCTACGCTCCCTAGAGGCTATTTCGCAAAAACAAATTACATTTTTGGAATGAGAGTACGTAAATCTATCAAAAAATGAAAACTTTTTTTTTATTTTTGTCGGTTTTAATCTTCAATGTTCTTTGACATTTACCCACTTAATTTACATTCATTTCATTTTAATCCCTTAATTAGTTTATATATATATATATATACATACTTGCTAATTTTATTTTTAATTTATCACTTTTTAAATTTTTCTCTATTTATATACGTTATTACCAATATATATATATATATTTTCTTTGTATTTTTATTATTACTATTATATTTATTATTATTTTTACTATTATATTTTCCTTTTATTCTACTTATTTATATTATATATGTATATTTTTTATATTTTATTATTATTATATTTTTTACTTTCTCTTTCTTTTTATTATTCTTGTATTATTACTTGTATTATTTTTATATTATTTATTTTGTTATATATATATATATGCGTATGTTCTTTTTAAATATTTTAGTTTTTATACCTATTATTAATATATATTTGGTTTTTATTTTTAAGTGCTATATTTTATAATATTATACATATATTTTTCTATTAATTTTCTATATTTTTTATTATCATTATATTATATATTTTTTTTGATATTATTTTTGTTATATATACATTTTACTATTATTATATATATATATATATATATTCTACACAAGTTAATTATATCTACCTACTTTGTCCCCACCCCTCATCATTTTTTTCTTCCCGTCAATTATACTTCACCAAACCTTACTTTCTTTTCTTCCATTTTCGGTGTGATTGTCTTTTTATTATCAACAACAACAACAACAACAAAACCCAATTCCCATATGTATGGGGTAAGGGGGAGGTAGGGTAGTAGGCTACCCCCAACGCCAGGTTGAGAGTAGCTTCCGTGGAAGACCTCCGGCAGTCAGAAAATTAAAAATTTAGATAAAATGCAATGCATGTATAAATAAATACATAAATACATAGCTAAAACAGTATTCATATGCAGTCATTAAAATCATATGTGCGTCTGTAACGGGAAATTAATCCCTGCATAAATATCCATGCGAAAGAATCTCTGCATATAGACAGAAACATAAGATCCGGCTAAATTTAAAAGAGGAAACATGAAGAGAATGATACACAGAAGTCAACGTTAGCAAGCCCAGTTCTAATCCTTCATAAATACCAATAACAGAAACGTATAAAAAGTATAAGTCATGGAAAATACTACAAAGACATTAAAAGAAGACAGAAATGATACACCTATAGATGTGACCCACACTACTCGACTACCCTAGTCTTTAGCCTCCATATTTTCCTATCAGAGGTCATGTCTTCGGTAAGGGCTAAATCCCTCAAATCAGATCTCAAGCAGTCTTCCCACTTTCGCCTTGGTCGTCCTTTCCTTCTGGCACCGTCGACTGTAATCGACTCTACCCTCCTTACCGCATCCGACGGTAGTCGCCTAAGGACATGCCCAAACCACCGTAGTCTTCCCTCCCTCAATTTTTCGGAAACAGACACCACCCCAAGGACATCCTAATAGCAGAGTTTGTCGTCATATCCCTCAGAGTCCTACCACATGTCCATCGAAGCATTCTCATTTCTGCGGCCTCAATCCTCCTTATGTGATCCTTCTTGGTTGCCCAACATTCTGATCCATACAACAGCGCTGGTCTTATTGCCATTCTATAAAATTTTCCCTTAAGTTTTAGAGGGACCTTCTTGTCACACAGAACTCCAGTAGCGGCCCTCCACTTTAGCCATCCCGCCTTATACGGTGTGTAACGTCATCATCTACACCCCCATCTTTATGTATCATAGACCCTAGGTACTTGAAACAATCCTTTGAGGGGAGAACGTGTCCTTCTATGCATACTTCTACATCTTCATCGTTTTGGTTCCCATTGAAGTTTGAACATAAATACTCTGTCTTTTCAATATTGATCCTTAAACCTTTTTCTTCCAAAGCAGTCTTCCAGGTAGCCAGTCTACTATTCAACTCATATTTTGTTTCAGCAACTAAGACAATGTCGTCAGCGAAAAGCATACACCATGGTACACCGTCTGGTGTCGCACAATAGATGTCGTCCATAATCAAGGCGAAGATGTAAGGGCTAAGAGCCGACCCCTGGTGGAGTCCGATTTCAACCGGGAATGCCTCGGTGTCGCCAACTGTAGTCCTGACGTAAGTAGTAGATCTAAAATACATATCACGAATCGCCCGGATATAAGCAGTTGGGATCCGTCTCGTTTCCAAAGTCTTCCAGATCGTATCGCGGGGAACACTATCATAATTAGTATTTGTTACTATATATATATATATATATATATATATATATATATTGTAATTATCTTTATTTGATTTTTTTTTTCATTATATGTGTATATGTTCTTTTCGTCATTTAATTTATTAATATATATATATTTACTTTTTTATTTATTTTATATATATATATTGTTCGTACTTTGTTATTATTATTTTGTTTATTTGTTTTATTTATTTTCTTTTTCTTTTTTTATATATATTTTATTATTTTTTTTACTTACTATTTTATCTTTGCTTTCTTCATTTTATCATTTTACTTAATTTGTTTTCTTTTCATTTTAATTTAATTAATTAATTAATTTCTTATCATTTTATCTAACATGACTTTTTTACTTTCTTAAGGGTACATTTTCTCAATCAATCAGATGTAAGTTTTGGATCGTTATTTTACCTTTCAATTTAAACTTTCAACTTTATTAATTAAAGACAATTGGAAATTACATAGTACCGAAAAGACGGTTCAAGGGTGCTAATCCTTCCTTGAACGTAACCGACTCCCGGATCTGACATATTTCTGATAAGACGCAGATCATGTAAGAAATAGGATATCCGATCAACCCATTTATTTTTAAATAAATGATCGGTGACGACTCTCCATTCATATTTTTCAAGTCAAAATTTAATCTCGAAAACTAATCGAAAGACGGTTGCGACGTCATGTTTAACGTGAAACTTCTATCTCGAAGGTTTGACTTTTGTAATCGAAAAGCCAACTAAAAGTAATGATGATGAGATGGTGACGGTCATGCTCCAACACCTCACACTCTCCCCCCCAGATGAAACAGCATTCAATTATTTGTCGGCCAAGTGGGACCTCTTTTCATTTCAACACGTGTCGACCATTGATATGGGTTTCAGGCTACGTGATCTGAACTGCGGAGAAATTTGATTTCTCTTAATAATATTTAAAAATAAGATTTTAAAAAAAGGTTTTTTCAACCGATTATTGGTTAACTTTTACGGGATAATACATTGAGTTTTTATTTTAGATTAGGGAATAGTAAATTTTTGTAATATTAAATCTCAATTATTCAGTTAAAGAAATGTAATATCAATCATTATAAAAATAAGATATTTTTAGTGTTTGACAAATGTCCACTTACAAACCAAATCAAATGGTTGGATTTTTCTTAAAAAAAAAGAATGACAATAAGATAAAAAAAATTATATTATGCTTTCACCTAACAAGGCCCAATCATAGCTCTGGTGCAATCTACATATCTATCGAGATTTATTATTGTTAGTGTCTTTAATACTATTTAAATTAAAAATAAAATTTACTTATACAATATAAAATTTTATATTTATTCTAAATATTTAAATAAATATAAATAGATCTTACTCATGATTTTTTTTAAAATTTTAATTGTATATTATATTCATCTAATGATCTTAAATAAATATAATATTAATAAATTTTATATGATGTAATTAAATCTAACCTTTTTATATATTTAACAAGATTAATTATTTTTATTTGTTACCTAGTATTTTTAGTCAGAGTATATTGTTTTATCTTTTCTATTAAAAACTATCTAATGTAGTTTTTACTTTTTATAATATCTTTAATCTGTTTTTATGAATATTTGGAGATATTGATTGAAAATATGAAATATTTTTTTTTATATAAGTTATTGTTAGAAATTAAATCATTCAGTGTAAATTTACATTTCAAAAAGAAATGATGTTAATTTAGTTGCCTTTGTTTTTTTTTTCTTTAATTTCCTAGTTATTATTTTCTTTCCAAATTTACAAGAAATTAAAATTTACAGTAATCAAATTATTTCAATGACTCAGCATACCAGATTCAAAAGCAATGCTCATGCTTAGGGATGGCAACTCAACCCGAATCCGACGGGTTCCGACCCGACCCGATCGGGTCGGATTTTTTTAAAAAAATTTTGGGTTCGGGTCGGTTTTTTTTTTAAATGTACTGTTCGGGTTGGGTCGGGTCGGGTTTAGGGTGAAAAAAATCCGACCCGACCCGACCCGAAAAATATATATAATTTTATCCTATATATTTAGGGATAATTACAATAATGTCCCTCCATATATAATTTTTTTCAATTAAGTCACTGTTTTCATTGAATAAATTTTTTTTTATTATTATTTCGGGTCGGGTCGGGTCGGGTTTCTAAGTCATATATTCGGGTCGGGTCGGGTCGGGTGAAACCTTAATTTCGTCGGGTCGGGTCGGGTCACGGGTGAAAAACCCTTTCTTCTCGGGTCGGGTCTGGTGGCCCAAAAACCCGACCCGACCCGACCCATTGCCATCCCTACTCATGCTATATAAATTCATTCACTCTGTTTCTCATTTGTTATGCATTTTTTTTAAGAGAATTAAGAAATTCCCACAAATTACTATTATTTAGGTATACTTGGTTATGATAAATAATCGATATTCTTAATAAAAAATTGATAGCGACTAGTTTTAAAAGAATTAAAAAATCAGCGTCAATTACTATTATTGAACCCACACCTTTTCACTTGTTGCTTACCATTTTCATAATACTTCCTTTTTTTTAAATAATGGCTTAAACAAAAAATTAATCTCAAACTATATTGTTTCTTTACTTTTAAGTAACTAAACTATTTTTGTTCAAACTAAACCCTTAAACTATTATATGTAACCACTTTAAGTACTTAAATTTATTTATTTTTATCAAAATAAGACCTTAAAGTATGAGACTATTTTGCTTTAAGCCCCTAAACTATTTTTTTGTCAAAATAAGGACATAATTTTATATGATATGTTAATATCTTATTGGTCAAAAAATATTTTTTTAACTGAGAAAAATAATAGGGCTTAAAATGATAAAATATAATAGTTTAAGGGCTTAGTTTGACCAAAAAATAGTTTAGGTATTATCGCAGCCGTCTTTCGGGTGGGCCCGGAATTGGGCTTCAACTTGAAAAAATGTTAGAGTCTCTACCGATCATTTATTTCTAAAAAAAATTGGTTGATCGAATATCATCTTACCTGATCTGCGTTTTACCAGAAATATGTCAGATTCGGGAGTCGATTACTGTCAAGGAAGGATTAACACCCTTGTACTGCCCTTTCGGTACCAATTAATTTGTTGGTTGTCTTAATAGTGAAAATTAAAATTTAAAAACCCGATTCAAATTACTTACCTTTAATTGGTTGGAATTTCTCTAAAATGTCAAAAATGTTAGATAAGAAATAAGAAATAAATATTAAATAAATCAAAGGAAAAAATAAATTAAAAAATAAAAATAACAAAAAAATAAAAACAATCAAAGAAAAATAAAATAAAAAATAATAAAATAAAATAAAATAACATAAAAATAAAATAAAAAATATTAAATAAATCAAAGGAAAAAATAAAAAAAAATGTTAAACTTTAAAAGTAAAAAAAATAAAAATAATAAGAAGTAAAAAACATAAAACAAATGAAAATAATAATAAAATAAAATAAAATAAACTTGAAAACATGCTAAAATTAAAAGAAGAAAAAATGAATAATAAAAATAATAATAAAAAGAATGCTAAGATTAAAAAGAAAAAAATGAATAACTAAAATTTCAAAGGATCAAATTGAAACAAATTGAAATTAATGGATTAAATTGGTACTAAAAGATGAGGTGCAAGAGCAAATAAAGAGTTAGAGGGGTTAAATTGCAAAAAATATAAATTATAAATAGGGACCAAATTGAATAAATTGAAGATTCAGAGGCCAAATTGAACACAGTGACCAAAACGAATTACACTTCAAAAGTTGGGGTATAACGGAAAGGATTTCAAATTCCTCTGATTACACAGAGGTCCCTGTATATAAATACCCAAAAACCCCATTTTTAACTCATTTTAAACATTTCCCCCAAATATCATCTCCCATATCTCCCCTCAAAAGCTCTTAACCAAAACCGACCTGTCGAAGGCCGATCACCTTCCCCGGCCTCTCTCCGCCGCACCGCCGTCGCGAGCGTCCTAAAGCTAACCCCGAGCCTCGATTTCCCAACTCAGACCTCAAACGACATAGAACTAAAGAAAATCGTTAGGGTTTTTACCTTTTTAGGCGATGTGGACACTGCTTTGGTTCTTATATATATATATATTAAAAAAATAACAATACATGTTCTTTTACAGGCCCAAAAGCCCGAGTACAAAATCAATAGCCCAGAACGTCAGCAACTCAAACAGGTTCCAACAGAACCCGACCCGAACCGGTCTAGCTAGGGTTTGTAACCCTAGCTTCCACATTTTCTGCACAGTGTCGCGCCGCCACACGCCTTATGCACGCAGGCCATTTCGCTCGGTTCAACAAACACATAGAGGCGCGATAGTAGTAGTCCAAGCAACCAACAAACTGAGTGTTTTACTAGGAATCAAACACTAAAAATAACATATTTTTCTACTATAAATAAAGCATGTAAACACATTCGAAAGAGACACGCTACACATTGAAAAATTACGAAAAAATACAAGCAAATCGCAAGTGTATTCGAAACATTTTTTTTGCAAAAAATCGAAGAGAAATACAAGGTAAAAGTTTATACCTATTTCATAGTTCTTGGCTTGCATGTGGTTCGAGTTCCATTTTTTTCTCTTTTTTTCGAAGATCCGATGAACATGGGGGAGAGTTTTTTTAGATCTTCGAATCTAGATCTAGTCTCACCCGAGGCTTGGTTTCAAAAACTACCTTTATTTTTGAAGAAAAAGGAAAAAACGCTTTCGAAAATAAAAAAAAAATTGTCTGAAATCTGGGTTCACCAAGAACCCACGGTTGTGTTCTTCAAAAGTGAAGAACACTTTGAGAGAAAAAGGAAATTGGGGGGGTTTGTTTTTGAAATGAAGAGAATGAAGTTTAATTTTTTTTTTGCTTATATACTAAGCCCATTGGACTCGCGGGTTGACCTGACCCGAAGCTTTTGACTCGTGTGTTTTTAAACAAAAAGGGGAGAATTATATTTTTGGTCACCCCATTTTTTAAAGGTTTGATTTTGCCCCTTTTGAATCAATTTTAACCCCTAATTGCTTTTAATTTCACCACTAAATTCAATTTTTCCTTCAATTTAGTCCTTTATTATATATATATATATTATTTACTTCTTTATATATATATATTTATTGTTTTTTTATTTTTTACCATTTCTTTTTCTTTTGGGTTCCTTTTATTATTATTTTCATTTATTATTATTATTATATATATATTATTTTTATTTTATTTTATTTTATTTTATTTTATTTTATTTTTTCTTTTCATTTTATTTTATTTTTGTTTTTTTTTCATTACTTTTTTGCTTTTATTTTTATTTCTTTTGTTATTTCGTTTTGTTTTTATTTATTTTACCATCATATTTTTTTATTTGTATTTGTATTTGTTATTTCTTTTGTTATTTTCGTTTTGTTTTGTTGTATTTGTATTTGTATTTGTATTTGTATTTGTATTTGTATTTGTATTTGTATTTATATTTGTATTTGTATTTGTATTTGTATTTGTATTTGTATTTGTATTTGTATTTGTATTTGTATTTGTATTTGTATTTGTATTTGTATTTGTATTTGTATTTGTATTTGCATTTGTATTTGTATTTGTATTTGTATTTGTATTTGTATTTGTATTTGTATTTGTATTTGTATTTGTATTTGTATTTGTATTTGTATTTGTATTTGTATTTGCGTTTGCGTTTGCGTTTGCGTTTGCGTTTGCGTTTGCGTTTGCGTTTGCGTTTGTATTTGTATTTGTATTTGTATTTGTATTTTTTTCTTTATCTTTATTTATTTCTTTATGTTTATTTTTATTCTGTTTATTTATTTATTTTTCTTTATCTTTATTTTATTTGTTTTATTTACTTTTTTATCTTTACCTTATATTTTTTTTTCTTATATTATTTTATTTATTCCATTTGTTTTTTTGTTTATTGTATTTTATTTATTTTATATTTTCATTATCTTTTTCTCTAACACGTTTCTTGACTTTCTAAGGGTACGCTTTCAAAACCGTTAAAGGTAAGTAATTTGGATCATATGTTACCTTTTAATTTAACTTTCAATTTTCTTAATTAAGACAATTGGAAATTAATTAGTACTGAAAGGGCAGTTCAAAGGTGCTATTACTTCCTTGACTGTAACTGACTCTCGAATCCGACATATCTTTGGTAAGATGCAGATCATGTAAGAAATAAAGGTATCCGATCAACCTATTTATCTTTAAAATAAATTATCAGTGGTGACTCTAACCCATTATTTCAAGTCGAAGCCCAATTTTGGGCTCACCCGAAATAGGGTTCCGATAGCTTGGCGACTCTGTTGGGGACAGGTAAATGAGTCAGGTTAAGGTAATTTCCAGTTGTCATTTTAATGAAAAGGGTAAGTTTAAATTTTAAGGTAACTTTTCGATCCTTATTACTTACTTTTGATTTTTTTTTCAAATAAATAGTTGTACTGACGGTTTCTTTAAATCATTTTAGCCTTTAAAGCTTTTTTACATCTAGGGCTTTATACCCGAGCTCCAAACCCATTTTAAGTAGGGGTGAAAGTGACGCTCTCGTAAGAATTTATTAGCAAGTAACATTCGGGATTCATGTACCTTATGTCTTCGTGTGAATTTATTTTTCGTATGGGCATAAAAGAATGTATCATCTCGAGTTTAACTTAGTCCACATAAACTTGTAATGGGCTTAGAACTAAGGGTCTGGCAAGCCCAAGGGGGAACCAACAAGGAGAACTCGAGTACCCTTTTTAGAACCTAAACTGGGAGACTACAGGGAATTAGAGCCCACCCCAAAACCTCACTTCAAACCCTAAGATGTTTTGAGATTATTTCTTGTTTTATTTTCTCTTCAAAGCATGTGAACTAGAAATTTATGCGGTTAAGACTTGTTCAAAATCAACTTGTGGGATAGAGATCATGTCCGGGTAGGAATAATAAGCATGCGGGGTAGATATCATGTGGGGTAGGACTTTTATTTTCATTATTGTTCTGATTATTATCCTTACCTCACTAACTCTTTTCATGTTTGTTCTCTTTCATTTTATTTTCATAATTTGCATCATTAAAAAGAGGTGTTGATCCACCAAAAACGTGTTTGTTAAACATAAATAATTTGCGTTAATGGACAAAGGGTTTATAATACAAGAGATGAAAAGCTCAGAAGTCCGGCTATGGTCATAAAAGACTCGGAATGGACCGGGTTTACACCAAGCACGTCAAAAGTAAACTTTTCCAAACGGGTTGGCGAAAGTTGCAGGGGCAAGACGAGAAAAAGTTTACTGAACTGGGGAGTCCCTTCAAAGGCAACAAGAACAAGATGGCAAAGTGATAGCTGAGACGGGAGGCCATTTCTGACGAATTCAAGAAACAGGCTTCGGATAGTTCCTCCAATGGTGTTTTCGTCAGGGAACAGACTCAACAGAGAGTGAAAAATGGAGATGCATCCATTCGAGACTTCTTGACACAAGTACAATAAGCATCCCACAGAAACTGAAGCGGTTCGGCAGGATATTCAGCCGGTGACAGAAGAAGGCGGAAGATAAATTAACCTGTCAGGAGTTGTTCGGGGTCTAGAAGAATATACCTTCAAAATGTTTTTTGTCTCTAAAGAAATAACACTTTTGTCCCCAATAAGAATTATTTATAATAACAGACACATTTTTTGATCAATGCCTCGAACATTGCATGCATCATGCATTTAGACATATTGTGCATTTTGTTATTTTCATTTCTTTACATTCGCATTAACTAACAGAATAATGTCTCATAAAAAAAGGGAACAAATACTGGATATACAACCTCAAGCTCAGAACACACCCTATCCACATAACACCCACTCCAAAAAGAAAAAGATAGAAGAAAAAATTGCTCAACTCTAGGAAAATATGTTGAAGTTACAGAGGGAGCTAGAAGATAAGATAAACCAGAGCAGTCTAAGTACTATAGATACAATCATGAAAAGCCAAGAGTCATTGGTCGATCAAATTGTGGCCAAGTTATCTGGTCTACATTAAGCGAGTGCACCTGGGGCAGTTTCATCGGAAGAGGTAACTATGCCACCTATCCCGCAAGTAGTTGTCTCACCTGGAATCTTACCAGAACTTCAAGGGGACTCATCCACTATAAAAGCGAAGAACTCATATGCTGTAAAGATACAGACTATTGTATTTAACCCTGAGAACAATCCGGGTTATTACCATATACCGGATTTGGACGAAGATGACAAAGCAAAGAAGATGGAGGAGAAAATCAAGCAATTGGAGGACCAAATGAAGGTAGTTAAAGGATACCATGACTACCATTGAGTCGATGCCGCAAAACTCACTCTAGTCCCAGACTTGGTTCTTCCTCCGAAATTCAAGTCCTCAGAATTCGAGAAGTTCGATGGAAACAACTACCTATCTGCCCAGATTACCATGTTCTGTCGAAATATGTCAGGATATGGAGGAAAGAACCAACTCTTGATCCACTGCTTCAAGGAGAGTTTGTCGGGCTCAGCCATCCGGTGGTACAATTAACTAAGCCGATCCCATGTCAAAACTTGGAAGGATATGGCCAAGTCGTTTCTAGAACAATACAAGCACATTAATGACATGAGGCCCGATCGAGTTATGCTACAAAGCATGGAAAAGAAACATAACGAGAGTTTCAGGCAATACGCACAGAAATGGAGGGATTTGGATGTCCAAGTTCATCCACCATTGGATGAAAAGGAAACCAAAAAACTTTTTGTGCAGAACCTGAAGGCTCCATACTTCAAACACTTGGTTGTAATCATAGCAGGAAGCTTTTCAGACTTAGTTATGGCCGAAGAAATGATCGAGTCGGCCATAAAGCAAGGCAAGATTGAGGAAAGGGATGTAAGTAAGAAACCTCGTATGAAAAAGAGGGATGGAGAGATTAATAACGTCAACACCTACAACACTAATAAAGGTGTTACAATCTCTAAACCAAAATCAACTACAACTGTACCGTCAAGTACTTCTAATTAAGATTCCAGAGAACGTAGAAAGGAAAATGAACATTTTGACCCTATTTCGATGACATACAAAGAGCTTTATCAACAAATTTTTGACACCCACGTAGTTTCAGAACCCATGAAGCCCCCATACCCCAAGTGGTATAATGAGAATTCTCATTGTGAATATCATGGCGGTGTCCCAGGGCACACTATTGAGATTTGTTACACATTCAAGAGAATCATTCAGAAGATGCGTAATAAGAACTGGATCGACTTCAACAAGTTGGGGGCATCCAAGTGAGAAATATCATTTCACCATTTGAGGCATTTTGTTTGAATTTGTTTTTTTTTTTCATATTTTCTCAAGTTTTTGTAAGGACGTTTATATAAATTTATGTTACTTTAAAGACGACGAGTATTGAATCAAATTTGCAGACTTGAAATTCTTTGAATATCAACTGAAGTAAAAACTCTGTAAATGATTGGAGTCATAGATATTTGACAAAGTAACATGATTTAAAAGTGGTAAAATAAGGACTTTGACCTTACCCAAGAAGATACGCTCAAACATCGTACCATTTTCTTGCATACAACCAATATAGCCTTCTCCTCTCATAAGAGATTGAAAAAGAGGCTTGGTATTTAAATATGCATAGGTTAGGAAAACATGGAGCATCTTTTGGCATATGAAATTACTATACTTTTTATTTAAGATGTTCAATGATGATCATGATCTTTACAGATGGAATAGTCAAGTAGGTGAATCTGGTTTAGGTCAGTTGCATGGAAATTTAACTCTAAAGATGTAATTTTTGACTTTCAACAAACACCTAGACTATAACAGGTTCTTCTTGACAAACTTAAGAAATTGGATCCGTATACCCAGGTTGTAATATTATATATATACAATAAAGCTTTAGTTGTCCCTCTAAAGCAATTAGTTAAACGCCCGACTTTATGGATAAGATTCGGCTAGCCTGATAAAGGTGATAATAATATACAATAAAGCTTGAGTTGTCCCTTTAAGGCAATTGGTTAAACGCACTAACTTTATGGATAATATTTAGCTAACCTGATAAAGGTGTTTATATATTGAGCTGTCCCTATAGAGCAATTGGTTAAATGCTCCAGCTTTATGATTCAGCTACCCAGACAATGGCAAATTAAATCAAATTTATTTAAATAAGGAGTTTCGGTAAAATGGACTAAGGGAGTTAAGGAACAGTTGTTATAGTCAATTTCACACGAGCACTCAAGAATTTCATTTTTAGATCGATATTTCAGTAATACCTTTGTTAAAGGAGCCTACGAAGCTTGAACAAATAGAAGATTTTAGATAACTGAAATAGAAAGTCTAGTATTTGATTATGCTGGTTGCGTCATTTTGTCCGTATCCGGTTAAAATACCAAGCCAAGAAATAGGGGCAACAGACGAAAAATGACATTTTGGTGGCTGAAACCTTAGAAAATAGAAAGCCAACCTAAAACCAACTCATCAATTTTGGACATTTGTCAAAGAGCTATAACTCTAAGAGCATTAAAAGAGCTATTGATTCCTTTGATATTCTTTGAACTCATGTTTATGATTTGATTCAATTGCAAGCCTAAATTAAGGAGCAATATTTTACAGAATTTTTTTCTCATATCATTTTCCCTCCTAAAATAAGAGAAAGGAGAAAAACATTTTCACACAGGGCAGTCTCAAATATGAAATGTCCTTGAAGCTGAAACCCGAGAAGAAAATGGGGCACGATATATTCCGAGGACCAGATCGGCAGACAAAGAACGAGGCTTTGCCCAAAATATAAAACATAACTAAGTCATGTTGCATGCATCTTAGACATACTTAAGAACATCACATTTATCATTTTTTCGCATACATAATTTTTACAGCTTTAGAGTCAGGTTTCGACTTCAAGATGAAAGATACTCGATTCTAAAGCACCTTCAAAGATCGATGGTGGTTGCTTAACTCAGGAGCGAGAAGCCACACCTCAAACAACTTGACATATTGAAAGATCGACAGATCTCATAATCAACTTCAGGCGGGTTCGAGAGCGAATTCAGAACAAACCTAGTACACCATAACTCAAGGCGAGAAGGGCTATCTGTCAACAAAGACATTCAATTTTGATTATATTAAGCTCAAAGGCACATCAAATTTATAGCATAGGTCAAGGCGAGAAGGGCTATCTGTCAACAAAAGACTTTCGAGTTCGATTACACTTAGCTCAAAGGCATATCAAATTCCCAGCATAACTCAAGGTGAGAAGGGTTATCTGCCAACCAAGACCTTCGAGTTCGATACACTCAACTCAAAGGCACATCAAATTTACAGCATAGCTCAAGGTGAGAAGGGTTATATGTCAACAAAAGACCTTCGAGTTCGATTACATTCAGCTCAAAGGTATATTTACAGCATAGCTCAAGGCGAGAAGGGCTATCTGTCAACCAAGACCTTCGAGTTCGATTACGCTCAGCTCAAAGGCATATCAACCTTACAGCATAACTCAAGGCGAAAATGGCTATCTGTCAACAAAGACCTTCGAGTTCGATTACACTTAGCTCAAAGGCCTATCAAATTTACAGCATAACTCAAGGCGAGAAGGGTTATCTGTCAACCAAAACCTTTGAGTTCGATTACATTCAGCTCAAAAACATATCAAATTTATAGCATAGCTCAAGGCAAGAAGGGCTATCTGTCAACAAAGACCTTCGATTTCGATTACATTCAGCTCAAAGGCAAATCAAATTTACAGTATAGCTCAAGGCGAGAAGGGTTATCTGTCAACAAAAGACCTTCGAGTTCGATTACACTCAGCTCAAAGGCATATCAAATTCGCAACATAACTCAAGGCGAGAAGGGTTATCTGTCAACCAAGTCCTTCGAGTTCGATTACACTCAGCTCAAAGGCACATTAAATTTATAGCATAGCTCAAGGCGATAAGGGCTATCTATCAACCAAGACCTTCGAGTTCGATTACACTCAGCTCAAAGGCACATCAAATTTGTAGCATAGCTCAAGGCGAGAAGGGCTATCTGTCAACCAAGTCCTTCGAGTTTGATTACACTCAGCTCAAATGCACATCAAATTTGCAGCTTAGCTCAAGGCGAGAAGGACTATCTGTCAACCAAGATCTTCGAGTTCGATTACACTCAACTAAAAGGCACATCAAATCTACAACATAACTCAAGGTGAGAATGGTTATATGTCAACCAAGACCTTTGAGTTCGATTACATTCAGCTCAAAGACACATCAAATTTACAGCATAGCTCAAGGCGAGAATGACTATTTGTCAATAAAGACTTCTGATTTCGATTACATTCAGCTCAAAGGCATATCCAATTTACAACATAACTTAAGGCAAGAAGGGTTATCTGTCAGCAAAGACCTCCAAGTTTGATTACATTCAGCTCAAAGGCATATTAAATTTACAGCATAGCTCAAGGTGAGAAGGGCTATCTGTCAACAAATACCTTCGAGCTCGATTACATTCAGCTGAAGGGCATGTCAAATTCACAACATAGCTTAAGTCGAGAAAAGCTATCTGTCAGCAAAAATTATCGAGTTCGATTCCATTCATCTTGATGACACATCAACCACACGATGGAGTCAATGAACTATTTTCCAGTCGAATTTTCAAACCAAGATCTTTAAACCGAGAAGAAGACCGAAGTTGACTATAATTTGGCAACGAGAAGTCACATTTCGATTCAAATTCTGAACTACGGCTTCACTTCTATATCATTTCATGATGGACTCGACTTCGCGATGGAGGAGTCATCCGTAACTCAATTCGACAGGGAGTTATTCTTAATTGAAATATCATAGTCAATTTTCAACTCCACCAAACGAAAATTTGTATCCTTTTATCTTGTCCTATTTTTCATTCCACAAAAAAGGACAAAGAGGGGCAGTTGTGGACACTAATTTTTTGTCCTTACATATATTATATATATATATATATTAAAAAATAATAATAATAATACATGTTTTTTACAGGCCCAAAAGCCCGAGTACAAAATCAGCAGCCCATAACGTCTGTAACCCGAACCAGTTCATGCAGAACCCGACCCGAACTGGTCTAGCTAGGGTTTGCAACCCTAGCTTCTACCTTTTATGCACAGTGTCGCACTTCCACACGCCCCATGCCTTATGCACACCTGCCATTTCGCTCAGTTCAACAAACACATAGACGTGTGTTAGTAGGACTCCAAGCAACCAACAAACGAGTGTTTTACTCAGAATCAAACACTAAAACTAGCATATTTTTCTACTATAAATAAAGCATGTAAACACATTCAAAAGACACACACTACGCATAGAAAAATCATGAAAAAATACAAGCAAATCGCAAGTGTATTCGAAACATTTTTTTGCAAAAACAATCGAAGAGAAATACAAGGTAAAAGTTTATACTTTTTTCGTAGTTCTTGGCTTCCATATGGTTCGAGTTCCATTTTTTTCTCTTTTTTTTGAAGAGCCGATGAACATGGGGGAAACTTTTTTTTAGATCTTCAAATATAGATATAGTCTCACCAGAGGCTTGGTTTCGAAAACTACCTTTATTTTTTTAAGAAAAAATAAAAAACGCTTTCGAAAATCAAAAAAAAAAAATTTATCGCCGGTCAGAATCTAGGTTCACCAAGAACCCCACGGTTGTGTTCTTCAAAAGTGAAGAACACTTTGAGAGAAAAAGGAAATTGGGGGGTTTGTTTTTGAAATGAAGAGAAAGAAGCTTAATTTTTTTGGCTTATATACTAAGCCCATTGGACCCGCGGGTTGACCCGACCCGAAGCCTCTGACCCGCGTGTTTTTAAACAAAAAGGGGAGAATTACATTTTGGTCCCTCCATTTTTATAGATTTGATTTTTCCCCTTTTGAATCAATTTTAACCCCCAATTGCCTTTAATTTCACAACTGAATTTAATTTTTCCTTCAATTTAGTTTATTTATTATTATATATATTTTTTTTACTTCTTTTTATATATATTTATTTATTTATTTTTTATTTTTACCATTTGTTTTTCTTTTGGTTCGTTTCATTATTATTTTCATTTTTATTATCATCATTATTATTATTACAATTATATATATTATTTTTATTCTTACTTTTATTTTATTTTATTTTTTCTTTTCATTTTATTTGTGTTTCTGTTTTTTTCATTACTTTTTTTTTGTTTTATTTTTATTTTTTTTTGTTATTTTATTTTATTTTAATTTATTTTACCATCATATTTTTTTTTATTATTTTCATTGACTTTATTATTTTTCGTTTGTTATTTTCTTTATTTATTTTCTTTTATTTTTATTTTTTCTTTATCTTTATTTATTTCTTTATGTTTATTTTTTTATTCTGTTTATTTTTTTATTTTTATTTATTTTATTTATTTTATTTACTTTTTTTATCTTTACCTTATCTTTTTTTCTTATCTTATTTTATTTATTCCATTTTTTTCTTTATTTTATATTTTCATTACCTTTTTCTCTAACACGTTTCTTGACTTTCTAAGGGTATGTTTTCAAAACCGTTAAACATAAGTAATTTGTATCATATGTTACCTTTTAATTTTCTTAATTAAGACAACTGGAAATTAATTAGTACCGAAAGGGAAGTTCAAGGGTGCTAATCCTTCATTGACTGTAACATACTCTCGAATCCGACATATCTGTTAAGATGCAAATCAGGTAAGAAATAAAGGTATTTGATCAACCTATTTATCTTTAAAATAAATGATTGGTGGTGACTCTAACCCATTATTTCAAGTCGAAGCCCAATTCCGAGCCCACCTGAAAGACGGTTCTGACAGGCGAAAAAAACATCTCATTTTTCCGATGACTCTCTCCCTTCCGACGTTCACCTAGGGCTCCTTATGATTATTGGGGCTTATTGTCTGTCTTGAATACTATTTCCTTGATAGCTTTGCTTTAATTCTCGCTTTGTGTTTCGATTCTGTTTTTTTGTGTATTGTGTGTGCTTCTTTTTCTATGTTAATTGTGGTTCCAGTGGCTTGTTGATCGTTGTGTTGTTTTGTTTTTTTCCCGGTTCTTCCTTGGTGGGGGTATTTATATCCCCTCCACCGGTGGTCATTTTTTATTATAGTGGTTACTGTTCGTTGTTGGCCAAGGATTTCAAGATGGGTCAGTCTCGATTTTCTTGGTCGAAAATCTCGACGCCGTTGAAACTCCCGTTGGGCACTTCTGGTGAAATATGGGCCGTTAGATCAGAGTGACAGATCTAATGGCTCTCAATCAGCTGCGCGTTTGACTTGAAGATGAAACCCTAATGGACTCTATTCCTATTGGGCTTGCACGCCTGGGCCTCCCATTGGGTATACTTGCAGGGTTAGGCTTGCAGGCTCGGTTGGGCTTTGACCCGAACCTGGACTTTTGGACCTGTAAAAAAACAAAAAACAAAATTAAATAAATAAGTAATAATGTAAAAATAATAAATAATCATAAATAAATAAATAAAATATATATAATATTATATTTTCGAAAATAAAATATTTTAAAAACTATATATTATATGTTTTCAAAAAAAAATTTCAAAAACTATATTATATATACTTTTTAAAAATATTTTAATAAACTATATATTATATATTTTTCAAAAAATATTTTCAAAATGTTTTCAAAACTATATATTATATATATATTTTCAAAAAATATTTTCAAAACTATATATTATATATATTTTCAAAATGTTTTCAAAACTATATATTATATATATATATATTTTTTCAAAAATCATTTGCAAATTATATAATATATATTTTTTCAAAAATCATTTCAAAAACTGTATAATATATATTTTTTAAACCGATTTTTAAACAATATATTATATATTTTCAAAAATCATTTTCTAAAAATTATATATTATATTTTTCAAAAATATTAATATATATATATATATATAATGAAATGAAATAAAAAAAATTGGACGAAAATGAGTGTCTACATGTACTTAAAGCAAAAAGAATTCATAGTTTGAGTACTTATTTTTACTTTAAGCCTTTAATAATTTAGTATAATTAAAATATAAGTTTTGTAATTTTTTAACTAATAGCATTGATCCCAGTTTGCCTAAGAAGCAACGGCGAAGAGATGAAGATCCTTCAGATCCTCCTGCTGCTACTTCTGATCCTCCTACGCATATGGACTGCGATGCCCCCCGAACAATTGTCTCGTATAAGGATATCGTTACTGGTTCTAATGAATCCACCCACGCTTCCAAAAGCCTTGATCTCGATGATGATGATGATATTAAACTTATTGAATGGATTGAAGTTTGTTTTTCAACAGCTAGATATTCCATTTCTTTTAATGGGAGTTTGATCAGCTTCTTCAAGGGTGCAAGAGGTATTAGACAAGGAGACCCCCTCTCTCTATTCTTATTTGTTCTCTCTATAAATGTCCTCTCAAGACTCCTAAACTTGGCTACTGCTAGAGGTATGTTTGGTTACCATCCTAAATGCAAAAGAATTTGTCTAACTCATCTTTCTTTTGTTGATGATCTTCTAATCTTCTGCAAAGGATCTATTGAATCAGTAGTTGGTGTTACAAGTGTTTTAGATTATTTTTATGAAATGTCTAGCCTCAAGCTTAATGTTGCTAAATGTAAATTCTTTGTTGCTGGCATTTCCAATCATGCACTTGAGGATATTAAACTGATCACTGGTTTAAACTTGGTTGTTTGCCAGTGAGATACTTAGGTATTCCTCTGGTTACTAGGAAACTTTCTGAAAAAGGTTGCGTTATTCTCATTGATGGTCTGCAAGGGTTCAGAGTTATGCTGGCAGACTGGAATTAATTAGAGCAATGTTGTTTAGTATTACTAACTACTGGTGCAAACACTTATTTCTGCCACAATTTGTTATAAAGAAGATTGAACAGCTTTGTTCACGTTTTTTCTGGAAAGGGGCAGACAAAGCAACATCTGGAGAAAGAGTGAGTTGGGAGAAAATTTACCTTTTAAAATCTGAAGAAGGGATTGGTCTTAAAGATTTTGAAGACTTGGAGCAAAGCATGTATGATGCTTCTAATAAAAAAATATCCTTGCGGGTGAAGGATCTTTGTGGGTGGCTTGGCTTAAAAGCTATGTGTTCAATGAAAATGATTTCTGGAATATAGAAATTAGATCCAACACTAGTCGGAGCTTAAGGTGAATCCTTAAAATGAGGTCTGAGGCTTTTCCTGTTATTTCTTCTAGAGTTAAAAAAATGAGTGATATTTGGGATGTGATAAGGGTGAAGGGTACTAAAGTACCATGGAAGAAGTTGATTTGGTTTCCATTTCATATCCCAAAACATAGTTTGATAGTGTGGATAGCCTTACTTGATAGACTCCTTACAAGGGAAGGGTTGCATCGCATGGGGCTTATCATTGAATGCCAATGTGTTTTTTGTAATGCTGCCTTTGAAACAAGGGACCACTTGTTCCTTGAATGTCCTGTGGCTGCTTCATTATGGGAAGCAATTTTCATTCTTAATAGCTTGCGGAGTAGATCTTTGTCATGGGACGCTCATATAGCTTGGGCTAGTGCTACTTGGAAAGGTAAATCCTTACTCACTACAATTATGAAGATTGCTTCGAATGCTCTAATCTACATTCTATGGGAGGAATGAAACAAAAGATTGTTCCAAGGTCGATCAAGAAATGTTGAAGAAATGCTTCATACCATTAAGGAAATAGTTGATATACAATTAAGGGTTAGGAATATAAATAGACTTGATAGTGTTAATATTACTCTTTGTAATCATTGGGGTATAGTATGATCGTTGATTGTTTTTATAAGTAGGGTGATCTTATGTAATCAAAACTCTGATAGTTTTTGTAGCAGTTTTATGCTCTTTGGGTAATAAAATCGAATTATCCACACAAAAAAAAATACACACACACACACACACACACACACATATATATATATATATATGACATATAATATAACATTTATATATATATATATATATATATATATATATATAATGCGCATATAACGTCTTAGGTATCGTGGAAAGGTAAACGTACTATATGCATATAAAATTATATATATATATATATATATATATATATATATATATATATATATATATATATATGAAATAAACATAATATAATAGGTATAAAATATACTTAATAATATAATATAAGTATATATATATATGTGTGTGTGTGTGTATAGACGCATTCATTCACGAAAGAAGTATAACATAGTTACCAAAATAACAAAATAGTAAATTTGAGGTCATAAACATAAATAAAACAATTATCATGTCATGAAAAAAATCATATAAAATGAGCACCATAATCGTAACAAAATCTTAAATAGTTAGGAATAAAATGAAAATATTTAAAAATACATGCTAAGATTATAATAAACAAAAATAAATAAAATAAACTACAATGACCAAAATGTAACACACATAAAATAACAAAGCAAAACTAGAAAATAAAAAATTCAAACAAGGACTAAAACAAATTGCGCGAAACAAAAGAGAACCAAATCAGAAAACTTAAGAATCTCGAGTGAGAACCAAACATGTAAATAACCCATAAAACAAAAATGATGAATAAAATATAACACACGAGAAATTTAAAGCCTGAATTCAAACGAACAAAAGTTTGAATTGATGACTAAAATATAAACATCGAAAAACTTGGGATTCAAAATAGAGATAATCGAAACTTGTATTTAGTGACCAAAATAAAAGTGTACAATAAATGAATGGTTGTGAAGAGGGTTTACCTAAGAACAAGGGTTAACAAACCTTAACCCTAATATTATGTCATTTGGGGGTTAAATACCCCTTTATAATTTTTTTAGCCTTAACCCCTTTCATTTTACCCTCTATGCCGTTCTCTCTTCACTCTCACTCTCCTCTCTACTCATTCTCAACCGAGAGACAAGAGAAGAGACATCGGTTTCCATTTATCGACACTGGTAACCAATAAAATATTAAATGAAAAGGTGGGGCTACCTTCAACGATTCACTTCTCCGATGAGCGGCGAGCCTCTCTCCGATGGAAAATGATAAGCTTTCTTTCAAAAAAAATTCTTGCTTTCGATTTCTTCTGTTTCATTTTTTTTATTCTCTGTTGTTTTTTCCTCAAAACAGAACACCTCCTTCTTTCCCTCTATTTTTCGTTCAAAAACCACCCCTACTTAAATCTGGTTTGAACCCCCTTTTCTAATTGATCCTCCTTTTTTTTTTCTTTTATCCTTTGTACTTGCATGTTTGGTGAAACTTGGCAGAAAGGTGATGATGGATATAACCTATTATTTTAATATCCTGATTTGTTGGGATTTTGTTGAGTTAATCGATCGACGGAATTAGCCAAGAGGGGGGTGAATTGGCAATTAAAAATTCGGTGAAAGCTTTTGCAGAAAATTGAAAAGATTTGCACAGCGATTTAGAGTGGTTCGACTTTCTCAATCAAAGTCTACGTCCACTACCTTAGCTATCCACACTAAGGATTTTCCAACAAATTCACTAATTTGTTCTTTCTTTTGAGGCCAAAGAGATAACTTTACAACACCCTCAAGAATATACCCCAATTCTTGAGAACACTCTTTTCCCAAAGAGAAGATTACAAATTTACAAACTTACAAGGAAAACCTCACAAGGTAAGATGTTTGCACAATTCTAGAACAAGAAAAGAACACTCAAAGATAATTACAAATGAGCACAGATGGGATACGTTCTTCCCTAATCTTATACGAGTCAAAATATTGGTAAAACCAATAACGATAATCTTTAGGACCCGGTTGATTGAAACAAGAATTTTGGATAGTCAAGTTAGGATCAAGATTTGGAATAAGATTTTGAGGAATAGGAGGAGGATTTGGAGGTGGATTTGGTTGACGAATAGAACGACTAGATGAAGACCTAGCACGTTTATGATTAGACATGGTGAAGGAAATCGGAATTGATTGGATAACCTGCAATTTTAAAAACAAATGTATGCAATTTAATTAATCCCAAAACTCAATTGAGTCAGCAATATTTCAAGGTTCTCTAAATCAATCCTAATAGGCAAAGTTTTTGAAAAACTTTTGAAAAATATGGTTTTGAGAAACAATATATGTATAGTTTTCATAACAACAACATAATTTAATCAAAACACAATAATTTGAAAATTAACATTTTTTTTATTTCGAAAATTTAAAAAAATTTGGAAAATTCATGTGTTTTTGATGAAATTAGTTGTAACATTTAGTTTCTAATCACTAAACAATCAATGCCTGATCACTATTTCAACCTAGAACTAATTAAAACTAATCCTATGTTCAAAAACAATGAAATAGAGAGTTTAGAAAAATTTACCTTGAAAGATGAAGATTGAGGGGATTTAGATGTTGTTTGCACGATTTTAATGACTCCAACAGGTTTAGAAGATGATATTTGAAGCGAATTCCGATTAATATCGTTGATTTGAGGTAAGAAAGGAGATAGGGAGAGAGTTTGGTCGGCAAGGAAGAAAATGGAGGGTTTTTGCGTGTTTTGAAGGGTTCTGCCCGATTTTAACAGAACCCCAGGGGGGTATCGATTCCCCTGTGGGGGGGATCGGTTCCCCTTCAAAGGGGGAATCGGTTCCCTCAGGGGGGATCGATTCCCTCTGCACCAAAATGCTAAAATCCGATTTTAAACACCCAAAATGCTAAATTAATTTTCTCTAGTGCTATTGGCAACTCATATATTGAAAAATAATTATGTTCAAACAATTAAATTAATCTTTAATTGATATTTGAACATAAAATTAATTTTTCATCAAGAATCATAAACTCCCCCTAACTAATAGCAATGAATGCAATAAAAAAATTACTATTATGAGCATTTTTCAGTATTTATTAAAAGTGTTAAAAAAAATATTTCTAAACACTAAGTGAAGATAGGTTGGTCAAACCTAATTCTCTCCTAAGTGTCCAAAATCTTTCCTTGTCTAAGGGTTTTGTAAAGATATCCGCTAATTGATGCAAAGTATCAACATATTCTAGAACTACATCTTCCTTAGTGACATGGTCTCTAATGAAGTGATGTCTTATTTCAATGTGCTTAGTTCTAGAGTGTTGGATGGGATTTTAGTGAGACAATAGCACTAGTATTGTCACACTTGATAGGAATTGTACTTACTTCAATTCCATAATCAAAAAGTTGTTGTTTCATCCATAAAACTTGTGCACAACAACTACCGGCTGAAATGTATTCCGCGTCAGTGGTAGATAATGCAACATAATTTTGCTTCTTTGAAAACCAAGAAATCAGTATATTTCCAAGGAATTGACAAGTACCGGAGGTGCTTTTCCTATCTAATTTGCATCCTCCATAATCCGCATCAGAAAAGGCATGCAAGCTAAAGCTAGAGTCTCTAGGATACCAAAGTCCTAAACTAGGAGTGTCCTTAAGGTATCTAAAGATTCTCTTAACAGCTAGTAAATGTGATTCCTTAGGACATGATTGAAATCTAGCACATAAGCAAACACTAAACATAATGTCCGGTCTACTTGCAGTTAGATAAAGCAAAGAGCCAATCATTGACCTATATAATTTAACATCTACACATTTACCTCCTTCATCTAAGTCAAGCTTTGTTGAAGAGCTCATTGGAGTGTCATGAGGTTTCCCATTTTCCAGTCCAAACTTCTTGAGCATATCTTTGACGTACTTAGCTTGATTAATGAAGATGCCATCTTTTCTTTGCTTGATTTGGAGTCCCAAGAAAAATGAGAGCTCCCCCATCATGCTCATCTCAAACTCACTTTGCATTAGCTTAGAAAATTCTTGGCAAAGAACATCATTAGTAGAACCAAATATTATATCATCAACATAAATTTGAACTACTAATAAATCTTTACCTTTATGCTTTAAAAACAATGTAGTGTCAACCTTTCCTTTTGAAAAACCTTTTTCAATTAAAAAATTTGACAATCTTTCATACCAAGCTCTAGGAGCTTGTTTTAAACCATAAAGAGCTTTTGTCAATTTAAGAACATGATCTGGAAATTTTGAATCTTCAAAACCTGGAGGTTGTTCCACATACACTTCTTCTTTTATAAAACCATTTAAAAATGCACTTTTAACATCCATTTGATATAATTTAAATTCATGGAAACATGCAAATGCTAATAACATTCTAATTGCTTCCATCCTAGCTACGGGAGCATATGTTTCATCATAGTCTATGCCCTCTTCTTGAGTATACCCTTGAGCAACAAGTCTAGCCTTGTTTCTCACTATATTACCACTCTCATCAAGCTTATTCCTAAATACCCATCTAGTACCTACAGTAGATTTATTACTAGGCCTTTCAACTAATGTCCATACTTTACTTCTCTCAAATTTATTTAACTCTTCTTGCATAGCCATAATCCAATGTTCATCATTTAATGCTTCTTTAATATTCTTAGGCTCTATGCATGAGATAAATGCAACATAATTAAAAATATTTCTAAGATAAGATCGAGTTGTTACCCCTTTTGATGGATCACCTATAATTTCACCATCCTTGACATAGTTGTACTCTCTTGGATAAGATACTTCCCTTTCTTCAATGGTTGGATTCTCAAGAGGATCATGAGTTTCCTCATTTTTCGTTTCTTCCTTTGATTATGGTTCTCCAACTTCATGTCTAACGTCATTTGTATTTATAACACCTACATCATCATTCACACAAGAATCCTTCCTCGGAAGGGGATTATCATTGAAAACAACATGTATAGACTCTTTTACAACTAAAGTTCTTTTATTAAATACACGATAGGCTTTAGAATTTAAGGAATAACCCAGAAAAATTCCTTCATCACTTTTAGCATCAAATTTGTCAAGGTTTTCTTTACCGTTGTTTAAAACAAAACATTTACATCCAAAAGGATGAAAATAACTAATGTTAGGCTTTTTATTTTTGAAAAGTTCATATGGAGTTTTCTTTAAAATTGGCCTAATCATTACTCGATTTACAACATAACAAGCGGTATTTATGGCTTCCGTCCAAAAATATTTTGGCAAATTATTTTCACAAAGCATGGTTCTAGCCATTTCTTCTAAAGTTCGATTTTTCCTCTCAACAACTCCATTTTGTTGAGGGGTTCTAGGTGCTGAAAAATTATGACTAATACCATTAGAATTACAAAATTCAATAAATCCAAGATTTTCAAATTCAGTGCCATGATCACTCCTAACACTAGTTATAGAGTAACCCTTTTCATTTTGGATTATTTTTGAAAATGTGATGAACTGTTCTAATGCTTCATCTTTAGTACTTAAAAATAGAACCCAAGTATATCTAGAATAGTCATCTACCAAGACAAATGCATATTGTTTTCCACCCAAGCTAGTAGTCCTAGTTGGCCCAAAAAGATCTACATGGATCAATTGTAATACTCTACTAGTTGATACGTCATTAATGGATTTAAAAGAAACACGCTTTTGTTTTCCTTTAGCACAAGCATCACAGATTTTATCATTATCAAATTTAAGCTTAGGCAACCCTCGAACTAAATCACCTTGAATTAGCAGTTGCAAAACACTCATACTAGCATGTCCTAGTCTCCTATGCCATAACCAACTATCATGTTCATCTTTAGCAACTAGGCATAAATTAGTCATATCAAAAGAATCTAAATGCACCATGTATATGTTTCCTATTCTATGAAAAACAAGCATAATGCGATTAGATGCAATGTCAATGACTTTACAACCATAAATTTCAAATAAGACATTGAATCCTTTATCGCATAATTGACTAATACTCAATAGATTATGCTTTAATCCATTCACATATAAAACATTATACAATGTTGATTATAGAGAGTAAGAGCACATGCATAAAGTTTTTGAAAATGTTATGCATTAAAACTTTATAATATTTAAACAAAAATCTATGCATAAACATTAAAAATTTCAGATCAAAATTTTGCAAAAACAAAGTTCTTGAAAAATCAATATCAATTATTAAAGAGATATCAATTACATTTTAAAACAATTTTGACCAAAAATTAATATGATGAACTAGAGTTTATAAAAAATTACCAAAAATTACCATGTTCATCATACAATATTTTTCAACATACATGAGACAAAACATAATCATTTAGAATTATTTAACATTTAAAACCTCATGCATGCATAGAATAAATGAGCAACCAAATAAAATAAAAAAATTAAGTTTAGAGGTTATCCATTACTTTTTCATGTGTGGCTAGAGCAACTTGAATATCATCAACTTCATCACCATTGCTCCCACACACCTACAAGAGACATTTAAGTAGATTTTGGCATCCAAATTGCTTTGGATCCTTGAACATTAGTTTCAATTCCTCTTGTTCCTTTTGGAACCCATACTTGTCTAATTTTAAATCGTTTTCCTTTCTTTAAAGGACAAGTATGTTCCTTATGACCATGATAATGACAATGTGAACATATTGTCATTATTGAACTAGATGAATTATTTAGAATGATCTCTTTTTCTTTTTTTAAACATTCAAGCTTATCTTTTAAATTGAAATTTTCTTTTTCAATACTTTCAAATTTCATTTTTGAGAGTTCTAAATCCTTCTTCAAGATTTCATTTTGATTTTAAAAATCCATTTTCATTTCTAGAAGAAGTTTGTTTAATTTGAAAATTTCTTTTTCAAAGTTTTCAGATTTTATTTTTGAAAGCTCTAACTCCTTTCTCAATATTTCATTTTGATTTTCCAAGTCTGTTATGGCTTTCAAAAGAAGATCATTTTTAGCAATAAATTTAGAAATCAATTTATTGTATTTAGAGTTCATGGTCTCAAACTCCGAAAATAATTTATCATAAGCATCTTGTAACTCATTAAAAGATTTTGAATTTGATATATTTGAGTTAGAAGATACATTTGGCTCTGTGAGAGCTAATAGAGACATCACTTTTATTGGTTCTTCTTCTTCCTTGTCTCTATAGATCTCCTCAAGCTTACCCCACATTTCCTTGGCACTTGAACAAGAAGAAACTCCTTTATATACATTAGGATCAATTGCACAACACAACATGTGCATAGCCTTTGAGTTTTGTTGAGCTTCATTCTGTTCTTGAATACTCCACTTCTTTGCCTTCTTAGTAGGAGAGGAATATCCTTTCTTGATTATCATCCAAGCTTCCATATCAAATGCTTTGATGAATATCATCATACACCTCTTCCAATGACGATAATTTGTTCCATTGAAGTGTGGAGGCACGTCAATTGGTCTGGATTCTTCCATGGAGAATGAACCGGATGTGGACGCCATCTTTATCGATTTAACTCTTCCTGGATCGACTCAAGAGGCAATTAAACCTTCAAATGAGTTAGGCTCTGATACCAATTGTTGAGTTAATCGATCGACGGAATTAGCCAAGACCGGGGTGAATTGGCAATTAAAAATTCGGTGGAAGCTTTTGCAGAAAATTGAAAAGATTTGCACAGCGATTTAGAGTGGTTCGACTTTCTCAATCAAAGTCTACGTCCACTACCTTAGCTATCCACACTAAGGATTTTCCAACAAATTCACTAATTTGTTCTTTCTTTTGAGGCTAAAGGGATAACCTTACAACACCCTCAAGAATATACCCCAATTCTTGAGAACACTCTTTTCCCAAAGAGAAGATTACAAATTTGCAAACTTACAAGGAAAACCTCACAAGGTAAGATGTTTGCACAATTCTAGAACAAGAAAAGAACACTCAAAGATAATTACAAATGAGCACAAATGGTGTTCTTGAAAGCAAAATGAATATTGAAAGGAAAATTGGCTTGATTTGCACAAACTTGGTGTTTGATGCTTTCTCTCTTGTTTCTCTATGATTTCTTGTTGATCAAGGGCTTCAGAACTTGTTTAAATACACCTTGAATCACTTCTGAACGTTGGGGATAATTAATAAAGATAATATAGCCGTTTTAGTGTGAAAATAATTAATAAAACAGCTTGGAGCGTGGGGGGAATCGGTTCCTCATCATAGGGAATCGGTTCCCTAAGTGTAAAATTCAAATATTTCGACCATTGAACAGGGGGGAATCGGTACCCCCTATGGGGGAATCGGTTCCCTCCGAGCATTCTGGAAATCTCGGAGCCAAACCATTCAGGGGGGAATAGGTACCCTCTTGGGGGGGGAATCGGTTCCCTCTGAGCAATCTGGAATTTTTGGCTTTGAAATGGTTCGAAATACTTTGAAAGATTATTTTGAAATTGTTTTAAGATTAAAACTTAATTTTACACTTAAGTAAGGATTAAAAATGATTTTTGAAATATTTTGAGTAATGTTTTGATATTCGAATAATTATATCGAATATACTTGGAAAATCATTTTGGAAAATCTTAAAATTCATTTAACTTAATTTGTTATATCGAAATATCAAAATGTTTTCAACAGATTTTTATCAATTTTTAATGGGGTTGGTGTTTATTTTCTTCTCCACTTCACTGTTTGAAGGCATGATGATGGTGGTGGTTGAAATGACAACTATCGGGTGGTTGGACCGATGACATAAGTGGCAGCGGTGGGGTTCTTGATGTGAGTGTGGCGACAGCGGTGAGAACCCTATGGTTTAGAAACCTTAACTTATTTGGGTTAATGTATTGGGCTAGGGTTTGGCCCACTGCGTCACTTGGCTTGTTTGGGCCTGATGGGTTTTGGTTTGGGCTGGATGATCAGCTGGGTTGTAATTCTGGGCCTGGTTAGGCATGTTGTAAAGGCCTACATAAATAAATAATAAAAATAATATAAAAATAATTAAAAATAAATAATAACAATAATAGTTAAATAATAATAATAATATAAAACTCGGACAAAACAAGTGTCTACAGCTGCCCCTCTTTGCCCATGCTTATGTAAACAAGAATAAGACAAAGATAAAAAGACAATACGTTTTTGTCTGGTTCCATCTTAATAATGTCTCAAGTGAGACTGACATATGACCCAAAAGATTTAATCATCATGCTCGAAAGACTTACTGATGGCCCAAATGACTTATCAATTTGGGAAATAGTTTACTAGGTAAGAAACTTTGGAAATCACTTTCTTACTTTTCAAAAATTTCATTTTCAGAAAATATTTAAATGAGAAACTTTGGAAATTGTTTTCTTATTTTTCAAAAATCATGTGAAAACATCAGGCCCGAAGGTCTTACGGATGGCTTAAAGGACTTATCATCTTGCTCGAAAGACTTATAGATGACCCGAAGGATTTAAGCATCACACTCAAAAGACTTACTGATGGCCTAAAGGACTTACTAAGTAAGAAACTTTGGAAAATCAAACTTGGTTTCTTAAAAACTTTTGAAACCATCATATTGGATGAGTAATCGTCAAGAAACCTCTGAAGATCATACTTAGTTTCTTTAAAAATACATATTGATTGGGTAAAATGCCCCGCTTTAAAGTAATGATCGTTCTGTGGATTGGGTTCCTCAATTCTTGAGGTTTCTGCCACTCTAAATGTCATTCCCTCCATTTGAGGATTGAATTCTGACTTTTCTTTCTCTTCTTTTTTCTTGAAAAATCTGTAAGCATTATGTATGTATGTATGACAATATGAATGCATTTAAATGTCTCTAAATGTAATGTATGACTTTCTGGTGTGCAGAAATGTTGATCATTCTTCTTCTCGCATCAAAGTGGAGACCTCAATCTCCCTTTATGGAACCTGTCTCAATATCGATGTAGCAACTTGCCAACTTAGATTTGCAATCTTTTGGGGATCAGCCTGATCATCGTGTGGTCTTTGTTTTCTGTCTTCATTTCGGAGAGAATGTTTTTCTCTCAAATTCTTGTTATGACCAGGTATATGGCCTTGATGCCATTTCTATCTCTGACTCGACCGCTCAATCAAATATTTTTATCATGACTCATCTTCCAACTGAAGCATGAATGGTTTGTTTTTCCAAGTAAGCTCTTTTTGTTTTCATCATTTGACCTTGGCACTCTAAATGGCGAGGCTCATTCACCATGTCCGTTTGATTTGAATCTTGTGATCCCCTCGAGGTCTAGCTTTGGTAATGCCCCAATGTGGGTACTCATGGCTCTCTTCGTGCCAAAAATCTTAATCTCGAATGATCTCATTCTGGTGTTACTAAACAACAATGTTATCGAATAGGTTGATGGCTTCTCTTAATGATGCCACAAACACTTAAGAAGTGATTAATTCTTCTAACAGAAATGTCTTACATTTTTGTTATGAGCTGGGATATGTACCCTTTTCAAATAAGGTAATCATTTGCTTCTTGACGGGTTATCGACAACGTCATAAGGAAGTCCTACAAGTTCTATCCTCCAGTCCTTCTGATCTCTCGGACTATTTTCTTTTAAGATTGTGGAATGCTTCATTATTATGACATCGTTTATTCTTTTTCTCCAATAGAGGCATATTGAGCCTCATCAGCTTTAAGGACCTTTTTCACTTGAAATTGTTCTATTTGAAAATGTTTTTCTCCTTTCTTTTATTTTAGAAATCAAGGAAAAAAAGAATTTTGTAAAGTATTTTCCTTTAATTCAAGCTCACAATTGAAGCAAATCATAAACATGAGTTCTCAAAATATAAAAAAAAATCAATTGTTCTTTAAATTTCCACAGTTATACTCATTTGACAAGTGTTAGGACTGGTGAGTTAGTCTTCAGGTTGGCTTCCTATTTTCAAAGGTTTCAGCTATCGAGATATCCTCATTTGTTTATATGCCCATGTGAACAATGTGACATGCCCATCTTTCTCGGCTTGGCATATTAAGTGGATGCAGACAAAATAAAGCAACCGTCGAAATGGTTTTTTTTCGAAGGGAGAAAAAGGGTGGTCTCGTTTCAAAATAATTTTTGATTATTGTTTAGTAATGAAAACGTGGTTCGAGGAGTCACCACCAATCCTTGATTAGGGTGTGATTGGGAACCCAAAAACGTATTTGTCATTTTAATAAAAGATTAATTTTAATTAAAATGACAAATTTATGGTATGCGTTACCAGAATTCGAGTTCGAGAGTCAGTTACGTGTGCGGAAGGATTAGCACCCCACAAAGCCCTAAATCGGTACCTAGTCGATTAATTAATTATCTTTGCAGTGAGATTTAAAAGATCGAGTCTAATTTAATTTAAGATCCCCTAAAAATAATATTCTTTGAAATTTCGGATGAAACATAATAATATTTAATTATTTCCTATCGAGAAGAATTGATCTATCATACCTTGAAGCAATCAATTATTAGTCCAATCGAAATAAAGAAATATTAAAATTTCATTCTAAAGTTCATTATTAATTCAAAATAACAACACCTAAACTAATTTTAAGAGTGAAAACAATAATATCTAATTATTTTCAATCGAGAATAAATGACCTTTCGTGCATTAAAACAATCATTTATTACCCCAATCGAAATAAAAAAATATTACTATTTCATCTTAAAATTCAATATCGATTCAAGTGAAAACGATAATATCTAATTATTTCTAATCGAGAATAAATTACCTTTCCAGCATTAAAACAATCATTTATTACCCCAATTGAAATAAAGATATATTACTATTTCGTCATAAAAATCAGTATTAATTCGAAAGAAAACAACAATATCAAATTATTTCCAATCGAAAATAAATACACTTTCATGCATTAAAGCAATCATTTATTACTCCGACCGAAATGAAAAGATATTACTATTCTCAATATCGATTCAAATGTTTTTATTTTGAAAACATATCGGGAAAACACATGCAAAAATAAAGCGAATTAAAAGCATATATCAAGCAAGTATAATTAATGATTTATTTTACCAAATATTTAATGAAAATAAGAATGTTCAATTATTTAAATATCTCGAGACGAGACCTTAGATTCAATCTAATAGTCTTTTCTCGATGAATTTAATTAAAAGAACATGATCTTTTTCTCAATCCCCGAATTTTAAAAACGAATTCAATTTAATTCGTGTCACTAAATGGGATAAACTTTCATTTTAAAATTATCAAAATTAACTTTCTTATAAGTTAAGACAATCACTTTACAACAATATTAATCAAATTCAAATATACACTTTGCAAACACAATTAATCGAAATCAAAATCTCTAAAGAAAATAACACTTTCTATTATGAAAGTTGGTGATCTAACTATATGAGATAAGCTATCTGAATGATATATGCACATATGATATTTTGATTTTTTTTAGATATTTTTTCATAAATTTTATTAAAAAATATTAAAAAATAAATTAATATATGATTTTTATTCCATATATTTTAAACTTCAACGTCGTAGTTTAAATTTTTGATCTTACAATTATATATATATATATATAATATTATAAAAATAATATTATAAAAATAAAATGGATGTACAATGGATGATTTATTTAGGATTGAGGGTGAACACGTGCACATACTAAAATATGAATTTTTTTTAATTAGATGTCTATTTTATTGATTGTATCTACCTTGAAATATTATTGTGTTCGCTCTGAAATCTAAATTTTCTTTTACTAGTCATCTATTATTTTATTAATGATGTTCACTCTGAAATTTTATTTATATTTATCAATTTAAAATTTTAAAATTATTAATATATATATATATTCACCCTAAAAATATTTCAATATCCACTCTTATGGGTATAGAAAATAATGTGTGTTTTGTGATCAAAACAATAAATGTTTCCAAATTGGGATGTATGTTTCCAAATTGGGATGTATGGGTTGTGATTAATTTCTTTTTCTCATCATTTTTTTCAATATTTTATCAGTTTCAAATGCATAACTGGAAGGTCTTCCATATCATTTTTTCTCACAAATGTGAGGCGTTTTCTCGAAAAATCACCGGTGACCGGTATATTTACCGATCTAACACCAGTCAGATTATATTTCTCGATCTAACACCCTTAGCAGTAAAGCGCGCCCCCTGAACCGCGCTATATGTTGATTTGGCGCCACGTGGGGTAAGGCGCGCCTCCTGCACCGCGCTATATGCTGACATGGGATACACGTGGGTATAGCGCGGATCAGGGGTCACGCCTTACCAGTGTATCTGCCACGCGTCAGAAAGGCGCGTCCCCTGCCCCGCGCTATATGTTTAATTACCCCCATACCCCGACGCTTCACACCCCAATCCTCCCTAAAAATACCCCTATCCTCAATCACTTTCATCACACCAAACTCTCTCAATTTCTCTCAAATACTCTTATATTCTCTGTTTAAGGTATATTTTATTATATTTTTAATATTTTGTATTTAATTTATTTAAGTATTTTAATTTATTTAATATTTTACTTATATAATTTTTTTGCAGATATATAATAGAAGACGGTCTACTTCGCTTGGATACAAATCATATATCTGAACACTTTGCTGATACGGTAACATTTTAACGTTTTAATTTAATTTAAATTATTAGTAATAATTTGTTGATTTATTTAATGCATGATTATTAGATTAAGAATTAATTTTTGTAATTATTTATTTTTAGGAGAAGGACCGTGTATTAGATCCTTTTATTAGGAACCTTAAGTTAGTGATACCTAGCCGTGTCTTGCCGTATTTAGTAGAGGCTGGATTTGGTTATATAGGTATATATCAGGGTCACTGTAAGATAAAACCAGACCTTATCTCTGCCTTAGTAGAGCGGTGGAGGCCGGAGACCCACACATTCCATCTTCCATGCGGAGAGTGCACAATTACACTTGAGGATGTTGCTATGCACCTGGGGCTTCCGGTGGATGGGGATGTTATATCAGGGATCATACAGGGTTCCTGGACTACTTTGTGCAGGGAAAATCTAGGACGTGTCCCGGAAAGTTTCAACGGTGGTCGGATACCGTTAAATTGGTTAGATACCAAATTTCGGGAGTTGAGCGAGGACGCGTCTGAGGATGAAGTTAAAATGTATGCACGGGCATGCATACTACAGCTGATAGGAGGGTTGCTGATGCTGGACAAATCGCGTAACCAAGTTCACTGCATGTGGTTGCGACATCTGAGCGACTTTCATCTGGCCTGATTATTCAGTTGGGGCTCGACAGTTTTGGCTTTGCTGTACAGGGAGATGTGTCGAGCCATTGACTACAGGCATAATGCTATTGGCAGATATCTCCTGATGCTGCAATCTTGGGCATGGTATCGATTGCCCTTTTTATGTCTCGTTGTGAAGAACCTTTTTGTATTTCCACTACTCCTGAGGTAATTATAAAACTGATTTCGTATATTAATAATTTTATAATGCGTATAATAATTTTTTTCCTTGAATAGGTGGTCTACTGATAGGAAAAATCATCAAGAGCTACCTGATGATTTAGAAAAAATTAGGGTGCTAATCGATCAGAAGGCTGGCACACATGTATGAATTTTAATGTTTAAAAATTGATTTTAGATTATAATTATATAATTAGATTATTCTTTTGATAAAAATTATATATATTTGTTTTAGTTTGAATGGGTGCCATATTCTACTGATGATGTGAGGGCGGTGATCCCACCTGAGTTGAGGGGCCTATCAGATGTTTGGATGGTGATGGTCCCCTTGATCTGTTATGCGACTGTCGAGTGGTACTCTACTGATCGCATGCTCCAGCAATTTGGTTGTTTTCAACCAATTCCGGAAGCACCTCGCAATATAGATGAGTTGCATAGCACAGATAGACGCGGCAAGACAGATACAGATTGGCTGGTGAGGCATCATGAGTGGGTCGTATTGTGGGATGAATGACATCGGTGCCTTCCCCGTAGAGAGCCCATTTTTAATGACCTCTTGATGGTTACTGACGGTTATTATGAGTGGTTCAACAGTGACGGGAAACCTTCTGCTTCCCGAGGATGCACGAGGGCAGACCTTTCCGCGACATCGACAGAGACGTTCACTGACACAGCACCATCGTCCCCAGACTCGTGGACGGAGAGCAGTGCTTCCTGTTCATCCTCAGCTGCACCAACAGACCTTCATAGTAGCCACCGTATCCAGTGACTTATATACCGCAGCCATATATGATGCCGCCATCGCTTTTCCATTACCAAATGTCACTGCCGTCACCTTCACCTGGTTTAATGACCCCGCCGCCGCCACCGTCACATATGACCCCTCCTGGAGGCTATTATGTGTCTATGTTTGCAGATCTGACTTGGGGTTCATATGTTGGATATTTGGTGGGTTCAGTACAAACACCTCATGTACAGTTTTCACACTCAGCGATGTCTGGGTTTTATGAGTTTTCCCAGTTTTTGCAGGCCGGTGGGATAGTCAGTCATACACCTCCAAGGTCCTTATTCTATGGAGGTGGTTCATTGTCATCAGCTCCTCATAAACCTAATGTACCTACTCAGGAGGAGGAGGAGGACGACGACGATGATGATGACAGCGAGGAGTCATAACCAGTGATACGAATAAATCCTCCTCGAGACCGACAGCCACCGCCCTGCGGAACACATTCGCGTCGCAGGCATCGACATATTTTGTTTTATGTTATATTTGTATTTAGTTTATTGGACTTTTTAATTGTAATTTTTTTATTATTTCTCATTTAATACTTACTTTATTTTGTTAAATTTGTTGGACTTTTTTTAATGTATTTCAGTTAATTTTGTTTATTACCATTTAATATCAGTTATTGTAATTTGGTTACCATTTACCATTTAATACTTATTATAAGTTTGTTTTATTTAAAATTATTTTGAAATACCAAATTGTTATTAGTTTGATAAAATTTAATGATTGTGTTCGATAACTTTCTTAAGTTTGTCACTTATTATCTCTTTTATTATAATCACATATAACGCAAACGTCCAATCTCGTATTATTGTATCATTTTTTTAATCTTCATCAGCGATTATCGAATGGCATTAACTTGAAGTAAATGCAAATTAAAGTACAAGATTTATTATTTGATAAACAAATACATCATTTCCTCATCAATTGTTACTTGATGGCAACAGAAGTGGACATGTTTTTCTAGTGTGTTCTGGGTTTCTACAATGCTCACATCTTCTATCTTGTCTAGATCTTTCTCGAATATCCATATCGCAATGAATTCGATTGGATTTTGGACGACCACGCTCCCTCAATAAACTCAGATTTGGTACAATCGGAAGTCAATCTTGAACCTTACCAGGGTCTTTGTCATTACCTATGGGGGAAACTCAAAATCGTATACCTTAAAAACTTCATATAGTAGGTATACGAGATCCACAAAATGGTTATAGTCTTGACGTGTATGCGAGCAAGCTGCTATCACATGAGAGCATGGATACTTCAAAGCTTGAAAAACCCCACAGTCGCACGTTCTGTCCCTTAGATTTACTCTTAACGATACAGCTTTAATCCCTTGAAGAGGTCGCGACAACTCTGTGACATGAAACATTTCATGCCTTCTAGAGAAGCTTGGTACAAACATTCCATTTGATGCAGAAATTTTTTTCTGTAGATCTGCAACTAATCTAGGGTGATAGACATGACTGCCTTGCATCCAGGATTGAGCTTGTCCCCTGAGCTTCGCAAAAAGCGCCCCCAAGCGAAAATATGTAGTCTATATCGATATCCACCATTATATGCGTTCGTCCATATTTCTTTATCGATGAGGCTGATGTAATCGTATCCTTCCTCATTCTTCGCCCGTAAATCTTGAAGCATTGATTCAAACATTCGAGGAAGTAGTTCGTAACCTGATCAAAAAATGTACAACTTACTAACTTTATTTCTTTGCAAAATTAAAACGATCGAAAGAAAACAAACTACATCAGTTTCACTTACCCATGCGCATAATTAATTGACGTTCATCATTCTTCTTGTACCTTCCATGGTAGTTCGCAGTAATGTGTCGGAGACAATACCTATGTTGGACAAAGGGTGGTTGCCACATTGGACCCAAAGACTCCATTGCTGCTTTGATCCCAGCTTCGCGATCTGAAATGACACAGATGTTTTCCCTCGTGATAACATGTGCACGTAAATTTCAGAGGAAAAAAGCCCAAGAATCTGTATCTTCTCCTTCGACAAGAGCAAAAGCAACTGGAAGAATGTTACGATTGCCATCTTGGACAACTGCCAATAATAAAACTTGCTTGTATTTTTCATACAAGAAAGTCCCGTCGATCTAGACCACAGGCTTGCAGTATTTGACAGCATTAACACATTGTGGGTAACTCCAAAAAACCCGGTAGAATTGGCATCGATCGCGAAGAACTCGATCATTATGGTATACATAGGAGGTTTCGAAGTCCACAATTGTCCCAGGATTCAACGTCCGCACCAGCCTAAACCAACCTGGAAGTTCGTTGTAAGATGCATCACATTCGCCATGAAGTTTGACAATGGCATTTTGTTTTGCCAACCAAGCTTTTTTATAGGAGACAGTGTACCCATACTGCGATTGTATAGCTGAAATCAACACTGCAATAGCTATATGAGAGCTTGTTTTTACCATGGGCATGATGGCTTGGCATATCATTTCAGAGTTTAAGTTGGGATGATCTTGGTTAACCCCTCCAGAACAACATGTGTAAGGACCGTTGTATATTGTTAGTTCCCATATGTTGTTTTTCCTCTTCATTTTTGATACGCAAACCATCCAATTGCATCTGTTTTCGCGTCGGGCATAGTAGCATACATATTTTTCGGTCGCGGATCGGTTGACTCTGGACTATAAAAACTTATGGATATTGTAATTTTTTATAGCCATCACCGCTTCTTCTTTACTTGAAAACTCCATGCCTAAAGATAACACACCATTATTTATTAATGAGTAATATCTATAGTCACCGAGATGAGGCATATCCGCAAATTCTATCTCGTAAATTGCACCATAATCAGCTTCATACATGTGTGCAGGAAGGTCAGTTTGTGCCATATTTCCTGGAACTTCATCACCATCGGAGTTGAATTACGGTGATTCTGGGTGAATGAATAGTCTAGTCTCAGCACCATCCGCACCAGGCTCACGAAGCGGTTCTTCTGGTAGAGATGATGGTTCCTCCATGCGCTCCACATTTAGGTCGAAGAACCTACTACTTGCACGCATTCCCCTTGAACTAGAAGGCATATCGACATTGAGATCGAAAAAACTCGCAGTCGAATGCCTCCCCCTGGAGCTTCAAGCCATCGTTTCAAATGGAAACTGCACAGATGGTTGCGTCGATGGCATCTCCATATTAAGGTCAAACATATTTGCAGATGAATGTTTTCCCCTTGAACTGGACGCGATGTTTCCATACGGATTGTTCGTCGACCCACCTCCGTACATATCGTAAGGAGTTACAGATGAATGTCTCTCATTATGGCATTAAAATCATTACACATTACTGTCGTCGGGCTGTCAACTTGTTCAGCCAACCCATAGTGGGAGCTTAATGATTGACCCCGAACGACACGTACTTGAATAAAATTTGCATATATATCGGCGTCTGAATAATTATTTTGAGTTTCAACCATGATTTCAACATCACCATTGTTCAAAAGTTTGAACGTTGTATAAGTTAATAGAAACAATGATGTTGGAAATCTGTACTGCAACGACGACATTTTTCTACTACTTCCAATATGAATCTTACTCGAAATATTCGTTATCAGCTCCTCAAGAGTTATGTTTCTCTTCAATGATATTTTAACACTCTCATTTGATACGAAAACAACGCCGGTTTCATCTTCTCGAATTTCACCATCATAATAAACAATAGCTGAAAGTCGCGCCATTCTTTGAGTTTAAAAGTGCAAAATATTATATCTGTAAAAAAACAACTGAAACAATGCTGATTAAATAAATAATATATGAACAAAAATATAACAGAATAAAATTTTTACACATAAACGTAAATAATTTAAATAATATAATTTTATATTATTACTTGTACCGCAAAATTATTTCGACGTATATTCCCACTTTCTAATTTTACAAACACAGAAATTAATTAACAACAATTAGTATAATATTTTTTCAAATAATCATAATAAACAATAAGTATAATAAAAAAATTATCACAAAATTACCTTATAACGAAAAATCGCACGAACTTCTAAATCAAATATGAGACAATTGTTAGAATTATTAACTTGACAAAATTATTCGGCTAAGATAGCAAAATCGGACAAATTACTCATTTCCAGAAATCCCAACTGTTGTACTTGCTCTTTGTCGTGTAGTTATCTTATTATAGTAATAAAAATTAAACCAAAGCAAATAATAATTTTTAAATATTTGATGAAAATTTTATTATTGAAATCATTTTCTTTTATTTATATCATTAAATACATAGTAAAACACTTGCAGTTTAATTTTTAAAATAAAAAACGATAAACCTAAACAATTCAAATAAAAAATCAATTTTAAAAAAAATAGCTGACCCTTATTCTCATATGTAATGGGGTAAGGGGGAGGTAGGATAGTAGGATGCCCCCAACGCCAGGTTGAGAACAGCTTCCGTAGGAGACCTCCGAATTATGAAATGCCTTCGTGGGACTCGATCCACGACCCCAAGGATAAGAACCTTGTGCTCTACCAACTGAGCTGGATGGTCATGAGGCATGTGACATGAGGAGGGTCGATTTCAGACCACCCGCCCAATAAATACTCACTCCTTTAACTAAGAAATAGTCAAAATGTTTGTTCTAAAGTATAGATTGGCTTCAGGTCAGGTAGAATAGTTATGTTATGCGATATTTTAATATAAAATTAATTTTAAATAATTTTATATGTTAAACTTAAAAGATTGTATAAATTTATAATATTTTCAGTTATAATCAAAAAATTACATTATAAAGATTTAGGGTTATAATAAAAATATAATGAAATGTAATATTTTCGGTTGTAACATATCCAACCTAAAAAATTATCGCATCAAATAAAAAAATTACGTTCTTGATAATACTTTTTACAATAAATTTTCGTTTTTTTTCATCTTACATTAATAAGCTATATTTTAGAATTCTCTTTAGATCTGTAACATGGTTTCAACCCCTATATAAAATAATCAATCAACAAATTTTGTTTTTAATTTTTTTATGTAAATAATAGTAAAAGATCAATTAGTATCACAAGATTATCCGATGTCAATATATAAAAATTTTGTTTTTAATGAGGTTTTTTCCCTTTAAAAAAATCATTAAAATTATTTACATAAATTATCAACAATAATATAATTTGAAGGACGATTACTATAATTCACACATATGGTTAGTAAATTAGATGGAAAAACCCTTTTTCCTCTTTTTCACAATCTTCTAAAGCAGTATTCAACAATTTATCGGCCTGCATGTGTATGTATGGCCATTAAAAGATAAAATTTGAGTTAGTGCTTATGTTTATTTTCCATTTGTTCACATTCCTTTGAAATTTGAAACTTGTTTGGTTACTATTATTAGAAGACGTGGAACCAAAACCCTAATTTATGTTTATGTCACAAGTCACACCTAATCTAATCACTTTACCCCTAAACCCTAAGCTTCATGTCCAGATATGTTCCGATGTCTTTTTGCCTAAATATGCTATAGTTTCAAAAGTGGACAAAAATACAAATTCTTACTTATAGATAACGGGCTCTTCTATAAAATTTAAAGGACATTACATCGTAAAATGAATTATAGATATGAATTTAGATTTTTTTTGAAGTTGGTCACACATATATTTATAATATAAATTTTTTTATATGAAATAGACACAAATAAAATTTTAGAGTAAATATAATCAATAAAATAAATATTTAATTAAAAATTCAAATTTCAAGAGAAATATATATCCATCCTGAACTAAAGGTGAATCCGTCACTCATTGTAAGTGAGGTAAGCCTCTTGAATGTCATAAGAATTCATATCATGGTTTTACATGTGATGTTCAAAAGTTTATATGTTTTTCTTAAAGGGTTTAATTAGAAAATAAATGATTAAATTATATTTAGTCTTTTTTATAAAGTACGTGTTTACGTTTATTCTATTATTATTTAAAATGTTTAAAGTTTCATTTTATTATTATTTTAAGGAGATGAAACATCCCAAACAAAAATTTAGAGGATAACTCGATGAAAAATACACTTCAAAGAGCAATCATACCTTTAACGTATTTGTTAGATTACTTCATTATCATTTTAGATTTTTTTAATTTGATATTTTTTATTTTCGATTCAAAATTATTAATATTATATCATTAAGAATATAAAATTAATTTTATATAACAATAACTGATTAAAAATAATTCTTAACTATTTAATATTAGACGCTCTCATTCATAGCATTACATAGTGATTAATGTAATCGTTAAGTCAATTGATTGCAAACAACTTATAATTGAATTTAATAAGATGTTTATGAATGTTTTTGGATCATTCTATTAGCCTATAAATAAAACAATTATATTCATTTCACATTTTCTAAATCACACTTCTTTCAAAGAGTTTACTTTTATTTTCGTTTTCTTAAAAGTTTTCGAAAAGAGTAGTATCATCCATTTTCACTTCAGATTTTTATGTATAAAGTTTTGAAGGGTCGTGTTAATTTTAAAGGACAACGTTAATTTCAAATATTACGTAAATCTGTAAGGGTGTTCAGTTCCGTTTTAACCGAATTAACCAGTCGAACCGAATTAGTTCGGTTAATTCAGTCAGTCACCGAATTTTTTTCAATATTCGATTAACGGTTAATTCGGTTTGAAATCGGTTAATTAATTGAATTAACCAAAACTATTCAATATTAAATATTATATATATATATTAAATACATATTTTAAGCTCAAACTCATTAAGAATTAAGACTCAATTATTTTTAACAACATTGGACTCATTAAATTATCAATACCTAATTAAATTTTAACCCAAATAAAAAATACCTTTATTGTATTTAAATTAATCTAATTAAAAATTATAAAAAAATCGGTTAACCGACCGAAATAAATAAATTTTATTTGATTCGATTAATATTTAAAAAAATCAGTTTAATTAACAGTTAAAGGAAAAAATTGATTAATAAAAATTTGATTTGATATGTGACTTATTAACCATGAAAACAATTTTACTTCTAAGACAATGACTCTTCCACAACATAATCAAATTTTATCTTATCTTTATCACCAATGCTAATAACTTATTTTACATTAGTATTATTATATTTCCAACACACCTTAACTAATAACTTAAGTTTCAGTATATATTTTTTATTAAATACAAATATATCATAAATATAGGTTTTTTCTTTATTGATTTCAAATAACATAATATATGGTTACTTCCGTTTAAATTTTATCCCTATTATTTACATTTTCTCTCAGTTTAATCATACTTTTAATAAATTAAAATAAATTTAATCCTCCAATCGAATGATACAACATGTCACTAGTACCACGTGTCACATTCGGTTGGAAGACTAACCTTATTTTAATTTATTTTAATTTAATATATTTATTTTTCTCCAACCAAATAAATTAAAATAAATATATTAAATTAAAATAAAGTTTGACCTCCAATCGAATGTTGACACATGGCATCATTTGATTGGAGGATTCAATTTATTTTAATTTATTAAAAGTAAGACTAAATTGAGAGAATATATAAATAATAGGGATCAAATGTATGATTATACTAAAATATCACGTCACCTAGTTAACGACAATTAACCCGTGGTGATCATATCTTAATTAAATAAAAACGAAAGTGTCATATATATTATGTTTTTTGAAATTAGTGAAGAAGACAAAATAAAACATAAAGTTGATCCTAAAAATATATATATTAATATTCAAAATTATTAAAATTCAATTTAGAGAAAATAATCTCAGTGACCGAAAATGCCTTATAATATACGATTTTAACCAACTTTTTTTGGATTTACGAAAATGATCAACAAATTCGCAACGCGAACTCCAATGTCGCAACTCAGAAGTCAAATTCGCAACACAGAAGTCAAATTCGCAAAGCGCGTTTATTTTCGCAACGTGAATTTTATTTTCGAATTCGAAACACAATATTAATTTCGCAACATAAATGTAAACAGTATTATCGCAAATCATAACCTAAAACCCTAAATCACAACTCAGTCTCATCTCCATCTCTCACTCTCTACGGCGACATCCGTCCCCATCTCCGACGAAATCCGTCCCCATCTCCGAAATCCGTCTATCTCAATCTCTCAAAGCAACCCTCATAACCATTCACGGTCAGAAATGGAAAATCAATCACAGAGGGTTAGTTTTTTTAATATCTTATTTTTATTTTGAAATTTTTGTATTATTATTAGATTTTTCTTATATCGATAATAAATTTACTGGTAATTTCAATATATATAGATTAACCATTTCACTGAGATTGCTTAGTAAATTCATTCTGTTGCTGCCAATATTGCTAAACTGTTTAGTCTTTAACACTGTGAAGTTAGTATTTGTATTTGTTTTGTCTTTTTGTTGAAGAAATGTAATTCATTCAAGTTTCAATTTGCAGAAGAATAGTTTTTGAAACTTAAATTCGCAACACGAAAATGAAAATCGCAACACCAAAATTGCAACGTGAAAATGAAAATCGCAACGCGATTTTAGTTTTGCGTTGTGATTTTCATTTTCTCGTTGGGATTTTCATTTTTGCGTTGCGATTTTAATTTTCGCGTTGCGAATTTAATTTTCAGAAACTACTCTTATTCTGAAAATTGAAACTTGAATGAATTGCATTACTTCAACCAAAAAACAAAGACAAATACTAACTTCATAGTGTTGCGAATTTAAGTTTCAAGAATAAACTACTACTCTTTATGTTGTCCTTGAACCTACACTAAACCTATATGTTGTCCTTTTAAATGTTATCTGATGCATTTTGTAAACTATGATGGAATAATGACTTGGGTGAATACCGTGCTAGTTTGAAACATATTTGGCTTTGTTTTCACTGTTTAATATCATGTTTGTTTATAGTGTATAATTTGTAGTTTTTGGTATATCTAACTTGGTATGCTTATTGTTTTTTTAGAAATTTTTTTCGGCTCAATTGACCTTAAGGAATAAATTAAGCCTAGCCACTAAAATTGCGTCGACGCTTACACCTCTACAAAGAAAATTGTTTGAGGATACTTGCTTCGGGCCATGGCTGAAAGTACAACATCCGGGTGGAGATGTTATGTTGACACATTTGTTTCTTCAGACCATGACTAACGATCTACCCGAGAGGATACAACGTGGTGATGAAGAGATATGATTTCATTTTCCTCCGGCATATACTTGTTTTGGGCGGGAGGAGTTTTGCTTAATCACTGGTCTACGCTTTGGACACAATGAAGTAACCCGATACACTAGTCATATCTCCCGCCCATCATGGTTATCTCGGTTTTTTCCTGAGCTGGCAAAGTCGAAGCCGAGTTTACACGTCGACGACTTGAAGAGATTATTTGTTAAAGATGGATTTACTCGGATGGATGACCTTGATGTTGTCCAAGTATGACATTTATTACTTTTGCATGCCGGCTTTTTAGGCAAAGAGGGCAGCCAACCTATTTCTGAGGACCTAATATTATTGGTAGAGGACCTAAATGCATGGAACATGTTTCCATGGGGTTCATATCTATGAAAAGCTACCTGGAAGAAGTTGTCGTCTGCCTTTGAGGACCGAAAAAGTTTGCGGGGTGATGGTTCTAATACACTTTGGAAAGTTTTATTTGGGCCTTTAAGGTAAGAATTTCTATATAATGTTTCCAAATTTATAATTAATTATTAACAATTACTGATGTTTGTATATTATATTGTTTGTAGATTTGGATATTTGAGGCTTTTCCCAGCATGCGGACATATGCGATAAAAAATTCAAATGATATTCCTAGGGCTATTACCTAGAGGAGGATCTGCCTGTTGGATTGGGAAGAGTTACTACCATATACGACGATGAATGATGTAAGTTAACACACAAATACTACCATATATAAACAAGTTATTACTAGTACACGTTTAACTTTGTTTGAGCTTTTATATTGTTAGGAGGCCAACTATCCATTACAGAGGCCGACACCCATAGAGGCTGAGCTTGCCACTGATTGGTGGTAAGCTAGTAAGCGGTTTTCTTATGGGACGGATGATGAGCACCCCCCACTTCCAGAGCCATCACCTGATCGAACCTCTTCTCCACCTCCACCATCACCTATTCCATCACATCATTGATCCTCTTCTCCACCATCACCTCATGATAGGCGACCAGCAAAGAGGCCATGACATTTATCTCCCTGTTCTCCACCTCCACGGGATGAGTTAGGGGAGTTACGTGATAGATGGTACTTTGCGTCATGAGGTCGGTACTTTACATGAAGACAATGGTGCATGGTGTGATGAGGTACGGTCTTTACGTGGTGAGGTGGATGTTTTACGTGATGACAATGGTGCGCTACGTGGTGAGGTATCTACTTTACGTGATGAGGTAGCCGCTCTACGTCTTTGCATTTAGATCGACAAGCCCATTTAAGTTATTATCCAATACTTCAAACAAAGTGTTTGAACATGGTTCAACTTTCCATGACGTTGACTTCACAACACGTTTCGTTATCTTTTTTTCAGTCCATTGTGTAACACGACGTTCCAATGTTCCTGTAAATTTAAATAAATAATACTTAGTAAAATATATGATAAGTTACGAATTTAAAGAAATAATACATGCATGGTTTCTTTTCTTGTAGTACCACTGTTGAATAGAGGCTCGAAAAAACTCTATTAACATAGTAATGGGTAATTTCCGGGAATGATGACTTAGAGCATTAATTGATTCTGCACTATTAGACGTCATGAAACCATATCTTGCTCCAAGTTGATGTACTCTTGACCATATTTCAAACCCGACATCTTCTAGTGTTTGAGCACATTGAGGCAAAACACGTCTTAAACAATTTATATGCTAATTAAAATCCACTTCCCGATAAGCTTTTACAGCCTTCCAGTATGTCCATTTATGATTTTTTATACCAGCAGACATTGATTTTAGATTTCTGTACAAATAAACACCACAAAGTCCATGAAAAGCATCTGGAAAACACCTTCTAACAGCGTTGTCAATTGAGTTTGCCCTATCGGATATGATTGTCTAATAAGACTTATGCAATCCCTAAGATGCCCCATAAACCATGTCCATGAATCAGAGGTTTCAAATTTGCCAACCCAGTAAGCTATTAACATTATCCCATTGTTAGCATCCATGGCTACTGCTAATAAGTTTACTCCAAGGTATCGACCTTTCAAATGTTCTCTGTCAACTATAATAACTGGGCGCATGCAAGTAATAAACGAACGAATCTACAAAATAATATACACAAGAAATATAATCATTTAAATGTGAAATGCATGTAACTAACAAAAATGAGTCAACAAAATTATATTGATTTACTAACCGCAGCACCAATGGCGATAAACAATAACTCAAAGCGTCCATCTCTATCTGTTTTGATATGAGTTACCGACCCAGGATTTTTTAGCTTTAAATTGTGACAAGAAGCCGGCAGTTGGGCAAACGATGCTTCTGGCGACCCCCTCAACAATTCCAAGGCATAACATTTGGCTCTCCAAGCTTGAGAATATGAGATACTAATCTTGAACCGAGCATTCATGTCAGTCATAATTTTATGTCCTCGATATACCCTGCCATTCAAAAACATTAACTCAGCCAGAAAACCACCCAACACCTTTTTGTTTGCCTGTCTATGGTGAGGAAAAACTTGGGTTCTTGAACATGTATGTTTATCAATAAAAGTCCTAACTTGAAACATTTCGCAATCTTTTATCCTCTTTGCAATCATACGCCACGTACAGTTTTTGTCAATCATACACCTTGTTTCGAAATGATCTTTGCTTGATATAATAACTTTTAGTTGATAACCATCTTTCACACATTTCGTAAACAAAATTATCTTCAAGTCTTCCTTTGTATCAAAACAATCATCTTTCTTGATACGAATAACTTTTGTGTAACAATCAACTGCTATCTTTACTAACTCTTCTTCCGGTATCTGAAGTAATTCTGGCATATTCCAGTTATACTCCCGTGGTATTTTCTTCTTTTTCTTTTCTTCAGGGACTTCTTCTTCTTCTTCTTCTTCTTCAGGGTTATATGAATTACATAATGGATGTTCAACATGTTCATTCACAGTCGTAACTTCCTCCTCATTATCATAAACAACATCTTCCTCGGCAGCGGCTGTTTCATCATCAAAATTCGGGTATTGACCAATATCAAAATCATTACACGCAGGGTCTGTTTCTTCTTCTGAAACATAATCAAAATCCGAGTATTGACCAAGATCAAATTTCGAATACTGACTAGTACTCACAATTTTTTCGGTTGGCTCATCATCGTCTAACTGGTCAATACGAAAACCGAAATTTGGTGCTGAAAGTTGATTGGGATTTGGATTAGGAAAAGGTTGTGGGTTTTGAGATTGTGTTTGGTATTGGAAATGTGGTGAAACAAAATTTTCTTGGTGATGAAATTGTGGTGGAACCATTAAATTTTGAGGTTGATAATAACGTTGTACACTGTGAGCACCATAAACTGGGGTTGAAGAACTTAGTTGATTACTACCTGCTATTGACCCAACTTCACTACTTCTAGGTTCAACAATATACAATGTAACATCATCTTCTTGCGAAACACTAATGTAAGCAATGAATCGTTCAACATCTTCATTGTCGGTTAACAAATAAACTTTACATTTTCTCTGATAAGATAGCCTAAATCCACTTAGAGGCTCTAAATTCAATTTCTTTGCAAACGTAACATTAGAGTTTCATAAGTTAACTTTTTTAATGACAGTTTTAGTTGAAGATTCATGGGTAAAGGCATATATCGTAAAACACCATGAACATTCTCCCATAACCCTCCAAAACACAAATCTATCCAAACATGATAAACATTAGATGATTTCATTCTACAAATTGTAAATTAATTTACTAAACAAATGAGCTATAAACTACATATCATCACTAACTTAGAGAAGAACATACCTGTATTAAGTTGATAGTTGATAATTTGGGAGAGAAATCATTGAAAAATTATATAGAAATAAAATTATGTAAAAAAAAATTAGAGATGGGGAAGGATGTCGTTGGATATAGGAACGGATGTCACCGGAGAGAGTGATAGATGAGATAGAATGAGTTGCGATTTAGGGATTTAGGTTATGAGTTGTTGCTGATGCGTAGTTATATACCCAAAACATTTGTGTTGTGAAAATTAAACCTGTTGCGAAATTAAAATTCGTGTTGCGAAATCAAAAATCGAGTTGCGAAATCGAAAATCGAGTTGCGAAATCGAAAATCGAGTTGCGAATTAAGAAATCGAGTTGCGAATTTGAAATCAGTGTTGCGATTTACAGATTCGCGTTGCGAATTTGAAAATAGCGTTGCGAATTTGGAAAATTGCAATGCGATTTACATATTTGCGTTGCGAATTTGGAAACTGGGTTGCGAAATTGGAGTTCGCGTTGCGAATTTGTTGGTCATTTTCGTAAATCCAAAAAAAGTTGGTTAAAATCGTATATTATAAGATATTTTCGATCACTGAAGTTATTTTCTCTTCGATTTAACTTCTCTTTCGAATTAGACGATACAACTTGATTTGTACTATGGCTAAAAGAAAAATCTTTATAGAACAAGGAAAAGCAACCTTTAATATATCTTTGTTTATAGGTAAATCATTTAAGCAGATGAAAATATTCGAAATTGATTAATTACATTATTTTTTGTTTGTTTCCTCATGAAGAGGAAAAGGGATATGTGCAACTACATGCATGGTCATAAATTGCTGCTTTCCCTTTCAAGGCAAACGTTAAGCTCTCTTTTTCAAATCATTTTCCATGTATTCAATGAATGGGCCAAAACCCTATGCAATAACTTTACCCTTCTTTTTCATTTTTAACTCGATTTTAAAATTAGATCTAACCGAATAAATTTAAATAAAATACTTCATATCATTTTTATTTAAATTATTTCGATTCAAGTATCACGTAGTACCCCAAACTGTAATTTAAATAAAAGAGAAGAGATATATTATCAATCAAGTTAAAGACTGATCTACATGCATTAAGAGAAGAATTCTGCCCTCAAAATTTATATATTTAAAGATAATAATTTAAAGAATTAATTTGACTGAAAATAATTTAAGTATTTAAAGTAAAAAGAGGACACAGTTTAAGTAACTTTTTCTAGTTTAATCCTTCTTTTTAATTTAAGTAACAATGTATTTTTCGATATTTGGTCCTACGTTCTTGAAAATCTAAAACCCTGTCATATTCTAAAATTATTTTGATATGGTATCATTGTATGAATTATTAATAACCAAAATTAAATTTTATATCATTCTCATTTTTTTGAATATGTTGATGATAAAATATTTTACTATAAACATTTTTAAACGACATCCTTCCAAAAAATTATTATTTATTAATTTACATTTATGGAAATCATGTGAAAGGTCCTATATTATCAAGATGTCGATGAATCCAAGGTGTTTGTTAAATAAAAACGGCATTAATGTGACATAAAATTAAATAAAACGAAATGATGTGTATTGCCCTCTACTTGTGTACACATTTAATTAGGGTTTTAGTCTATCAATTCAACAGATTGATTTATCTTAGCCAATCATCTTCCAAGAGTATTTATAAGCGCCACTAAGATATATATGTGTGACTGAATTAATTTCCTTTGTTTTGAATTTTCTTTATGTTCATTATTTTTATAAGATTTTTTGTGTGTTAATTATTAATATATTATACAAGTTGAAATAAATTAATGATTAAAAACGAGAAAAACTATATTTTATTCTCAAGTTGGGTTATCCATGCATTCAGTCCCGTACATGCACGAGTTTTGGTAAACTTGTTATTGAATTATTCATCTTATTTGTTGAATTGAAATTAAAAGCTTTAAATTCGTGTATATGGCTCATAATTGTTTATTAACAACTTTTCTTGGCCATTAGTTAATGATATAGGTTTTTCATAATGTAGATGTTGATTGCTTGAGAACGACTATGAACGAGCTGCCCATTGTGATTATGTAATATCATGTTTTCATGTATGATGTAATTTTATAAATAATCAGTTAATCATATAGCGATATAATTAGAGTCCGTTCAGAAGGAGAGCGCAATGAGCTCTCGTTCATGGTCCTATCTTTTATCTTTATAAAATAGTAAAATAATATGTTTGATTATATTATAATTTAGTGATTATCTTTTATTCTTTTAGTTGAATTTAATATGTTTTATTAATAAAACAATTAAACAATGTGTTCTATAAAGTTTAATTATGTTTTTATGATTAATATAAAATTAATTGTTAAAAGTAGTGAAATATGATTTCATTCTATAGCGGTCTATTTTTAATTTTTATTCGGGACTTTGAAAACTTTTGAGACGACTCTGAATATAACTAATTAAATTATTTGTAAGTAAAATTATGTGTATTTTTTTGAAACTTATTTTAATACTAAATAAAGTTAAATGCAATTTTATTTAAAGGATCTTTTAGAACTAAAGTTATTTTCACTTCATTATTCAGTTTCTCTATAATAAATGTGTAGGGCATGCAGATTAAGCTATTTTATTTATTTCCTTCATTTCAAATTAAGTAATTAAATTAAATCAATTCACAATCTGTTCTTACTTTAAAGGGTCATCAATATTAGATGGGAATTCTATCGCAGATACTACGAGAACTCTGAAAAAACAACCATGGCAGGTGAAGGATCCGTCATTTTCAATGTGAGTTCAATAATGTTGTTGATTCTTTGGTGGCACTAATGTCAACACACATTTTCGTCCTACTAGAATTCAGACTCTAAAAATAGGATAAAATTTTGCTAGGATTCAAACTCCTAAAAATAGGATAGAGTTCTACTAAGATTTAAATTCCTAAAGATAGGATCCACAAGCACTATAAATAGCCATTGTAACTCACCATTGTAACACACGATTTACACACAAAACACATAGGAAGGCACGGAAAATACAAAGGCAAATTGTTGTAAACGATTCGAAAAGGAAATAAAAGGTAGCATCTTTTTTTACATTGGTTCGTTCATTTCTCGCATGTGCACGTTATTTTTCTTGAGATTTGGTTCGAATAACCCAAAACGTGGGTTGCGCCGATGACTAAAAAAGGGTGGGATTTCGAAGTTTCGAACCTAGATCCACCCCCGAGGCGTGTTCATTTTTTTAAAATATTTAATTCTCCCCCCTAAATCATTTTTTTTCCTACTTTATTATTCTTGTTATATATGCATATTACTTTCTATTAATTTTATTATATATGTATATATGTTTTTTTATTAGTGTTATTATATATATATATATATATATTTATATATTTCCTATTTTGCATGTATATATTACTTTTGATTTTCTTTTTTTATTATTATTATTTTACTTATATATATATATATGCTTTTACTTTTTTATATATTTTACTCATTTATTTATCTATTTTTATATTTATCCTATATTTATGTTTTTATATTCTTTTACTTGTTTTATTTATTTGCATTATCATTTTTTTTATTTAGTTGTTTGTTGTGCATATATTAGTGTTATTGTTTTTTATTTTATATATTCTATTCATTTTATATTTACTTTATTTCTTACTTAATCTCCTTATTTTATTTGTTTTACTTTATTTATCATTTATTCATCTCTTCTAACCCATATTTTGACTTTTAAAGGGTATATTTGTAAATCCGTTAAAGGTAAGTAATTTTGGATCATTATTTTATCTTTTAATTTAACTTGTTATTTTTCTTAATTAAGACAACTGGAAATTACGTAGTACCGAAAGGGCGGTTCAAGAGTGCTAATCCTTCCTTGACCGTAACCGACTCCCGAGCCCGACATATTTCTGGTAAGACGCAGATCAGGTAAGAAATAGGGTATCCGATCAACCCATTTATCTTTAAATAAATGATCGGTGGCGACTCCAATCCACATTTTTCAAGTCGAAGCCCAATTTCGGGGCCCAACCGAAAGACGGTTGCGACAGCTTGGCGACTCCGCTGGGGACCGTAAGTGAGTCAGGCTAAGGTAATTTCCATTTGTCTTTTTAATGAAAAGGGTAAGTTTAAATTTTAAGGTAACATTTCGATCCTTATTGCTTACTTTTGATTATATTTTCGAAGTAAATAGTTGTACTGACCGTTTTTTAATGATTTCAGCCCTTAAAGATTTTTCATCTAAAGGCTCTATACCCGAGCTCCGAACCCTATTTAAGTGGGGGTGAAAGCGACGCCTTCGTGTGAATTTATTCTCCGTATGGGCCTAGCAAGTAACCTTCGGGATTCATATACCTTATGCCTTCGTGTGAATTTATTCTCCGTATGGGCATAAGGGAATGTTTCCTCTCGAGTTTAACTTAGTCCACACAAGCTTGTGATGGGTTTAGGACTAAGGGTCTGGCAAGCCCAAGGGGGCACCAGAAAGGAGAACTCGGGTACCATTTTTTAGCACCTAAACCGGGAGACCATGGAGAATTAGAGCCCACCCCAAAATCTCATTCCAAACCCTAGGCTGCTTTGTTTCCTGCTTTAGTTTCTGTTCAAAGCATGCGAACTAGACAAATATGCGGTTAGGATTTGTTTGAAAGTAGCATGCGGGATAGAGATCATGTCCGGGTAGGAATAATAAGCATGTGGGGTAGATATCATGTGGGGTAGGACTTTCATTTTTATGATCGTTTTTTATTTTTTTTTCACCTCACTAACTCTTTTCATCTTTCTTTTATTTTATTTTCATCACTTGCATCATAAAAGAGGTCATTGATCCACTAAAACGTGTTTGTTAAAACTCGAATAATCTGAATCCATGGACAAAGGTATTGTAATACAAGAGATTAAAAACCCCGAGGTACGACTATGGTCCGAGAAGACTCAGAAGGAAAAGGGAGACAGTCTTCAAGGAAGCTATGTGTCAGTGCTGGTTAGCTACGCCTCTATCAACCTAAAACAGAATAATGTGCAAGAACTTCGAGACATCTGAGATAGTTGGAAGAATGATCGGAAATAGAAGTTCAGTCAGCGGTATGGTGACATTGCATTTTTGCTTCATGTTAAGACCGATGAGCCCTTAATCAGAGTCTTGGTTCAATTTTTGAACCTGGGATACAGTTGCTTCACTTTTAACCAGGAGGACATGGTACCTACCATCGAGGAGTATACTACACTATTGCACTGTGAAAGCATTAAACTGGAGCGAGCCTACATCAAACACATCAAGAGTCAGCCTTTCAAGAATGGACTGGCTAAGATTACAGGAGTTGATGAAAAATGGGTGACTGACCGACTCCGAAACAAAGGTAACGGGCAAGGAATAGAGTGGATCCACATAAGGGAACTAATGAAGGACCACCGTGATGAATGGAAGACTATAGACCTTTTTGCACTAGGTCTGGATGGCTTGATCATCTTTCCAAAGGTTTTGGGATGCATTGACGCAGCCGTGGTGGAACTGTTTGAGCAACTTCCGAAACGAGTCAACCCATCACCGACCATCTCAGCCGAGACCTTTTGGTCTCTCAACCATTACCGAAGAGCTGGTGGAGGTAGATTCATTGGATGTGTTCAGTTCCTTCAAGTCTGGCTTCACATCCACTTCTGGATTCACATCCACTTCTGAAAGACTAATGGGGTTGCCTACTGTAGATTTATCACTACGTATTCACCTTTGAGAGAGTTCATCACCATGACATGACATGAAGGCGCTTCAAAAGAGAAATGGATGAAAGTCTTCACTCATCTTCAGGACCGGGATATTACCTGGAGAGCCCCCTGGTTGTTCCTCAGTGATGTTCTTTTCAAGTGTGGGAATTCTGACACTATGACCCTATTTGGACTTTGAGGTGCAGTTGGGTATGCTCTGTTGTTGGCACTTAGACAGTATGGGGCACATCAGTTTGTCCCAACAACATATGGATTATCTATATCAGAGTTTATGTATCACGGTGACAGTTATAAGAAGATGATCAAAGAAGCAGTCGAGTCATGGAAGAAAGTATCTCGGATGGATGTCTAGAAGATTTAGTCCGAACATACCTTTCATTGTTTTTTATATCTCTTACAAGATAAAACATTTTTGTCTGAATAAGGATTATTTATAATAATGGACACTTTTCTGGATCAATGCCTCGAACATTTCGTGCATTCTTGCATTTTGCATTTTTGCCTTTTTGCATTTTCATCTACATTTTAAGCATTTTCACAAACATGAAATTAAGTCGTGAAGGACTCGATGAAGCGAATTTAACCACATGGAAGCAAGATTGTAACATTAAAGAGCCTAATCAGCTGATGATAGGACAAAGCCGGCTAGGATGATATAAGAAAAGAATCCTCATATCCTAAGGACTACAATGTTGAAGCTGTTAACTGTTACCACATAAGAAGCTCCAAACATTCCTCTGAGAACTATAAGGCGCTGAAGCGCAAGATCCAAAACCTGATGGATTCAGGGGCATTGACAGCCGAAGAAGGGGGCATGGCATATACCATTTGCACTTAGAGGATTGTTTTGTTTGAACACGTCACTGATATTTCATGTTTGCTTAATCTTTTAAACGATTGAATTTATGCTACTTTCTAAGGTGGAGCAATTGAACAAATTTTAATCTTTAGTTCTTCGAATATTAAATGAATTAAGGATTCTTTTAACTCTTCAAGAATTATAGATTTTTGACATATGACAAGATTAGACCTTTCTTATCATGTCTCAAACCCCAAAATGAAATACCTTGATCATTACCAAAAAGACCAAATTTTGACATAACTTCCCTTTGAAATTCTTGAACATTGTCTTTATCTTTTTGATACACCCATATCCTTCTTTGAGTCAAATAAAGTCACACCATTAGACTCAAAATTGACATTTTAATACCCAAGGCATTGAGTTATTCATTTGAACATGAGCATTCTTCTAAGACACAATTTGGGGCATCTCGCCGGGAGCCTGAACATTGAGATATGTTGGGAGCAAAGAGCAAAAAAACAATTCATTCGAAATAATTCTATCACGCATTAACTACACTGTTTTCATGTGAATGAAATTAATCCTGAAAATCTATCCCCCTGGGGATACCTCTTCTGTGAGGACTTCCATGTATGAAATGATGAACGGCTTTCTTTCTTTATCCCTTTACAACAGGAGAAAATATATATCCCTTGTGTCCCCTTTTGAGCCTGTAGTATTTTTCTTCTGATTCAACCCTAACCAAGGATCACCCTCCACATTGGGGGGCAAGGTGGAAGAAATCTGCTCACATGAGTGAAGACATCAATCAAAAGGAGACACCGAAAGGTGGACCAAATGGCAAGTGCGAAGATCCAATCAAGAACAAAAAAGAAAAGAAGCAAAAAAGAAAAAAAACAAAGAAAAAGAGAAACAAGAACAAAAGAAAAAAAGAGCAAAAATCAAAAAGAAAAAGGGACAAAAAGCACATGCAAAGATTCCCTAAAGACAAATGGCACATCAAGCTTCAAACTATGAGATTGATCAAGCACAATCATTCCCGAATCTCTGAATCACTTCACTCGAAGATCATGGAACATCCAGAGAAAATCCAGAGAAACACATATGAGCAGATCCAAATTGAGCAAGACAGGATTGAAGGCATCAGAATGAATTGATCCTTGGTTCAACACCCTGAAACACTTGTTTGGGCCTATTTATCATTTATTTCATAACCATGAACCCTGGCCTACATTACGTACCTTAAAAGTCCCTTCTAATTATACATGGATTTCTAAACAGAAGAGACTATCTTCAGATTTCATCCCGCCCATCAGGATTAATCTTTGTTTGCAAAAAAACAATGTAATTAATGTATGATAGATAAAACTAACAAAGGGGGGTTCAAGACGTAAATCCTGAATAACGTCTTGAAACCAAAGGAGGGTTCGAGTTGAAAACCTGAAAAGGCGGCTTGAATATAAAATTTGTGCAACTGAGGCGATCACACAAATTCCTTGATAAGGCATCGCACAATCCGAGTGTGACAACGAAGGTTGGGAATCTGAGAACACTTCCAGTAGAGGAGCATGCAAGTACCCCATCAAACCTTTGAGCATCAAATGCCAAACCTATGAGTATCAAATGCCAAACCTTTGAGCATCAAATGCCAAACCTTTGACCAAACACAATAACCTGAGACTTTTTTATCCTTTCCTTACTTAACCATTTCCCAAAGATAGCTTTGATCTTTTTGATCTTGGCACTTGTCAAATAGCTATAATTTATTGAAGGATTAACATTGTAATTAATTCTTTGATATCCAATGAACTCATGTTTTATGATTTGCTTCAATTGTGAAACCTAGAAAGAGCTAACTTTTTCAAAAGTTCATTTTTCAAAATTTTGAAAATTCGAAAGAAGAAAAGAATTTTCAAACAAGATAAGTTTTCTGGAAGCATATCTTGGAATTCAACAAATATCGCTCCGAAGCTCAAGATCGAAACTGAGGCAAAGGAAACCATATTTGGGGCAAAATTTGATAAGGGAAGGAAAAATTGTCTTGAGGTCTGCAAGAGTACACCCTGGTGAAAATGAAGACAAATTAATTCAGAATGAAGACTGCACACGCAGCCATTCCCCTCACATCTCAACATATACATCAACACGTACATACATGACGCATGAAATTTGCATCTTTGAATTCATCATCATGAGCAATAAAAACCTTGATTTTTCCTCTCTTGAGGGCAAATTCAACAGCAAATAAATTTCATTTGGGCATACATCAAGCATACATCATCAGTATAGTTACATCCATATACATTTTACAGATCTTTCAGGAGAAGATGAGATTAAAAGCCAACTCGACAGATTGAAAGATCGACATTCATCTCTAGATTCAACATTTCCAGTATAAACTTTGTCTCACTTAAGACAGTCTCATTTAATGCATATGATTATCTCACTCAAATTTGTTTTTCTTAAAACATACTTTGTCTCACTTGAGACTGTTTTTCTCGAAAGAATATTTATTTCACCCAAGATTGTTTTTCTTAAAACAAGATTTGTCTCGCTTGAGATCGTTTTCACTCGAAAGAAGGCATTTCATTTCACTCAAGGTTGTTTTTTTTAAGAAGATTTTATCTTGCTTGAGATAGTTTCCCACGAAACAAAAAATTTTGTCTCCCTTGAGACAGTTTCTCTTGAAAACATTTCCCTTGAAATGAATTTTTTTCTCTCATGAGATAGTTTCCCTCGAAACATAAAATTTTGTCTCCCTTGAAACAGTTTCTCTTGAAACATAAAACATTGAAAACATTTCCCTTGAGATGAATTTTGTCTCTCTTGAGACAGTTTCCCTTGAAACAAAATCTTTGAATATGTTTTCCTTGGAACTAATTTCATCTCCCCGTGAGACAATTTCTTTTGGAACTAAGTTTTGTCTCTCTTGAGACAGTTTTTCTTAAAACAAAATTTTTGTCTCCCTTCAGATCGTTTCTCATGAAACAACAAATATCTTTGAGATCGTTTCCCTTGAAACGAATTCTGTCTCTTTCGAGACAATTTCTCTTGAAGCATCATCTGAAACGTTACACTCAGCTCAGGCACATACTTGGGATGATCGAGAAACATTTCTCAAATCAAAAAATAGAATGTGCACATTAGATTTGAACATTTGAAGAATTCGAGATCAGAGATCATAACTTGAAGATTCCAGAACTAAGATTCCTGAAAAGAAACCAGAGATCGAGATTTCTCTCCTGAGCCCCAAAATAACATATGTTGCATATGCATTTTAGGCATACCTAAGAGCATTGCATCCATCTCATCACATATATGCATAACTTTTTCAGGTTTTAGCTAAAGTCAATTTCGACTTCACAGCGAAGGATATTGGACTCGAGACAACACAAGTTCAACTTCACAACGAAGGGACGGCTGGTTGTCAACAAAAATTTCCCAGTTTCAGGGCCAATTTCAACTTCACAGCGAAGGATATTGGACCCAAGACAGCACAAGCTCAACTTCACAGCGAAGGGGCGGCTGACTGTCGACAAACAATTTCGGAGTCAATCTCGACTTCACAGCGAAGGATATTGGACTCGAGACAACACAAGTTCAACTTCACAGCGAAGGGACGGCTGGTTGTCAACAAACAATTTCCCAATTCCAGAGCCGATTTTAACTCCACGACGGAGGATATCGTGCTACCCGAGACAACACAAGTTCAACTTCACAACGAAGGGACGGCTGACTGTCGACAAGCAATTTCGGAGCCAATCTCAACTTCACAGCGAAGGATATTGGACTCGAGACAACACAAGTTCAACTTCACAGCGAAGGGACGGCTGGTTGTCAACAAACAATTTCCCAATTCCAGAGCCGATTTCAACTCCACGACGGAGGATATCGTGCTACCCGAGACAACACAAGTTCAACTTCACAACGAAGGGACGGCTGGTTGTCAACGAACAACTTTTCAGTTTCATCCGCGATTTCAACTCCACGACGGAGGATATCGTGCCACTCCAGACAACGCAAGTTCAACTTCACGACGAAGGGACCGCTGCTTGTCAACAACAACTTCTCAATTTCAGAGCCAATTTCAACTTCACAACGAAGGATATTGGACTCCAGACAACGCAAGTTCAACTCCACGACGAAGGGACCGCTGCTTGTCAACAAAATTTCATTCAGAGTCAATTTTAACTTCACAGCGAAGGATATTGGACTCGAGACAACACAAGTTCAACTTCACAACGAAGGGACGGCTGGTTGTCAACAAATAATTTCCCGGTTCCAGAGCCAATTTCAACTTCACGACGGAGGATATTGGACTCGGAACAATGCTACTTACTTGGATTTCAACTTCACGACGAAGGATATCCAACTCAAAGAAGGATTATCTGCCATCAAAATTGTCGAGTTCGACTCCATTCAGCTCGATGACACATCAATCGCACTACTTTCCGGTTGCAGTCGAGGTTTTCAAGTCGAGAAGATGACCTGGGTTAGCCGTGCCTCAGTGACAAGCAACCATTTTCAAACAACATAGCTTAAGTCAAGAAAAAGCTATCTATCAATGAAGATTTCTGAGTTCGATTCCGATCCAAGGTCTTTAAACCGAGAAGAAGACCGAAGGGTAACGGGAAGCCACGTGCTCATTCATATTCTGAACTACGGCTTCAATTTCATATCATTTCAAGATGAACTCGACTTCACGATGGAGGAGTCATCCGTAACTCAATTCGACAGGGAGTTATTGAAACATCAGAGTTAATTTTCAACTCCACTGAACGAAAAGTGTGTATTTTAATCTTTGCCCTATCCCCGTTACATGACTATGGGCAAAGAGGGGCAGCTGTCAACACACATTTTCGTCCTACTAGAATTCAGACTCCTAAAAATAGGATAACATTTTGCTAGGATTCAAACTCCTAAAAATAGGATAGAGTTCTACTAAGATTTAAATTCCTAAAGATAGGATCCACAAGCACTATAAATAGCCATTGTAACTCACCATTGTAACACACGATTTACACACAAAACACATAGGAAGGCACGGAAAATACAAAGGCAAAGTTGTTGTAAACGATTTGAAAAGAAAATAAAAGGTAGCATCTTTTTTTACATTGGTTCGTTCATTTCTCGCATGTGCACGTTATTTTTCTTGAGATTTGGTTCGAATAACCCAAAACGTGGGTTGCGCCGATGACTAAAAAAGGGTGGGATTTCGAAGTTTCGAACCTAGATCCACCCCCGAGGCGTGTTCATTTTTTTAAAATATTTAATTCTCCCCCCTAAATCATTTTTTTCCTACTTTATTATTCTTGTTATATATGCATATTACTTTCTATTAATTTTATTATATATGTATATATGTTTTTTTATTAGTGTTATTATATATATATATATATATTTCCTATTTTGCATGTATATATACGTATATTACTTTTGATTTTCTTTTTTTTATTATTATTATTTTACTTATATATATATATATGCTTTTACTTTTTTATATATTTTACTCATTTATTTATCTATTTTTATATTTATCCTATATTTTATGTTTTTATATTCTTTTACTTGTTTTATTTATTTGCATTACCATTTTATTTTTATTTAGTTGTTTGTTGTGCATATATTAGTGTTATTGTTTTTTATTTTATATATTCTATTCATTTTATATTTACTTTATTTCTTACTTAATCTCCTTATTTTATTTGTTTTACTTTATTTATCATTTATTCATCTCTTCTAACCCATATTTTGACTTTTAAAGGGTATATTTGTAAATCCGTCAAAGGTAAGTAATTTTGGATCATTATTTTATCTTTTAATTTAACTTGTTATTTTTCTTAATTAAGACAACTGGAAATTACGTAGTACCGAAAGGGCGGTTCAAGAGTGCTAATCCTTCCTTGACCGTAACCGACTCCCGAGCCTGACATATTTCTGGTAAGACGCAGATCAGGTAAGAAATAGGGTATCCGATCAACCCATTTATCTTTAAATAAATGATCGGTGGCGACTCCAATCCACATTTTTCAAGTCGAAGCCCAATTTCGGGGCCCAACCGAAAGACGGTTGCGACAACTAAGTTAGGGTAAGCCAATTGAAGAAATACTATTTGACTCGCCTCGTAAGAGTTTGGAACGCATGTTTGAGTGTGAAGAATTGCACATGGATTACTAAACTAGTTGAACTATACGAGCAAAAAATAATATTTAGAATTACAATAAAAATTTACAATCAAAGTCATAAATTAAACTTATAATTAGGATATTTTTCTATAACCATTGATACAATAAACTAGTCAATTGAGATCATACAGGGAAAATGTTGAAAACCTAACTAAAAAAATTCGAATAAAAGACAAATGCGAACAGACCTGACTATCAACAAATGAACCACAAAATGATATTAAACAATTGAAAGACCATCGGCTAACTGCAAATCATAGTCGAGTAAAGTGAGAAAACTATCCATGAATACAAATCACGTATCCAAATTCAATTTGATGATCCAAAACAGGAAAGATAAACAAGATAATGTATATGTGTTATTTTGATTAGTCGAGACAACGTCAAATCTAACTTTGATAAAAAGATAAATGAAAAGCACAACCAAACGACCAATAAAGAAGACCGAAAACGTACCAAAAGATCATTCACCACACCATTTGTGATCTAATGGTGAATTGACAAAAACATAGAAGATCAACAGGATAATGAATAAGTGTTATTTTGATCAATCGAGACGATGTTAAATCTAACTTTGATAAAAAAAATATAAATGAAAAGAATGACCAAACAACCTATAAAGAAGACCAAAAACGTACCAAAGGTCATTCATCACACCATATGCGATCTAATGGTGAAGTGACAAAAACAGAAGCGACCAAAGTTGAGTGATCAAATTATAAATGTTTAAAAAATTAAAGTTGAGTGCTGAAATTTGTAGTTTACCTGTATCATTATTATTCATTTCCACTGCAAAAAAAAAAAAATTAACAAGTTACTAAAAAATAACCAATTGGGTAAAAGTTAGCCTACTAAATTTTAGCAAAGCAAATTTTCTTTTATTATAACTATTTTTAAATTTAGAAAACGAAATCAATGCCAATATCTATATGAAAAGTACAACTCTATAATATTGAGTAACATGCAAAATTTAATTTGATTAATTACAACTGAATATTAATGCATATACAAATTATGAATAACGCTTAAACATAAAAAGTATATTTTAAATTTTGTATATCCATATTATTTAATTATATTTTATAATATAAATGTATTTATAATATTAATACAATTGAACAAGCATATTTAACAGGTTCTTCAAGTGGTTCATTTAATTACAGATATATTTATCTCTTTATACTTCTACATTATGTTTAAATAGAACAATTACAGTCCATACTTAAAAATTCAAACCTATATTTATTAAGGTCTATGTCTTTAATTTTTACAACCGCACCTATGATCATTGTTCAAAGATTTTTTTTTTTAAATATTTACAAAAATTTCTTTCTTTCAATTACGTCCGTGTGATATATCTAATTTAAAATTATATATATTCATGTTATTTATTAGAAAAGAAAAGTTTTATATTGTATTTAAGAGTGTACACGTACAAAACAAAACAAAGATGAATACATATTTTTATTACAATCTTTTTTACAAATACATATAATACATATTTGAATATTGTCACTAGAATATATTTGAGCAATATACATGGATAATGAATCTTAAATTATGGATGGGCATGGAATTTAAATCTAACAGATTTTGATCCGACTTTATAGGATAGAGTTTTTTTTTAAATCAAATTTGGTTTGGGTTTTATGTAGTATAAAATCGGATCGAGTTCAGATTTAAGATAAAATATTAAATCTAACTCAACTCCATATAATAGTATAATTATCCTTGTGTATTTAGGATACTCACTATTATACTCATTTTTCTATATTTTTAATTATCTCCTTATTTTTATCAAATAAAAAGAAAAAATATGAATAATTTAATATAATGACCCTTTTTCTATTTTCTTTTTTTTATCCCTTATTTTTTAATATATACGACGAATTTTTATATTTGTTTTAGATCGATGAAAGACGTATTTTAACTTTAAAATTCATGTCGAAAGGAAAATCATCGAAAATTAAGTCGAGTCTAGATCAAATAGAAGCCTTAGATTTTCATGTCAGGTACAAGTGGATAAAAGATATGACCCTATCAAATGTAGGCTCATCTCTAATTAAATTAAAATAAAATTTGAATTAAAAGTCCACACCTGATTAAATTAAAACCCATACCTTCAGCATAAAATATTCAAGTTTTAAACCTTATCATAAACCAAATTCTCATTGGTAAAATTTCAATAACAAAGGATTTTGGTAATGGGGGATGTTTTCTAAGAAAGTTGTTTCTATTAGAAACCACCATTAATTGGAAATTGGCAAAATTATGTAATCATAGAAAAACAAGTCACCTTACAAATTCATCAAATGTGGAGGCCCTATTAACGAAGGTATATATATATATATACACACACACGCGCATACAACTTTCTTTTAACATCACAAAACTTAACTAATTTAATTCATATTTAGAAAATTAAGAATTTAAATTTAATTATCCATAAATATTAAGTATAATGGTAAAATAAGTTATAACTTTCAAGGAATTTTTTATTTAAATATTGGTGTACCTTTTTTATATATTTTTCATATCATCTTCCCACTGGCTTTTCGCCTTCGAAAAAAAAGAATCTCTTTGTAGATAGGATCTCGGAAGATTCATTCAGAGAAATAATCTCGAGAACTCCAAAAGACATATAGAGAATGTGTCTGAAAGAAGGATCTCGAATATCTAACATTCTTCGGGAAGCTATGTCTCATTGACATGACCTTTGACAGACCTACTTGATTTATCAAAGTAAAATATATTGTCAGTTGACCATATTCACCTAACATGTTAGTCTACGGATAGTCATAATAATCATATGTTTGTCACCAATTTTAAGAGTTACTATAAAATCTCTCTACTGATACTAAGAGAAAGAATAAAACTCAGATAAAATCACCTCAGTACATGTAGCTATAATGATCATATGTTTGTTATCATATCTACGACTCATTATAAAATCTCTCGACCAAGACTAAGAGAAAGAATTAAACTCAGATAAAATCACCTCACCATATTCATCTCTTTTCTATCTCATTATAGAGACAAAATATTTGTACATTAACCAACGCTTGACTTACCATCAACTAAATCTCTCTATCCAAATTAAAAAAAATAGAGACTTAAGAATCACTTTTACCCTCGTAGTATACTCAATTTATCATTTTCGTCCTTATGGTATTTTCATATCAATTTAGTCCCCAAAGTTATTTAATTGCATCATCCTATACCCTACACCAAACTTAAAACCTTAAATTCTAAATCCTAAACCCTAATTTAAAGCCCTAAACAATAAAAAAATATTTTAAACATTGATATAATTAAACAAATTCAATGGATTAAATTAATACAAAAAATACCATAAGAATGAAAATAATATATTAAATCTACTACAAAAATAAATATGAAACTTAAACCAAAACAAATATATCTATAACCACTAAATCTCATTTATTTCCATCCACGAATCATAAAAACAATATTATTAAAAAATCACAATTATAAAACCATAACGTTACAGAGTAAAACATACACATATCATAGAATGCTTTTTTTTTTATCGGTGCCACTGCCACCACCATGTCTAAGGATACCCCACAGTGAATGCCACATGGTTTTTGAGAGGCAAAGAAAGAGTCTAAAAGCATAGGCTGACTTTTGGCAAGCAACGAGTAAATGCTGCTTGCTGTCCGTTTTGACTCTTTTTAAGCAAATCCCTCCTTTTTACCTCATCACTCTGGTCAGCTCATCTCCCATTTCCCTCTATATACAATCAATACCCCTTGTCTGTCTCACCATTTCCCTTAGCCTACTAGAACAAAAAAGAACAGTTTTCAAGCTCTACCCAGCTATATATCTCATGCACTCTAGCTTTATATAGACAAATCAAACCCTTCCCTTCTTCTTCTTCTTCTTGTTCTTCTTCAAGTTGTCTTAAACTTTGAGTGAGGAAATTGAGTGAAGAGATATGGGTAGACCTCCTTGCTGTGACAAAATTGGTGTAAAGAAGGGACCATGGACACCTGAAGAAGACATCATATTGGTCTCTTATATTCAAGAACATGGTCCTGGAAACTGGAGATCAGTTCCTACTAATACTGGTATCTCCATATTTCTTTCTTTTTTGTTAGTTGGCTTCATTAAATAGGTGCAATAAATATACAGTCATCTTTGAGCAAAAAAGCATTAAATTTCATCTTGGTTATTTCCTTTCAGATTTGTGAGTTTTTAAGTTTTGATTTTTTATTTTTGTGTGTTTTTTTTTCTTTTCAGGTTTGCTTAGATGCAGCAAGAGTTGCAGGCTGAGATGGACTAATTATCTTCGTCCCGGTATCAAACGTGGTAACTTCACCGAACAAGAAGAGAAGATGATCATCCATCTTCAAGCTCTTTTGGGGAATAGGTAAAGACTGTGGTCTAAATCCGATAATATCTGTTATTTTCGTAATAGCAATAAATTTTTATTATGTTAATAATGAAAAGTTTCTGGGTTTTCTTTTTGGTGCAGATGGGCTGCTATAGCTTCTTATCTTCCTCAGAGAACAGATAATGATATCAAGAACAATTGGAACACTCACTTGAAAAAGAAGCTAAAAAAGCTTCAAACTGACGGGGATGGCGAAAACCGAGATGGGCTTTCCTCTCCACAATCAGTGTCTAAAGGTCAGTGGGAGAGAAGGCTTCAAACAGATATCAAGATGGCTAAACAAGCCCTTTCCGAAGCTTTATCTCTCGATAAACCCAACTCGTTGACGGACTCCGTTGAGTTCAAGCTCTCTCATTCTTATTTAAGACCATCGTCGTCTCAATCTCAATCGTCTATTTACGCTTCAAGCGTCGAGAACATATCTCGGTTGATCCAGAACTGGATGAAAACTCCACCCAAACCGAAGACGGCTAATTCGGCCAAAACCATGACCCAGAATTCCAGTTCCAACACCGACGGAGGCGCGTCGTTCAGCAACGAAGCGACGCCGCCAGAGGGTTTCGATTCGTTCTTCAGCTTCAACTCGCCTAACTCTGACGTCTCTCACGATTCCGTGTCGCCGGAGAACAGCGTGTTTCAGGACGAAAGCAAGCCCGATTTACGGAATCAGGTGCCGCTGAGGTTGATAGAAAAATGGCTGTTGGACGACGGTTCGGCTCAGGCTCAGGCTTATGATGAAGAAGAAGGCCTAATCAGCACGTCTTTAGAAAATAGTACTGGTTTGTTTTGAGAAAAAAGAGTAACGCATAGAAAGTAGTATTACTTAGGGTTTCTTTTGTTTGTTTCATAGTCTATGTAAGCAGAAAAAATAGGGCCCTCCTTTGGAATAAGAAGAAGAAGCAATAAACCAATAAGTGTAAATTATCTATGTCATATACATATCTGTTCTGGATCATAATAAATTACAAATTCCCATATACTATTTCTCCTTGCATTTCAAGATTATAATTAGGGCTTCATTCTAAATACAAATAACATCATTAAAATAACTTGTCAATATATCGCATTGGATCATAGATGGATAAGGATGGAGTTCCTAACTCAATGGGCAAAATGTAATTAATAATAATAAAAATATGAGACAAAATATAATTAATCATAGAAAATGAGAGTAAAATCAAAATAAACTAAAATTAGAAGCTTAAAATCAAATTAAACTAAAATTAGAAGCTTTAATTTAGAATTTATTCATATACTTTTTTAATAACAAAAAATAAGGGGCATTGGTCTCAGGGACAAAGCTATCATTCGGCGTGGTCATATCTTTGAAAGTTTTAAATTCTCATAATGTTTAGTTATTTTTTTGTATTTTTCGTTAATGAACTAGTTTCATACCACATAATATTTTTAATAGACTGAGTTGATTATAAATTAATATTTATTCATATTTTTTAATCATTAACAATGTAAATATATCATACAGATACAGTTGCTCAAACCCAAAATCTCAATGGAAAACAACACTCCCTTTAATAATTGAGACCACTTAATAGATTCACACCACATAAATTTTTGAATTTTCTATTTCTAAATTTCTAATACAACTTAAATTTATATCTCAAACACAAAATCTTAGACATGCCCTGCGCAAGACGAGTTGCTCGATGTTCGGATAGGTGAAATGCTTGATGGTGTTTAAGAAGAGAAGAGTGAATCATTAAGGCCTAAAAATTTGGTAGTGTCGGCAGGCTACAAGAGTTAGTATGAGTCGGCTTAGTTGCTGCAAATTGAACTTGTTTGTTTCGGTAAAATTGGGGCACCGGAAGAAAACGGTTTGAATTTCTGAGAACAATTCATAATTACCTTTGAAGGACTCATACATTAATCTCTACATAAAGAGAGCAACTTATTGATTCATCGTATGTTACCTTTACCTGCCAATGGAGAAAATTTCCCAATTTCTTCTTCTAATAAGTCTGAAATTAGAGCATGATGATTAAATAACTAGGAACTTATGTTACCTTTACCTAAAAAAATGTATACGATTCGTCCTAATCTAACATCAATATAAGAGAAACGGTAACTTATTATAAACGTAGAAATCCTAAATAATACAAACACATGAAATTTTATATATCCCAAAAACTCTTTCAAAATCCTTACATAATCCATCTTTGTAACATAAACCAAATGGATTTAGAGATCACAAAAGAAACAAGTACTCTCTGACAAGCATGGAGTTTATCAAATGAAAATAATTTTTAATTCTCAAATAAATAAATAAAATAGTATATAAAAGTAGAATCGATCCACAGGAACTAAGGAAGTTTAATAGTGTCGTTTCTCGGATTGAATCAACTGCAAAAAATAAAATATGGGAATTTAAAATTTTAATGAAAGTGAATAATAAAAAATAATGACTGAATAAAAAATAATGAAAAAATAAATAAAGTAAAAAAAAGTAGAAGAATTCAATAGAGATAATATAGGCTTAGGTTTTGTTTAGTCTCAATTTTGATCGATCATTGAAATAAAATTGTCTCTTCCTGATTTACGCCAGTTACAATCAACAGGGTCCAACCCCTGCAGCTAACTCTTCTCTCCGGTTAACCAATATTTCCAAATCTATCTCCAAAATCTAATTATTGTTGGTCTAGCCACGTCTATTGTTGTTAGATCAAAAATTACTTTCAGTTTTGAAAAATCCCAACTCGAGTTATAATGACTCACCGAGAATCGAACTTGATCTTGATTCCCCTTAAAGGACTGCCACTAAGTTTGTTCATAGGAAGTCGAATTACAACCAACCGATCCGACTTCCAAACTTCAAGCAAAACATCCTTCAAATCAACGTGCATATTTTGAGTTGAAGATGTAATAACTTTTAAGGGAATGGTCGATTGCCACTCCCAGTTTCCAGAGAATTGAAGAATACAACCTGAAGGTATGAAGATCAAGACTCAATTCTCGCAATTAGATTTGAGTTTCGCAAAAAACTTTGGCTAACTGGAAGTTTAGCTAAGCATGGATTGGATCATGCTTAGCATTGTGAAAAGAAAATAAAGAAATAAAAGTGGAGATGAAAAAAAAAAGCATAACTTCAATAATTAACCAAGGGAAAATAAATTCTAATATGTTTTTCAACTATTGACCCTAAGGGGTATTTATAACCCGAGAGTTCTAAGTAAATATAATAACTAATTCCTAAATAAATTAATCAAACAAGAAGTTCTAAATAAATAAAAATAACTAATTCCTAAATAAAATAATAATAAAATACTCAAACTAAAAATCCTAAATCTACAAGGTTTATCACAAAAGATAAAAATAAATTTTTAAGTCTTGTATTCTTGGTTAAATTCTGCTTTATCTTTTAGATAATTGTTGAATCTATATTTTGATATAACAAATAAGGACAAAATGTTTTTAGACTAAATTGAATTTTCTCAAATAATTTAAAAATAATTCGAAGTCCAAATTAATTTGAAAAATATATCTTAGATATTTTTCTAAACTTTTAAACATTGTTCTAAAGCTCAAAACCCTTGAAATTTGCCAAAAACCCTAGCTAGTCTCGAGACCATAATTCAAGAAGATTTTTCTGGTATTGGTACCATGGTGTTGGTATCGATACTAAAAGGTGAGTATCAATACTTCTTAAAATAGTATCGATACCAAAGCCTCAACGACTATAATTTTGAATGTTTTTCATGCTCTGTCTCGATACCAACTTCCCGGTATTGACACCAAAGTTGCAAGTGAGCATTTAATGCTAAAAATTAAGGGTTCTAACGGCTCCAAAACATCCACAATGGTTAGAAACGACTACAAACTCATTCCAACATATAAAAACAAGTTGAGGACACTTGAAGAATGTTACAACATCTATCCAAGCTGTAACACCCTAAACCAGTACGACACACAGTCGACCAATGAAAGTGCCACACGGAACCACCTGAGTAGCTAACCAACAAATTTCCTTTATCATACTCACATGAAATTAAAGTTTCATGTGCAAATACTTTCAATAAAATAGATAATAAAATCCATGTAAAAATAGTTTACAGTCGGGAGCTCCCACAATTACAAAATAAATCAAAATATACAGACAAGGTATTTAAAACAATTTACGACTCAAATTTACAAAATAGAAACTTTGAATATACATGCCCTCTAGAAATTTGAGACGTACTTTGCTCTGTTGTTTGGCCTGGATTTCTTCTAGTCAAAAGGCTCCTCTACTGATCTTCACCTAATTTGTGTAAGAAAACAAATTCCAAATGCTGAGCTAACTAGCCCTATGCCACACTAACAACTAAAATATACTAACAGGGGTACATTTACAACATGCTTTAATAACTGAATACAATTCAATGCATCATCAATACAACATTAGTGTGTATCCTTGCGATACCCACTCTATACGCTATGGTAGTCATAATGGTGAGCAGAGGGATTTCTGCATCTTGGAGCTCACGCACCCCTCTAGTCTACCGAGGATATGGCTCTCGAAATTTTACATCGGACACTATACCCCCGACTAGCCCACCCCTCAAGAGTGTTAGACCTTGTGCCCTAGCTAATCAGTTTTAAAGGCCTTGTGCCCTACCTATGGATATCCAGACCGTATCTATACTTTCGACACCTTAAATTAGAGGAACTTGGGTGTCCGAATTATTTCTCGAGCATCAAACAAGGCTAGTTTTATGTCACCCTAATTATTTAGTTTTTATTTTTGAATTAAACATCGTAAATATTCTCACTTGTAGTCTTATTTGATAATATATTGAAGTATTGGGGTACCTCGAGTCAAATTCCTTTAAACATAATCCTTTTTGCTCAAAACAATATGAAAGTATTGATACTAGTCTGAGAGTATTGATACTCCTACAAAAGTTTCGATACTTTATATAAGTATTGATACTTTTAAACATTTTGTTTTGCCTAGTTTCGATACTTTCTGTGAGTTTTGAAACTATGACCCAAAGTTTCGATACTCTTGAAAGAGTATCATAAAAATGGCGTAAATAAGCTTGTGAGGTCCCCAAACACGTTTAAAGTCTTATGTGTCATCAAAATGGCATAAATAAGAGTATATCATACTTAAAATTCGAAAACATAAAATATATCATTGATATGCTCAATAAGTTTATTTCTTACCATCATGCTATTCAATACATTGACATAACCTACTAGGAGTATAGAGAAGTTTTAAGTGTGGATACCTTAATTTCTAGGCTAAAAGCAAAGCTCAAACTCACTTAATGGAATTTTTTCCTTCCCCTTTGTCTTGGAGGATTCACCACCTTCTTTCACTAATCAAAGATAAGAAAAATAAGTTTTTAAATTAACTATGTAATGAAAATAAGGATTAGAATACTTCCAATAACCTAAAACTAACAAAAACGACCTGGAATCATTGAATTTATTAAACCTCTCAAAAACCCATTTTAGAAACCATAGAGGAAAGCTTGCAAAATAAGGCTTAAATTAAAGCTTGAAGTATGGTGATTCATAATCTTACAATGGCTCAAACTAACTAAGATTAGATTGCTTGAAACATATCTCTTGAAAGGAATGAAAATGGAAAATTCTAGAAGGAAGAAGAAAAAGAGTATTTGGTAAGATAGTTTTGGGTTTGGTTCACGTGGAAAATATAAAAATAAGGGGGAAGATTTTCAGTTGAAATAAAATGGGTAAACTACACTTTAGGTCCTTATACTTTCAAGACCATATGAATATCATCACCTTACATAAGTCTTTTGGGCCCAACACAACCCAATTCCACTTAGCCTTGGTCTAAGATATTTTTAATAATTATTTTGGGCTCTAAAATGGGTCTCAGGTTGACCCAAGCTACTAGCACGGGTTTTGGGGCATTACACAAGCACTCCATATCAAGAGAAAAGCTCTTTCAATCTTATTTTTCCTTTTTTATTGTACATAAAGTGTTTTAGTGAGTTAAATTGTGTAAACACCTTTCTTTGAGATGTTTCTTGTTTAAAATCTTTTATCTTTATTGAAAAGGGTTTTTGGTTCTATCTTAACCATTGTAAAAGATAGAGAATTTGTAAAGGTTACTATTGAGCCTAGAAAAATAAAGAACAAATTAGTGAATTTGTTAGAAATCTTTAGTGAGGAGCTAAGGTAGTGGATGTAGACTTCATTGAGGAAGTTGAACCACTATAAATCATTAAGCAAATTTCCTATCATTTCTCCTAAATTCCCAAATTTTAAAAAGGCCAATTTACCCCCTCTTGGTAACAATTCTAATTGATCAATTGAGCTTCAAAAATCCCAACAATTGGTATCCGAGTGGATCATAAATCGATGGTTTAACAACCTTGTGAAGATTCTTGAAGCTCTCTATCAATTCCCGACGAAACATAGAATATGACCTTAACATCCGATGTATACTACCTTGAAGACTCATACTCCATTCATAGGCATTCTTACTTCAATGGTGAAAACTACTTCTATTGGAAGAATAGGATGATGTTATTCATCTAAGCCATCGACCTTGCGGTTTGGGATGCTATCGCCAAAGGTTCTCCTATTCCTCTAAGAAATCGAAATGATTAGACCAATGAAGATAAGAATCTTGCCCAACTAAATTCCAAAGCCATGCACATCCTCTTTTGTTCTCTTGGCATGGAAGAATATAGTAGATTGTCTTCATGCTTTAATGCTAAGGAGATTTGGGACAAATTGGAGGTGACTCATGAAGGAACAAGGCAAGTGAAGAAGTCTGAAATTGGCATTTTCACTCTCAACTATGAGAACTTCAAGATGAAGCCCAATGAAGACATTAAGACGATGTCTGATCGGTTTTCTTCAATCATAAACGAGTTGAAGAACTAATGTAAGGTGATCTACATGCTTTGATGGAAGAGGGTAGATAGCCTTATTGTGCCCCGATCTAGGATTGACAAGTATTGATGTCCTTGAATTATAAGTTTGGGCTGGAAATAAGATAAGAAAGAAATAAGATTAATATTGGAATAATAAATGAAAGAATAAGATAAATGATGAAATGAAAGAAATAGGGATAGATATGGATGCAAAAATGATGGTCTTGATAGATGAAGTTGATGGTGTTGATGATTAAATAGAGATGGCGGTGGTGGTGTATCTCAAACACGCCAAAGATGAAATAATGCTAAGGACACAATCCCGATCTTCACAAACTTGTTTGAGGGGTGGTGATAGTGTCTTTAACCCACTAGATATCAATCTAGGAATTTTGAAATCAGGATGGAAGGAATGACGCCACAAGTATAGGAATTATACTTGTTTAATCGATAAAGTTCACAAAGAACTTTGAAGAGAAATTAACTCACAAGAGTAATTTTTATATATGAGATGAGATGATTACAAATGATGGCAAGCCTATCAATTTATAGGAAATGAGAGGGCTTGGCCGAATGGTTACATAATGTTTCGGCTAGATACATGTCTTTAGGAAGATACATAATGTTTCAAAATAAAAGAACATGTCTATAGGCTTAGTGTTGGTTCAGCTAACCCTTCATAAAGGGACTTGATGATTCGACTAAGGATGGGAAGGCATCTCTCTTGGCCGAATGGGCATGCTTGTTCATCTTGGTGCCATTTTCTTATCTTTGGGCTAAATGGTGATGTGCCTCCTCATGTTGGCGACAAATGCTCTTATGTGCATAGCATGTGTTGTGGTTGAATATGTATGAAGCTTTATATCATGTCCCATGGTGATTTAAGCCTTCAATGATTACAATGTCTTCACCAGCATGCTCTTAGATGTAAAGGCATCTTCATGGGCAGCATCATTCATGAAAGGTCACATTGTTTGGGAAAGGTAACCCTTCATGTTTGAGGTACTTATAGTGTGAATGAGCTAAAGGTGAGCTGGCCATAGATGACTTGTAGCATGGTGAACATTATGGCAGCTTCTTGTGAAAAGATACCTCTTGAGATGACAACTATTCACGAAAAGGTACGATTTCACAAATTTTGACTTAGGACATATTAAAAGTGTCCTAAGTGGTGATGATGATGATGCAGCTCCCCAGTTGAAATGAGGTCATCTTATAGCTCAAATCTTCAGCTTAATCCAGCTATGAGCTCACGGCCTCTAGACAACTTTTCATCAATTTGCTCTGTATGCTCTCCTAATCGTTCCCATGTAAGTTTCCTTACTGTTGCATGCTCCATTTAGCTCCAATGTAGCTCCCAAATATTGATCGAATATGCCTACATACATAAAATAAAGAAATAAACTAAGTATATAAACTTATATAATGTATAATATAAGAATGTGAACTATAGTATATAATAACTTATATCTCATATATTAATGATTAAGTTATTATAATAACCATAGATATTATATATATGAAAATAACTATGTTAAAACATTTGAAATAAACATATATATGTGTAAAGTTAGAAAGTTTCTTCCCTTGTAAGGGTGGAATAACCATTGTAAACATGATGCTGAATTGGATCACATCATCCTCCCCTTCTTTTAATCGATTTGTCCTCAAATCGAAATATCTTCTTTTTCTTGAGTCATTCCATTCGATAAGTACCTTTATGAAAAGGTTCATATCTTTTTAAAGAATGCCTTTGAAGTTATTGATCTGAAAAGAAAGAAAACTTTCATTAGTAATGTGATTGAACAAAATTAAAGTTAAGAAATACTTCCTGTAAAATGTAGGTTCAAAGTTCTATGTAATGGTACAACTCTAGTGTATTAGCAATCTCGGGATTGAGTCCAGCAAGAAATCTAGCCATGGTGGCTTCACGATCCTCTTCAATATTGACTCGGATCATTGCCAATTCCATTTCCTTATAATAATCCTCCACACTCCGTTGGCCTTGTTTCAGGTTCTGCAATTTCTGAAACATGTCCCGGTGATAAGGAGTGGGAATAAAACGTTTACGCATGATACATTTCATTTCGAGCCATACTGAGATTGGTCTCTCTCCATTCCTCCTCCGGGTAATGGTAAGTTAATCCCACCATATAAAAGCATAATCGACAAACTCCATGGCTGCCAATCTTACTTTCTTGAGTTCATAATAGTTGTGGCAACTGAAAACATGTTCCACCTTGCTTTCCCATTCAATATATGCTTCCGGATCAGTTTTTCCTTGAAATTGAGGAATCTTGATTTTTATGTTGCTCATATTATCATCAACATTGGAACGCCTAGGTCCATGTATCAATGTTGGTTCTTCTTCATCATAATTATTTAGGACATCATCTTCTGGAAGAGGTTGTTGCCTCCAAGGAGTATCATGTTCTGAGTTTGTGGTTGATCTTGTCTTTGGTCTAGCTTCTCATGGAGAGCATCAAATTCTGTTCGAAACATTCTCATTATTTCTCCAATCAGTGCTTGCATTTGCAAATTGGGTTGACCTGCATTTCCTTTAGGACTTTGAGACATGGTTAGTAAATAAATAAAAGAAATAAACCTTACCAGCACACTCACAAAGCCTCTCAAAATTCACTCTAAAGAAATGATAAGATCACTCCACTCAACACTCGTGTTTACTCTCAGGAATATATCTTGACTTTTAACAATTCCCTTTTTGATCTCACTCTCAAAATATCCTTTTTCCACTCAATTTCTCTTGCTAAGTCCTTTGAAGAACTTACTCAAGATTGTGCGTCGGCTGCAAATAGGTTAGGGTAGAAATAATAGAAGAAAATGAAAAGGTAGAAGAAAGGATTCAAAGGTATTAAAAGAAGGAAATGGTTGAAGACAAGAAAAATGAAATGATAGAAAAGGAAGAGGTGACTTATAATTCAAGAAACAGCACTTACTGCAACCTTTCTCAAGAAACAATAAGGTTATCTTCTCTTAGTGTAGATGTCCTCTTTGATGTACTTTGCAATGGTAAAGCATTTTCCTTGGTTTGTTTTCTCATTTTGATTTTCTTTTGATTTTCTTTTCTTTTTTTCTTCTTTTTTCTTTTTTTTCTTTTTGTCTTTTTCTTTTCTTTTTGCACTCCAATTTTGTTGAAGGAGCCTTTTTTCTTTTGAACTTCTTTTTGCTTTGCATGCCAATGACACTTTTGTTATCAATCCAACTATGCTCCGATTACCGCTTGATGTAAGGTGATCTACACGCTTTGATGGAAGAGGGTAGATAGCCTTATTGTGCCCCGATCTAGGATTGACAAGTACTGATGTCCTTGAATTATAAGCTTAGGCTTGAAATAAGATAAGAAAGAAATAAGATTAATATTGGAATAATAAATGGAAGAATAAGACAAATGATGAAATGAAAGAAATAGGGATAGAGATGGTTGCGTAAATGATGGTCTTGATGGATGAAGTTGATGGTGTTGATGATGAAATAGAGATGAAGGCGGTGTTGTATCTCAAACACGCCAAAGATTAAATAATGCTAAGGAGCACAATCCCGATCTTCACAAACTTGTTTGAGGGGTGGTGATAGTGTCTTCAACCCACTAGATATCAATCTAGGAATTTTAGAATCAAGATGGAAGGAATGACGCCACAAGTATAGGAATTATACTTGTTTAATCGATAAAGTTCACAAAGAACTTTGAAGAGAAATTAACTCACAAGAGTAATTTTTTATATATGAGATGAGATGATTACAAATGATGGCACTCTCAATTTATAGGAAATGAGATAGCTTGGCCGAATGGTTACATAATGTTTCGGCTAGATCATGTCTTTAGGAAGATACATAATGTTTCAAAATGAAAGAACATGTCTATAGGCTTAGTGTTGGTTAGTCTAACCCTTCATAAAGGGACTTAATGATTCGGCTAAGGATGGGAAGGCATCTCCCTTGGCCGAATGGGCATACTTGTTCATCTTGGCGCCATTTTCTTATCTTTGGGCCGAATGGTTATGTGTGTAACATCCTCAATACCGAGATAGTGACTAAATTGTAAAAATTTAGAATTTAATGACTAAAACAGAATAATTGAATAGTATTGTAATTGGGTATAGGGTTAAATTGTAAGAAGAAAGAATAGAAGGATAGAATGGTCTTTTTCAAGGAAAAAAATAATTAAAGAAGGGATTTATATATTAGCTCCACGTGGAAGAAAATGAAGCAAAACATAAGGTTCCAGAGTTCTCTTCTTCTCTTCTTTCTCTTCTTTCTCCACATGTGAAGAGGTCAAAAAAATGTGAGATTTCTCATAAGCTAATTGTTTGTTGAAATATAAGTTTGGTTTTGCTCCTTAGATGCTAATTAAGATTACGGAAAGCTTAATTTGCTGTAAAACAACAAGATGAAGGGTGTAGGAAGAATTAAAGATTAGGAGTTCTTGAATGGAATTTTGAAATAGAGTTCATATTTAGAATCGGAGGTTGAATTTGACTTGTCATCGACTTAATTAAGATATACGAAGTGTTAGAATTAGATTTGGAACATGTTGGAATTTGAGTGAGATTCTTGAATTCCATGTGGAGGAATGAATTTTTAAGTTTAAGAGGTATTGAATGGTTATTAATTAGTTTAAATAGGTGTATAAGAGTTAAGAATATAAAAAGAGGTGAAATATGAAGTGTTGAGAGGATTTTGAAGGAATTTTCGTGCAAAAATAACATTTCTGGGTTGTGTGTATCGATGCACATTCAATGTGTACCGATGCACTCTCAAATAAGGAACATCGAATGCCATTAGTGCATCGATGCATAAGGAGTGCATCGATGCACCCGCTTAAATACAAACATCGAATGGGATTTGTGTACCGATGCATATGTAGTGCATCGATGCATATCTTCATTAAAAGATAAAATAGCTTTATTTTTAGCCTAAGGAGTGGTAGTTTAGAATATATCAATTAGTATATTGACATGTATCAATGTATTACTATATAGATATAGAACGTAATCTTATTCCGGAATAATCGAAGGATTAGAATCGAGTCAAAGTAAGAAAGGTTAAGGTGAGTGCCTATCCTAGATAGAATTGTATTGAGATAAGACTTGTGATAAGTCTATCTCTTATAATTGAATTTATGATTCCATATTCATGCACATGTATACATATATATGTGTATTAATGTTATAGTAGCTTCATGTATAATTCATTTATGATTTATCATGATCTTATATGAATGAATGCTATCATCAAAGAATCCTTCCAGGTATGTGAAATAAGAGAAATGATCATATAAAGTGATTTATGTGTTTACATGGACAGTGATGAAAGAGATATGAAATGAGAAATGTATTTATAATTAAGCCCATGTTATGTAATATGATAGTTGTAGGTATAATTGGCATGCCAAGAGTCGAGGGATAATCAGTGGTCCTTCGGGACATAGTGGTTCTTCGGAACAATCAGTGGTCCTTCAGGACATAGTGGTCCTTCGGGACAAATATTCAGTGCCCCTTGAGGGAATTATACGAGCTGTGGTGACAGCATAATGCACAACCTCTATGTACTCACATACCTTTGTTCTAAATAATGTACATGGGCAATCCAAAGACAAATTAAATTGGAATTAGCATAAGAATATATGTTTTATATGTGAAGGTTACCATCATATATGTTATAGTGAAATAGATGCATTCAAATAAAGATGTCATGATCTGATGGTAAGAATGCATGTTTATGAATGCATTGTTATATCTATATGTTTATTTATGCCTCACTAAGTCTGTGACTTAGCGTGTAAGTGATTTACACATAGGTACCAATAATCAGGAAGAGCATAAATAAGGTGGAGAGAATAGCAGTACTGCTAGAAGATCAGATTAAAAGTAAGTGATAAAGTATGTATTTTGTCTTGTATAGTGTGTTGGTATATAAAAAAAGTGTTAGTTACAAATGCTCTGATCAGTTTTGTCTTGTTTTGGTTAACATGTGTAAAGTAACAATGTTATTTTAATGAAAGTTTTAAATTTCCTTGATTTTTTGTCAAGATTCAAAGTTTGAAAAGTCAATGTGACACCTCAAACTTATATTCGGGTCGGGTACGGGTTAAGGGTGTTATATTTAATGGTATCAGAGCTACGGTTAAGTTGATTCTCGGTATAAACCGAAGTCTATAGTGTCCTATAATGTATACATGTCAACAAAATAGTGAAAACTTCTGATCTGATATAATAGTATGTTGTTTTGCTGATAGAATGGTATGAGTATGTTTTTATAGATGTCCGGACAAGGTAGCTCTAGAAGTGAAGCGGGAGATGATAGGCCCACTGAAAGCAAGTAATTCACCTGCCTTGGCCAGGCAGAGTGAAGATCAGGCACCCACTGGAGTGCCTGTAAGTGATCAAGATGTGTTCTTCAGAACACTAGACGCGGTATTGGCGCGTTTTCAACCTTCTGTTACTTCAACTCCAAGAATGAATGTTGCAAAGGAGTTGAAGGGTTTAGGAGCACCATAATTTAGAGGTGAAGCTGAAGAAGGTTCTGTTGTTGTGGACATTTGGCTTAATGATGTAAAAATCATGCTTGAGGGACTTCATTGTTCCGATCCAGAGAAGCTGGATGGAATAGTTTCATTGCTCTGAGGGCAATCAAGGATTTGGTGGACCAACGTTACATTGAGAATGCCCAGTGATCAAGTAACTTGGTTTTTATTCTTAGAAGAGTTCAAGCATAAATATATTGGAGATCAGTTCATCCGATAGATGAAGCAAGAGTTCATGAATTTGAAGCAATAAAATCGTACAGTGTATGAGTACAAATATGAATTCAACAAGTTGAGCCGTTTCGCTGCGGAGTTAATTCCTATAGAGAATAATGTTTGCGATTGGTTTGTTGAGGGATTGTGTCCTCGCCTGAAAGAGATGATTATTGTGTTGAATTTATCTTCGTTTCAAGAAGTGGTGAATCGTGCTAAAGCTCTGGAAAGAGCTCAAAATGAGAGGTTTGGGGATTCCTGAGTTCAGACTTCGAAAAGATCGGGCGCATCATCGAGTACTGCACCATCAAAAAGGGGTAGAGATGTGAGTTCTCAACCCCAAGCGAGATCAGAGTCAGTTACATCTTCTGCAAGGGGATCAAATCAGATGAGGGGTCGACAGACACAGTCAGTGGGATCTAAAGCTGGGAGATCTAACCCGAGCCAAGTCAAACAATGTCCACATTGTGGAAGGAACCATTCGAGGATATGTAGAATGATTTTTGGAGCCTGTTTTAATTATGGGGACACCAGACATTTTGTTCGGGATTGTCCCATATTAGCGAGTTAATCTGCTCAGCCAGAGAGGTCTGCCTTGGCTACACAGAGAGGAAGAAGTAGAGGTAGAGGAAGAAGTCAGTCAGAATCCTCAACTCCACAAGAAATACGTTCTACAGCTCAGGTGTATAATCTCAAGACTAGCGAGGATAGAGATGACCCAGAAATAATAGCAGGTATCTTTCAGTTGTATGAAAAGAATGTGTTTGTATTGATTGATTTGGGGTCTATATATTCTTACATTTGCAATAAGTTAGTGAAAAAATTGAATATTTTGTTAGAATCTACTAGCAGTGAGGTAATAGTGACTAATCCGTTAGGACGCAGTGCTCGAGTCAATATGGTGTGTCAAGGGTGTCCCATACGGATTCAGAGAATTAAATTCCCTGCTAATCTGATGGAATTACCTTTTGACGATTTTTGATACTGGGAATGGACTGGTTATATCGTTATTACACTAATGTTGATTGTAGACTGAAAAGAGTAATGTTGAGAAGTTCAGAATATATAGAAGTTATTATATTTAGTGAATGATGGAACCCATTGGCTAAAGTAATAACAATGATGTAGGCAAAGAAGTTATTGCTACAAGGATGTCAATGGTTTATTGCAAATGTGCTGGATGTGAGAGCAAAAGAAAAAGGGATTGGAGAAATTCCTATAGTCAGAGAGTTTTCTGACGTTTTTCCTGTAGAGTTACCGGGTTTGCCTCCAGATAGAGAGGTAGAATTTCAGATTGAAGTAATGCGGGAACTGCACCTATTGCCATGTCACCATACAGAATGGCCCCAAAAGAGTTACAAGAATTAAAGATCCAATTGCAAGAATTATTGGATAAAGGGTTTATCAGACCGAGTGTTTAACCATGGGGAGCCCCAGTTTTGTTTATTAAAAAGAATGATGAATACATGCGTCTTTGCATTGATTATAGGCAACTCAATAAAGTGACCATCAAGAATAAGTATCCCCTCCCCCAAATTGATGATTTGTTTGATCAGTTAAAGGGAGCTTCAGTGTTTTCAAATATTGATTTACGTTCTGGGTACCATCAATTGAAGATTCAAGATAAACATATTCTAAATACAGTATTCAGAACGAGATATGGTCACTATGAGTTTATCGTAATGCCGTTTGGAGTTACAAATGCTACAGCTGCTTTTATGGATCTTATTAACTGAATATTTCAACCCTATTTGGATCAATTCATTGTGGTATTCATTGAAAATATTTTAGTGTATTCAAAGTCGAAAGAAGAGCATAGTTCGTACGTATTTGAAGATCGTTCTACAGACTTTGAAAGAAAAGAAGCTTTATGCCAAACTCTCCAAATGTGAATTCTGGTTGAAGGAAGTGATGTTTCTTGGACATGTGATTTCTGCAGAAGGAATTCGAGTGGATTCCCAAAAGGTTAAAGCCATTTTAGAGTGGGAAGTTCCAAAGAATGTGTCAGAAGTCCGGAGTTTTCTGGGGTTATCTGATTATTACCGAAGGTTTGTTAAAAACTTTTCGATAATAGCATTACCCCTAACTAAATTATTGAGGAAAGAGGTAAAATTTGTGTGGACTCCGGAGCGCCAAGAAAGTTTTGAAAGGCTAAAGTAGGTCTTAACAGAAGCTCCAGTGTTGATTCAACCCGAGTCTTGCAAGAACTTTGTAGTGTATAGTGATGCGTCTCATAATGGCTTGGGATACGTGCTAATGCAAGAAAGTAAAGTGGTAGCTTATGCATCGAGGCAACTCAAATCACATGAAAAGAATTATCCCACATATGATGTAGAGATGGCTGCAGTAGTATTTGCACTTAAGATCTGGCGTCACTATTTGTATGGTGAGCGATGTTACTTGTATACGGATCATAAGAGTTTGAAATATTTGATGACTCGGAAGGAGTTAAATTTAAGACAACGAAGATGGGTGCAATTCTTAAAGGATTATGATGTAATGATCGATTTTCATCCGAGAAAAGTACATGTAGTAGCAGATGCCTTAAGTCAGAAGACGTTTGCAACCTTACGAGCTATGGATGCCAGATTAGCGTTAAGAGAAGATGGTTCCATATGTGTGGAATTGACTCTCAAGCCATCATGGCTAGATCAAATTAAACAATTACATGTTAGAGATGAAAAATGTTTAAAGAAGTTACAGCAGATAAGGAATGAAGAGGTTACGGATTATGAAGTGAAAGCTGATGGGAACCTATATTATCATGGGAGGCTAGTGATTTCAGATGATGATGAGTGGAAGAAAGACTTGTTAACGGAAGCTCATTGTAGTCTACTGACTATGCACCTCGGAGGAAATAAAATGTATATGGATCTCAAGAGTCGATGTTGGTGACCTGGAATGAAGAGAGACATTACGGAATTCGTATCCAAATGTTTGACGTGTCAGCAAGTCAAAACTGAACATTAGATTCTGTCCGGACTGTTGCAACCTATGTCTATTACTCAGTGGAAATGGGAGAATGTAACAATGGATTTTGTAACGGGGTTACCTTTGACCCCGAATAAAATAGATTCCATTTGGGTGATTGTAGACAGATTGACTAAGTCAGCTCATTTTATTCCAGTACGAGTTGACTTTTCCATGGATAAGTATGCTGAATTGTATATCAGGGAGGTTATACGTCTACATGGTGTACCTATTTCTATTGTTTCGAATCAAGATCCTAGATTTACATCACAGTTTTGGAAATCATTACATAGAGCGTTGGGAACTCGGTTGAATTTTAGTACAGCGTTTCATCCACAAACCGATGGGAAATCCGAGAGAATAATCCAAATTTTGGAGGATATATTGAGAGCTTGTGTTATCGAGTTCAAAGGATCATGGGAAAGGTACTTGCTCTTGCTGAATTTGCGTACAACAATAGTTATCAATCAAGTATCAAAATGGCACCTTATGAAGCTCTTTATGGAAGAAAATATTGTACACCCCTAAATTGGTTCGAACTTAAAGACAAAGAAATTCTTGGTCCGGAGTTGATCCAGGAAGTGGAAGAAAAGTTTCAAGTAATTCAAAGTAATCTCAAAGCAACAGTTGATAGACATAAATCATATGCGGATCTAAAGAGAAAGGAGATCAAATATCAAATAGGAGATAAAGTGTTTCTCAAAGTGTCTCCTTGGAAGAAGGTTTTGAGATTTGGTCGAAGAGGTAAGTTAAGTCCTCGATTCATTGGACCTTATGAGATTGTAAAGAGAGTTGGACCAGTGGCATATCAATTGGCATTACCACTTGAAATGGAAAAGATTCATGATGTCTTCCATGTCTCAATGCTTCGGAAGTATAGATCTGATCCCTCCCACATTGTGACTCCAGAATAGATCGAGATTCAATCGGATTTAACATATGAGGAAGAACCGGTTCAAATTTTAGCTCATGAGATTAAGCAATTAAGGAACAATACTATTCCATTAGTCAAAGTATTGTGGAGAAATCACAAAGTAGAGGAAGTAACATGGGAGAGTGAAGAGGATATGAGGATTCAGTACCCCTATCTTTTCGTGCAATGAAAATTTGAGGACAAATTTTCTTTTGGGGGAGATTTGTAACATCCTCAATACTGGGTTAGTGACTAAATTGTAAAAATTTAGAATTTGATGACTAAAACAGAATAATTGAATAGTATTGTAATTGGTTATAGGGAAAAAAATTGCAAGAAGAAAGAATATAAGGATATAATGGTCTTTTGCAAGGAAAAATAATAATTAAAGAAGGGATTTATATATTAGCTCCACGTGGAAGAAAAGGAAGCAAAACACAAGGTTCCAAAGTTCTCTTCTTCTATTCTTTCTCTTCTTTCTCCACACGTGAAGAGGTCAAAACAAAGGTGAGATTTCTCATAAGCTAATTGTTTGTTGAAATTTAAGTTTGGTTTTGCTCCTTAGATGCTAATTAAGCTTAAGGAAAGCTTAATTTTCTATAAAACAACAAGATGAAGGGTGTAGGAAGAATGAAAGATTAGGAGTTCTTGAATGGAATTTTGAAATAGAGTTCATATTTGGAATCGGAGGTTGAATTTGACTTGTCATCGACTTAATTAAGATATACGAAGTGTTAGAATTAGATTTGGAACATGTTGGAATTTGAGTGAGATTCTTGAATTCCATGTGGAGGAATGGATTTTTAAGTTTAAGAGGTATTGAATGGATATTAATTAGTTTAAATAGGTGTATAAGAGTTAAGAATATAAAAAGAGGTGAAATATGAAGTGTTTAGAGGATTTTGAAGGAATTTTTGTGCAAAAATAACATTTCTGGGTTGTGTGTATCGATGCACATTCAATGTGTACCGATGCACTCTCAAATAAGGAACATCGAATGCAATTAGTGCATCGATGCGTAAGGAATGCATTGATGCACCCACTTAAAATACAAACATCGAATGGGATTTATGTACCGATGCATATGTAGTGCATCGATGCACCCATTAAGGAATACATCGATACACTGTAGAGTACATCGATGTATAACTTCATTAAAATATAAAATAACTTTATTTTTAGCCTAAGGAGTAGCAGTTTAAAATATATCAATTAGTATATTGACATGTATCAATGTATTACTATATAGATATAGAACGTAATCTTGTTCCGGAACAATCGAAGGATTAGAATCGAGTCAAAGTAAGCAAGGCTAAGGTGAGTTCCTATCCTAGATAGAATTGTATTGAGATAAGACTTGTGATAAGTCTATCTCTTATAATTGAATTTATGATTCCATATTCATGCACATGCATACATATATATGTGTATTAATGTTATAGTAACTTCATGTATAATTCATTTATGATTTATCATGATCTTATATGAATGAATGCTATCATCAGAGAATCCTTCCAGGTATGTGAAATAAGAGAAATGATCATATGAAGTGATTTATGTGTTTACATGGACAGTGATGAAATAGATATGAAATAAGAAATGTATTTATAATTAAGCCCATGTTATATAATATGAGAGTTGTAGGTATAATCGGCATGCCAAGAGTCGAGGGATAATCAGTGGTCCTTCGGGACATAGTGGTTCTTCGGAACAATCAGTGGTCCTTCGGGACATAGTGGTCCTTCAGGACAAATATTCAGTGCCCCTTGAGGGAATTATACGAGCTGTGGTGACAGCATAGTACACAACCTCTATGTACTCACATACCTTTGTTCTCAATAATGTACATGGGCAATACAAAGATAAATTAAAGTGGAATTAGCATAAGAATATATGTTTTATATGTGAATGTTATCATCATATATATTATAGTGAAATAGATGCATGCAAATAAAGATGTCATGATCCGATGATAAGAATGCATGTTCATGAATGCATTGTTATATCTATATGTTTATTTATGCCTCACTAAGTCTGTGACTTAGCGTGTAAGTGATTTACACGTAGGTACAAATAATCAGGAAGATCATAAATAAGGTGGCAAGAACAGCAATATTGCTAGAAGATCAGATCAGAAGTAACAGATAAAGTATGTATTTTGTCTTGTATAGTGTGTTGGCATGTAATAAAAGTGTTAGTTACAAATGATCTGATCAGTTTTGTCTTGTTTTGGCATGTGTAAAGTAACAATGTTATTTTAATGAAAGTTTTAAATTTCCTTGATTTTTCGTCAAGAGTCAAAGTTCAAAAAGTCAATGTGACACATCAGACTCGTATCTGGGTCGGGTACGGGTTGAGGGTGTTACAATGTGCCTCCTCATGTTGGCGCCAAATGCTCTCATGTGCATAGCATGTGTTTTGGCCGAATATGTATGAAGCTTTATATCATGTCTCATGGTGATTTAAGCTTCTAATGATTATAATGTCTTCACCAGCATGCTCTTAGATGTAAAGGCATCTTCATGGGCAGCATCATTCATGAAAGGTCACATTGTTTGGGAAAGGTAACCCTTCATGTTTGAGCTACTTACAGTGTGAATGAGCTAAAGATGAGTTGGCCATAGATGACTTGTAGCATGGTGAACATTATGGCAGCTTCTTGTGAAAAAATACCTCTTGAGATGGCCACTATTCGCGAAAAGGTACGATTTCACAAATTTTGACTTAGGACATATTGAAAGTGTCCTAAGTGGTGATTATGATGGTGCAGCTCCCCAGCTGAAATGAGGTTATCTTATAGCTCAAATCTTCAGCTCAATCCAGCTATGAGCTCACGGCCTCTAGACAACTTTTCATCAATTTGCTCTGTATGCTCTCCTAATCGTTCCCATGTAAGTTTCCTTGCTGTTGCATGCTCTATTTAGCTCCAATGTAGCTCCAAAATATTGGTCGAATATGCCTACATGCATAACATAAATAAATAAACTAAGTATATAAACTTATATAATGTATAATATAAGAATATGAACTATAGTATATAATAACTTATATCTCATATGTTGATGATGAAGTTATTATAATAACCATAGATATTATATATATCAAAATAAATATATTAAAACATTTGAAATAAACATATATATGTGTAAATTTAGAAAGTTTATTCCCTTGTAAGGGTGAAATAGCCATTGTAAACATGATGTTGAATTAGATCACATCAAGAACTTTGGGAAGGTTTATCCCAAAGAAGAAGTAGTAAGAAAGATGTTTGCCTCATTGCCTACATCATGGGAAGGCAAACCAACCGCCATTGAAAAAGTCAAGGACTTCAAGTTGCACACCCTTGATGAAGTAATCGGTTCTCTACTCACTCATGAGGTGAAACTCCAAATAAAAGAATAAGGAAAAAAGAAAGAGGTGAGAATCGCCTTCAAATCCACCAATGAGAGTAATCAAGACTCAAGTGAAGAGATGGATGAAGATGAAGAGATGATCAATCTCATTAAAAGATTCACAAAATTCATGTCTTCCAAGGGAAAAGAAATGAAGCATGAATCGATCAAGTAGAAGGGTCCCCCAATGTGCTTTGAATGCCAAAGAATGGGGCATGTCAAATATGAATGTCCTCTACTAAAAAAGAAGAGATCAAGCAAAAAGAAGGCATTTGTGGTGGCTTGGAATGATGAAGACAACTATGATTATGAAGTAGCCAACCTATGTCTCATGACCATCGAAGAAGATTAAAGGGTAACTTCTAACTCTTGTGATTTAAATTCTTATTCTTTTACAGAGTTACAAGAAACCTATGATGAATTTTATTTGTTTTTGAGACCATGAATTCCAAATATAAGAAATTGATTTCAAAATTTAAGTTGACAATGATTTTTCTTTTGAAAACAAACTTGGATTTTGAAAAGAAAAATGAAATTTTGAGCAATGATTTTGATATTTCAAAAGTCAAAATTAATGATTTAGAAAAGGAAATTTTTATTTGAAAGTTAAGCTTGAATGCTTAACAAAAGAAAAAGAAATAATTTATCAAAATAATTAATCATGTTTAAAAATGACAAAATGCTCACAGTGTCGTTTTTATGGTCACATGGAACATACTTGTCCTATAAAGAAAACAAAATGTTTTAAAATTAGACAAGTATGGGTTCCTAATGGAACAAGGGGAATTAAAACTAACATTCAAGGACCCAAAGAAATTTTGGGTACCAAAAACAAAGTAAATGTCTCTTGTAGGTGTCACAAGTGAATAAATTCAAATGCTCTAGCCACACAAAATGAGGAATGGGTAACCGCTAAGCTTAATGTTTATGTTTTCATATTTTTGGTTGCCTATTTTTATTTTATACATACATGAGTTTTGAGCATAAATGATTATATGTTGTTTTTCATCTCATGTATGTTAAAATGTGTTGTGGTGAACATTTTAAAGTTCCAATGATTTTTATCAAATTTTAGTTCATCATAATGTTTTTGGTAAAATTTTCTTTTAATGTTTTTTTTACAAATTTTTATTTTTGACCTTAAATTTAAATTTTTATGCATATGGTTTTATTACAAATGATGTCTCTTTAACAATTGATATCAATTTTTCAAATTCATAACATTTTCGGACAACTTTATGCATATGAACTTTAATGTCTAATGTTAATATTGCATAAAGCAGTATAGACTTGGATTTATTGAATTTCATGTGTTACTAACATGTTTTCTCATCTTTGTTGAAATTCAAAAGTTTTTAAGTGTCAAGCTTTTAAAGTCAAAATTGTTTTTGGAATGCATTTGTTTATGTGGGAACTTTTAATTTTCAAATGGTTTTTATATTAAAATTTCTACTTACTCTCCATTTTTATTTTTGAACCTAAATGTTTGAATTATTTTTACATAACAAAAAGGGGGAGAAGTATTGGTTTGAAAAATTCAATTTCAAGAAATGAAAAATAGGGGGAGCTTAAATATTTTCCATATTTATTCTTCTATTCAACCTTGTTTTAATAAAGGGGAGCTTTTGCCAAAATCTATTTTTCAAAGGGATTTTTTATATCAAAAAGGGGGAGATTGTTGAACTTATATTTTGATATAACAAATAAGGGCAAAATGTTTTTGGACTAAATTGAATTTGCTCAAAAATTTCAAAGTCCAAATTAATTTGAAAAAATATATCCTAGATGTTTTCTAAACTTTGTTAAACTTTTAAACATTGTTCTAAAGATCAAAACTCATGAAATTTGTCTAAAACACTAGCCAGTCTCGAGACCATAATTCCATAAGGCTTTTCTGGTATCTGTATCGTGGTGTTAGTATCGCTACTTCTTCAAATGGTATCGATACCGAGGCCTCAACGACCATAATTTTGAATTTTTTTCATGCTCGGTCTCGATACCAACTTCCCGTATCGATACTAAAGTTGCATGTAAGCATTTACTGCTCAAAATTAAGGGTTTTACCGCTCGAAAACATCCCCAACAGTTATAAACTGCTAGAAACTCTTTGCAACATATAAAACAAGTTGAGGACACTTAAAGAAGGTTACAACACCTATCCAAGCAATCCACATCAAGATAAAAGCTCTTTCAATCTTATTTTTCCTTTTATCTTGTAAATAAAATGTTTTAGTGAGCTAAATTGTGTAAACACCTTCCTTTGAGAGGCTTCTTGTTTACAATCTTTTATCCTTATTGAAAAGGGTTTTTGGTTCTTTCTTAGCCATTGTAAAAGATATGGAATTTGTAAAGGTTACTCTTGAGCCTAGAAATAGAAAGAACAAATTAGTGAATTTGTTGGAAATCCTTAGTGAAGAGCTAAGGTAGTGGATGTAGACTTCATTGAGGAAGTTGAACCACTATAAATCATTGAGCAAATTTTCCTATCCTTTCTCCTAAATTCCCAAATTTTTAAAAAGACCAATTCACCCCCTCTTGGAAACAATTTTGGTTGATCAATTGAGCTTCAAAAATCTCAACAATAATGTTGCCCCAGGTAAATTGCAAATTAAATATTCAAGATGATTCTTCTCGTCTTCTAGAAGATATTGATTAGACCATCGAAATCTGCTAGTTTTTGGGCTAATTAATCTAACGTAGCTCATGTCTAAAATAAGCCCAAAATAAAGATAAATAGGTAATATCCAATCGAAAATAAGGAGTAAATAATAACAAATATATGTAATATTAAACATTTATCAAATCCCTCGTCACTTATTCAATGTTTGTCCTCAAACATGCATCAATTCAACATACTATCTTTTCTATTTACACTCTATCGTCTCATTTCACATCTTAGAATACTAATAAAGTCAAGTCCACATCAAATATTTTAACCAAAACAATAATCAAGTAGAAGATCAAGAATAAGATAAATTTATTGCAAAATCAGAACATCCTATTAATTCACTAATTTCAAATGCAACAAGACTTAACACCCTTACATAGATTCACTCAATATTCTCAAAGTGTTTAGGGTGTAACCAACTCTCAAAGTTATAACATAACATAATATTACTATAAGGTTGCAAGTGAATAAAATCTCCACCACTATATATGAATATGATTATAAAATCAAGACAAGAATAAATCCGCAAAATAATATCAAACAAAACTCAATCAATCAAAAGAATTCCAACATCCAAACTACAACCCTTTTTTTTCTTTTTCTTCACATTTTAATCTTTTTTGTTCTTTTCTTTTCGAACATTTTTCTCTCCTTTTTTTTGTTTTTTATTTTCGAACATCTTTTTTTGTGAAAAAACTTTTTCTATTGTCTCAACAAATTTAGCAAAAAAGAGATCAAATCAAAGGTTTCTGGTTTAAAGTGTGGTAAAAAAAGAAAAGAGAAAATTGCTCAAAGTGGATAACTACTGGAAATAAATGGGTAGCCATTTTTCTAAAGGTATGAGAAATGGGTTAATCCTAATTGCCCCTATCATTTTAAAGTATCAAATCCAAACTGTAGTCTCAACATGTATTCACAAATAAGTTCTAGAATATATATGTTGAGTTCGACACACTTAAGACAAGAAATATGAGCAAGAATATAAGGAATTGCTCAATATGCTCAAATCTTACCAAAAATGTTTATTTTTAGCATTAAGTCAAGTGAATTTTTAATGAATGAACTGATGAGTTATCATCGCAGTATTTCAAAAACACTAATCACAATATCCACTTTCATGTATTTCAATCCAAACAAAAATGAGTTCGAAACTTTCATTGCATTCTAAGATATTCAACAAAACTTAAGATATTCAATAGAAAATTCAACATATTCGAACTAAAGCATACCAAAATTCAAACATATAAACAAACAAGGAAAATTTTTATTTGATTCCACTCTCCATCACTTAAAGAGCATTACTCTAATACGAAATAAATAAAGTAAAGGAGAAGGGATAGAAATACTCCTCATGTCTAGTGTCAGTGGGCTATCTAGAATCTAGTGGTATATAAACATTAACCTTTATTTGAATCACTATCATCTTCATAATTTTGATCTCGATTAGAAAAAAACTGGTGTACCTAAAAAATATAACGAAATAAATAACAAAAAAATAAGAAAAAGTAAATAACAATGAAATGAGTTGTCTCCCATTAGAGTGTTTTTGTTTAACATCGTTAGCTTGGCAACTTGGCTCAGAATACAGGTTTCGTGAAAGATACTTTCTATACTTCATTTGTTTTTTCCAACTGAGATTTTCCTTATAAGAAATTCTACGATTCACGTACGCATTTTTCAGAGCTTTTCCAACTTGTTTGAAATAATAACTAGCAATATATCTCCTTCACCAATAATTGTACTTCAAATGTTCTGGCAATGGTTTCAACTCTAATTTTGGAGCATGCAAGATAAATGGAAAAATTTTAGATTAAGGCTTTAAGCTCAAATCTAAATAAAAGTTAGAAATATTTTCTAACTCTATTAACACGTCAACTTCATTATTCAATTCTCTATGCAAATTCGTCAGAAAATTTATGCTCAATAAATGGTTCAATAACATTGATAAATCTAACATATGCCAAAAAATTAGGATATTTCATGGCCTTGTAAACATCAAACTTCACTATTTCACCGTCAAACTCCATTGTGAGTATTCCACTTCGAACATCAATCTTTGTTTGTGTCGTAGTTAGAAACGACCTTCCAAGCAGAATTTCGAAAAAATTATTGCATCGATCATCCTCCATATCAATGGCATAGAAGTCGACTGGAAATATCAATTCATTTACTTTTACAAGAACATTTTCCAACACTCCTAGATATACCACCGATCTATGAGCAAGTTGAATCATCACACTTGTCTCTTTCAAAGGATATGTGTTAAGCAACTTAAAAATAGATAAAGACATAACATTAATTGAAGTTCCTAAATAACACATGGCCTTTTAATACCAACCTTATCGATTTTGCAAGGAATTACAAATATACTTTGGTCCTTGTATTTAGGTGGTATTTTTCGTTAAATAACAGCAGAAACCTTCTCACCTAAATTCAGCTTTTCATTCTCAGTGAGCTTTCTCTTGTTAGTACATAGATCTTTTAGAAATCTTTCATACCTTAGAACTTTTTTGATTATGTCAAGAAGTGGAATGTTGATACTGACTTTTCAAAAAACGTTGAGAATCTCTTTTTATTTAGCCTCTTTGTCACATTTGACGAGTCTTCTTGGGAATGGGGGAGGCACGACATATTGAGATGGAACATGTGGATCCATTGGCAGTTTCAGTTTTTCCTTTTCCTTTTTGGGTTTTGTACCAATATATTCTTGGATCTATATTTAATGACAGCTTCACTTTGTAGGGTAATTACACATGCACTTTATCTCAGATTTGGTTCCGAGACTGAAGTTTTCCATTGGATTCCAACGACTCACAGATAATATAAGTTGATCATTTATTTATCGATCTCTTAAAATGTCCCAGTCTTTTGTTAGAATTTCTCTTGGGAAAGTGTAAGCCTTTCCACTATTGAATCTAAAGATGAATTCTACGATTGTTGTTAAGGCGTAGGTAGCTGCGATTGATAAGGTTGATTGTATATGGGATTTTAACCATATATAAGATTCAGATAGTCTCTCCAACAAATATTATGTATTTGAATGAGATTCATAATGCCTTTGAGGAGGTCCAGGAAAATTCCATTCGACATTTACATGTGTCGTACTGTTTTCTTGAAGAGTTGGATAACAATTTGTCGGACGATCTGGCATAGTACAAATTCTACATAAGCGAGCCGAACCTGTTTTACTTACAAGAAGCGTTTGAACTATATTCATAAGTTTATCAATCTTATCTTCAAAGGAATGAGTATTTATCTCGTGAACCCGACGAGTGGGTTCATTAGAAGAATGATATTGTTGAGTATTAGCGGTCATAGTTAAAATTAAATCTCTAGTCATATGAGGGTTCATGTTTACAAGGGCACTTCCGCTTGCTACATCTATAATTTTCATCTCCATGGGAAGTAGTCATTCGTAGAAAAATTGTAGGAGAGTTTGATTCAATAAACCGTGTTTATAAACATCTTGCACACAACTTCTTGAAGCATTCCTAGTAATCGTATAATAATTCACTATCTTTTTGTCGAATACGTACAATATTTCTCCTTAATTCACCCGTTCTTGTTGCAGGGAAAACATGTTAAGGAATAAACGACATATCAACCCATGTAACAACTGAACTAGGAGGTAAATAAAATAATTAATCTTTCACCGAATCGGCTAAGGAAAAAGGAAAAGCATAGAGTTTTATTTGGTCTTCAAATACTCCCTGTGGTTTCATACTCATGCAAACCATATGAAAATCTTTCAGATGTTTATGTGGGTTCTCGTTTTACAAAATGTGAAAGGTTGGTAGAAGATGGATCAAACACGTCTTTAATTCGAACAACGTTTCACCATTCGAGAATGTGATGCAAAGTGACTGTTATTCATTAGGTGTAGTAGCTAACTCTAGAATCGTCTTATCAACCATATGTATTGATTCTTCTCTGTCAAATGTGAATAAAGCTTCGGTGTAAGAGATTTCACTAGAGTCTGGATCGAGTTTTAGTTGATGTTGTTGTTGTTATCTCCTTCGTTAAAGAGTTTCACCACGTAATTTTTGAGTAAGTGCTTCGATTTCATGTTCGTAATTTATTAATTCTCTTGGATGAGACTTGGTCATAGATCAAAACAATAAACAATATTAGTAACTTTGTCGAAGTCCCCAACAACGGTGCCAATTTGACAAGCGTCGGATTTGCCAAATAAAAAGAATTCCTAATTCTCAAATAAATAAATAAAGTAGTTGTAGGATCGATCCACAAGGACTAAGGAAGTTTGATAATGTAGTTTCTCGGATTAAATCAACTGTAAAAAATAAAATAGGGCGATTTTAAAATTTAATGAAAGTGAATAATAAAAAGTAAATACTGAATAAAAAATAATGAGAAAATAAATAAATTAAATAAAGTAGAAGAATTCAATAGTGGTTATATAGCCTTAGGTTTTGCTTAGTCTCAATTTTGAATCATCAAAATAAAATTTTCTCTTCGTGATGTACGCCGATTACAGTCAACAGGGCCCAACCCTTGTTGCTAACTCTTTTCTCCAGTTAACAAAAATTTCAAAGTCTATCTCCAAAATTGGGTCTTTGTTGGTCTAGCCACATATATCGTCGTTAGACCCAAAATAGCTTTAAGTTATGGAAAAGCCTGACTCGAGTTATAGCATCTCACCGAGAATCAAACTCGATCTTGATTCCCCTTAACGAACCGCTGCTATGTTTTTTCACAAGAAACCAAATTACGACCAACCAATCTGACTTCCAAACTTCAAGCAAAACAATCTTCAAATCAACGTGCACCTTTTGAGTTGAAGAAGTAATAACTTTTAAAGGAATGGTCGATTGTCACTCCCAATATCCAGAGAATCGAAGAATACAATATGAAGGTATAAAGATCAATACTCAATTCTCATGATTAGAATTGAGTTTCGTGAAAACCTTTGTCTAATTAGAAGTTTAGCTAAGCTTGGATTGGATCATGTTTAGCATTGTGAAAAGAAAATAAAGAAAGAAAATAAAGAAAGAAAAATGGATATGAAAGAAAAGCAGAACATCAATAATTAACTAAGGGAAAATAAATTATAATTTGTTTTTCAACTTTTGATCCTAAGGGTATTTATAAACTGAGAGTTCTAAGTAAATAAAATAACTAATTTCTAAATAAAATAATCAAACTAAAAGTTCTACTAGAAGTTCTAAATAAATAAATAAATAATTCTTAAATAAAATAATAATAAAATAATCAAACTAAAAATCTTAAATCTACAATGTTTATCATAAAAGATAAAATAAATATTTAAGTCTAATAGTCATGGTTGAATGCTGCTTTATCTTCTAGATAATCTTGTCTCAAGTAAATTTCAAATTAAATATTCAAGATAATTTCACTCTTTCTTCTAGAAGATGTTGATTGGACCGTCAAAATATGTTAAATTTTGGACTAATTAATCTTACGAAGCTCCTGTCAAAAAATAAACGCAAAATAAAGATAAATCATTAACATTCAATCAAAAATAAGGAGTAAATAATAAATATATGTAATATTAAACATTTATCACTCTCCAAAATAACTTTATCTCATAATTCTAAAGGTTAAAAGATAATCTATATTTATAGAGGAAATAAATTGGTCACAAATAATCTTTATTCTATAAAAAAATTTACCTACATAAATTTATTATTCGTGTGATCCTCAACCACTAAAGTTACAATAAAATCTAACTTAATTATTAATTATAATTTGGGTTAATATAATATTCATAAGTAGGTGAGGCACAAGAAAGAAAATGAAAATAAAAGATGATTAGAGAAGATGATAGTTTTTTTTTACTAAGCTATGGTGATTACAAAGTAGTATTTGTTCTAAATATTATCAATCATTTGACAATGAACGTTCAATCACCCATATTGTAGTCGTTGGTGTTCGAACTTGGGACCTCTAAAAATAACAAACATTACATTCCTTTAACTGTTAAGGTAATTTGAATCGTGTAGAAGATGATAATTTTAAAATTAATCGTAATATTTTATGTTATATTCACGTAAATTATATGGATTGAGATGCAAGTTGAGTTTCATCCTTAACCATGACGTTGAAACCTCAATTAAAAGTAATGGTGGCATTTCGTTTGGGAGTTGTTGAACATAATTAATACAAAAGATGGTCAGCATTAGATTTGCAAATAATTAAGTTTTGATCCATTTTTATGAGTGTATTAACACATTATTCAATTCGAAATTAATTACACAAGATACGGTAGCTCCATTGCATTATTAATTAGTGTAATATCCCATTTTATATTTTTGTTTTTATTTCTTTAATCTTTCAATGTCAAAATTCAACGTTTCTGATCTTTGATGGCATTTACGATTATATAAAAATAAATAAATAAATAAATTGAATATATATACACACTGGATAAGAAAATCCAAGCGCCTTTCTGAAATTTCATGGAAATATGCAAATAAAACTCTTTAATGCAATACATGTGGAGGGTTTCTTCTATGGGTACCTATAATTCCATCTGAAAAACGAACCAAATCCCACATGAATTTATTACACGCAGACATACATATAATTTTCTCACTTATTTATTTGTCCTAAACATTTTTTATGTAATTTATAATATAAAATTGTCATGGAACCCATATTTCCTTCAGACGCCCAGCCAATACCCATTGTTTCTTTTAATTGAGGATACTGTGATTTAGATATATATTTATAAATATTACCATCAAAGACAAAAGAATTTCAGATATAGAAAAAAGGGTAGAATGTTTCTAAATATTTGATTTAGTTTTTACTAATTTAAATGATGGAGATTTATATTATTTTTGAATTCATATATGAACACCTCAGAGTTTATTACGGAATAATCTTTCTAACATAATTTATTTGTTCACATAAAAAATTTTAAAAATAAAATAAGTCTATAATAATGTTATTTAGAATTATATATAAATTTCATAAATGACATTTAAGTGGTCTCTCAATTTTAAAGTAGAAGTTCGTTCATTTAAAATAAAACAATAATAAAAAAAAATAGACGTCAACTTTTTTTTTGATAAATGATGTTTAAGTGGTTTCTCGATTATAAAGTAGCATACACGTTTTGTGAGACAGTCAAATTCAATTATGTATTATACATGTTTTGTGAAGGAGTCAAACTTAAGAATCTAGTATTATATATAGGATAAACTATACGTTTTACATAAATTATTCTTTTTATTTCATTTGGTACTCAAACTTATTTTTTTAAAATCATATTTAATATTTAGTTTAGGTTTCAATTTGGTATCTCATTACTAAAAAATTAACAAAATTATTGACATAATATTTTTTCAAGGATGACATAGTTTAGGTTTCATGAGAAACAAACATGTTTTTTTTTCTTTTTCTTTTTTTCCTGATTGCACAAATAACATCATTTGATTCTTCCGAGAAAGCAAGAGAAAAACAAAACCCATGGGCTCAATTGTATACTCAAACAGCACAAAGAACTAAACCTGTCCACTGATCGGATTAAGGTTACAACCCCGAATTTTTCGTTTTTCAAACTCCTTATCCAAACCCGGTCCAGGAATATAAAAGTAAACCCAATTAAGTAAACAAATCTTCAGAAAACTAGGAAAGCTTGCTACACTGTGCGTGTGTGTATACAAGGAATAGTAGAATCATATCCCCATGCTGACAAACAGCCTCACCACTTGTTCCATCTGTAAAAGGACAAGAAAAGAAAAACAGATTCAAATGTCTTAACATCTGTTGTGAATTGGGTCGGATCCTTTGTCAACACTTCTTTTGTTCGATTGATTCGGGTCGAACATCGTCGAAGGTGCCGGAGCCGGACTCAGCTGGGTTCGCAATGAATCAATAGAATTAACAGCCTTGAGAATGCGTGAGTTTCTATCCCATTTGAGTGCCAGACCATTGCCTCTGATGGAGGAAACGGTGTGTGAATGAAACACCATGAGAGCAATACAAGAAATAAGAAGGAACCCTCTTGCGCCAACTGAAAATCCCATGCTTGAAATTGAAAGAGAAGACAAGAAATATCAGAAAATTTTGAACTTTGTCGTGTGAACGAGACAGAGACAATCAGCAGCTTATATATGATGTGTAAAAAGAATAATAAAGCAATGTTGGGTCCCATTGTAGGGAAGCTTAAGATTCAGTTCAACCATTAGCCTGCCATGGAAGCAATGCATTACAGGATTCTGGACTGGTTTGAACCCAAAAAAAGTTGAGTTTGAACACTGTCCTTGGGAACACAAACTATCTTTTCTTCCTTATCATTTTCCTTGCTTTTTTTTTTTTTTTACCATACAAAGACCACGTCTCACCCCACCATGCTCACATGAGCTGAAATTATGCTCCGCATATGTTCCCTGGCTTTTGGAAATCCAATATATCATCTTATATTTATGTTTGCAAATAATTTAACAAAACAGAAGATCTAGGAATAGCTTAACAGGGGATACAAAATTTGGAGTTGATGTTAGATTAAAGTGACATTGGTAATAAAGCCCCACTAAAAGTAGAGGGAAGACTGTCCAACACAAATATCCCGAAATAAAGAGAAAAAAACAATAAACCAAACTTCAGAATTCCATTCCAAGCTCTTCATTCAACAAAAACCCCTACTTTCCCTTTATGCTTTTATTTCCATTGGCTTTGCCCAATACAATCAACAACGGATCTTAACAATACAGTTTGAGGCTTTCAAAAGGTTTAAAAATTATAATTTAAAATTTTCAAAAAAAAAAATGGACCAAATAAAATTTTTACAATTTCAGAAAGATTAAATGCTAATCTTCCAAATTTAATGATAAAATATTATTTCATGGAAATTATTTCTTTATCATCATTATTTTCACTTTTTATCATGCTTATTACCTGATAATGTGACACACATAACGTCACGTAACAAAAATAAAATATTTGATTTTAATTCGTAACAAATGAAGTACAACATGATAAATGCTAGCGAAACGAACCACCTCGTTTTCTTTCAATGCTAGTGGAACGAGTAAAAACGGTTTACCCATAGTTCCATCACTAACCTACCATCGCCCCTTGCCGGCCGGAGATTATTGAAGTAGCTCCTGATGAGGGGTTGCCGCAGGTCCCGGTGCTATAGTGAACTGTAGACCGCGACGTTGTCCCGCTTGTATCATGAATGAAACTTCGGCTGCCGCAAGAGCTGCTGCTTCCTGTTTCAATAAGGAAAATAAAATACAT